>NC_088368.1:14096705-14111705 GCF_034508935.2 Berghia stephanieae | reverse complement strand
AAATATAATAATAGAGAGATGATTTACAGGGGAAAAATATCATCCCAAAACAATAACTATGCATTCGACTGTTTCCCTCCCAGCCAGGACCAGGACAAAACCAAGTAATCTCATTCCAAGACAAATACAGAAAGCATGTTGGAAAACAAACATAGGGGGATAGAAGACACAGTAAGTACCTCCCTGCCCACTATGGGAGGTCAGGAACTCCACCCAGAATTTACATGGGAGGTCAAAAGACCCCACCCAATCAAACAAAATACAACATAGAAATTCGCTACAGCAAATATCTACACTCGTTTTGTTTCGTCATACAAATTTTAGTGGGTTTTTTTCTTCTTTCAATTTCAATCTCATGTAACCATTTAGCACTTGAAGTTATAGCTATAACAACAACAATAATAATAATGATGATAATAATAATAATAATAATAATAATAATAATAATAATAATAATAATAATAATAACAATAATAATAATAATAATAATAATAATAATAATAATAATAATAATAATAATAATAATAATAATAATAATAGTCATATCATATTTATATCAAAAGATCAAATCAATCATGTAAAAGGGCACAGGAATACACAAAGATAGAATACAAGATAGGAATATAATATGTACAATTCAAATCATTCAACACCAAAAAGATGACATGGTGTAAAATAAAAAAAAAAAAAAAAAGAGAAAAGAAAATCTGACAGAGCTTAAAATCATTTCCCCATCAAGAAAGGAGCAAAGACATAGATATTCCTGTCAAAGGGTGATAGTGAACATGACACAACAGTGGAATTTAGATAATAACAAGAAATGAAGTGAGTAGAAAAGTGCGAGAAGGCAATAGAGAATAAAAATCTTTGCAGCAATGGAGTCTCGAACCCACGATCCTTCGGTTACGACAACTCTGCCTTGTCGTGAGAGGGACGCTCTACAATCGCCAAAATTCACCAAAAAGTGCCAGAATTAAAAAAATGGTGGCGAAGGGGGCTCGAACCCATGACCCATTTGTTACGGCAACTCCGTCTGGCCATGAGAGGGAAGCTCTACAATTGACGCATTCCACTATCTTCTGGTGCTTTTCTACTCACTTCATTTCTTGTCACCATCGACATAAGTGCCTGCTCCACTCACTTTTCTGGGTGGAATCTTGATCAACCCAACAATTCCTGACCAGAAATATTGATTGACATTAAGAAAAGTGGACTTTATCCATTATTCGTGAAACACAATTTGGGACCTACAAGTTACAAGGAGTGTAGAGAACATGACTTTATATAGATTCCACTGTATCTATATAGAAAAAATACAACTTATAAAATATTCATACAGTGATGATGATATTATGTTACGACGAATTAACAGGAGATGAAATTGTACGTACATACATACATTGAAAAATACATATTGACTTGTATTTAGGTCAGCAAAAGGCCCTAAGCAGGGCCTGAGAAAAGAAAAACAAAAATGCTTTTCAAATATCTTTTTTTTTTTTTTTTTTTATTTAACCGGGTTTGTTTTCATTGTCATGGGGGAGAGAGAAAACATTGACGAGTGTGAAATTGTTTTGTTTGTTTTAAAGGGTTTTACGGCGCTTGCAACACATTTAGGTTATATCAGAGTAAAAAGGAAGAAAATGGGATAGTAAAAAGTTCTAGAATTACAATTAAAGCACCCAAGAAAAAGTAAGACAAAGGGGAACTAGGAACAAATAGGGATAAGATGTAGATTCCAAGAGCTCACCACCAATGTACTTAGCTTGAGATCACCTATAAGTCTCATCCGGACACAAGCACAAAATCCAACAAAGAGGAATACACTCAAATGCTTACATGGTATACATTAAAAATAACATAATACATAACAGAGAGATGATTTACAAGGAAAAAAATATCATCTCCCAAAACAATAACTATGCATTTGACTGTTTCCCTCCCAGCCAGACTCCGAACAGGGCCAGGACAAAACCAAGTAATCTCATTCCAAGACAAAGATAGAACGCATGTTGGAAAACAGATATAAGGGGATAGAAGACACAGTATGTACCTCCCTGCCCGCTGTGGGAGGTCAGGACGAGTGTGAAATAAATTGAAAAACCAAGCTTGATGAAGAAGAAGACAAAACTGAAAAGGTTTTACCCTTCACATTTCCATTTATTTCTAATTATTAAAATTCACAGCTGGTATGGGTGGATCAGGACAGCAGGAAATTCAATGGCTTGTTACAAATCCCAAGCCGTCGTTCGAATGAAACAAAAATTAATTGTTAAAAATTCACACATGACACAGAAACACAAAATAATCATCATCTTGATAAGTTAACCAATTACAATACGAGAAATGTTGAAGAAGCAAACCTTAAATCACAAGTCATTCAGCTTTTATTTTAACAAATGTATTTAACTTTTTAAATCACTTTTGGCCATTTTTAGGTGATTTAGATATATGTCAAAAGTGATTTAAAATGCAACGCAGATTTCATGCACACCGCACAGGATTCGTGATTCGTGAAGACAGCTGACTGGCAACGTGCTCAAGAGTACAAGCCACGATGGATGATGATGGATGGACATGGATCGTGAGTCGTGGAGACAGCTGACTGGCAACGTGCTCAAGAGTACAAGCCACGATGGATGATGATGGATGGACATGGATCGTGAGTCGTGGAGACAGCTGACTGGCAACGTGCTCAAGAGTACAAGCCACGATGGATGATGATGGATGGACATGGATCGTGAGTCGTGGAGACAGCTGACTGGCAACGTGCTCAAGAGTACAAGCCACGATGGATGATGATGGATGGACATGGATCGTGAGTCGTGGAGACAGATGACTGGCAACGTGCTCAAGAGTACAAGCCACGATGGATGATGATGGATGGACATGGATCGTGAGTCGTGGAGACAGCTGACTGGCAACGTGCTCAAGAGTACAAGCCACGATGGATGATGATGGATGGACATGGATCGTGAGTCGTGGAGACAGCTGACTGGCAACGTGCTCAAGAGTACAAGCCACCATGGATGATGATTTAACTACTTTACAACTCAAATCTAAGTCATCATATCAACACTCGTCAACCTAATTTACTACCAACCAACACTTGCAGTAAATTTTGATCTTTACTTATAAACAAGCTTAACTCTCTCCTTACCAGTGCCATTTTCAGGAATATCCTGAAACTTCCTATGCATCCAGCACAAAACGACTTTTTTACTCAGTCAAAAAAAAAGCAAGAAGCACATACATGCTACACATAATTTTGTTCGGCCAAACGAGTGTCAATTTCCTAATGTGAATGAGAATAATGTTGGCTATATCGTAGCGAATGTGATGATTTCCCTTTGCGTGGTAAGGAGAGGGTTAATCTGTTCTGACAATAGCCACTGGTAAAATCAAAGACCATGTTAAAGCCTCCTCTATGCACGAAAATAAAAATCTTAAAAAAGCTAAATCTGAAATCACAGCATTTAGCCTTAATTTTGTATCATATTGATTTCATTATATCATACTTGTATACATATCAAAGTAAAAACAAACAAAAAATTAAACATTGCTGCCTTCAGAAATGATTCATTCAAACGATGACATGACAGATCGACTTGACAGATTCCCTTTCATTTACTGGTTTTATTTGTTAAATTTCAGAAGCTTGAAATGGGGTTGTATCAAAACAGAAAAATACCACAAGAATTCTACAATACTAATGTTATGATGAAAAGTTAAGGAAGAAATCCATTTTGTTGTTTGTTTGTTTTTAAGGGTTTTACGGCGCTCGCAACACATTAAGGTCATATCAGCGCCAGTAAAAGGAAGAAAATGGGATAGTAAGAAGTTCTAGAATTACAATTAAAGCACCCAAGAAAAAGTAAGACAAGGGGCAATTGGTTCAAATAGGAAACAGATGTAGATTTCAAGAGCACACTATCAAAATACTTAGTTTGAGATCACCTAAAGTCTCATCCAGTCACAAGCACAAGTCCCCACTTAGAGGAACACACTCAAATGTTTACAAATTATATCTAATATGCAAACAAAACAAAATACAATGCATAGCAGAGAGATGATTTACAAGGAAAAAAATATCATCTCCCAAAACTATACATTTGACTGTTTCCCTCCCAGTCGGGGTATCCGGCGCAGGGCCAGGACAAAACAAACTAATGTCATCCAAAGACAAAGACTGAAAGCCTGTTGGAAAACAGATATAGGGATAGAAGACACAGTAAGTATTCCTCTGCCCACTATGGGAGGTCATGAAACCCACCCAGTCATGGACACTATCAAAAGCTATAACTACTTATAACTACTTATAACTTTAATGCTACATCATTAATTTTTTTGTTTATTTTCCATTGTTCAACCCAGAGAAACTAAAAAACAAGACTTTTTCCTTAACTTTTCAAAATATCTTAGTAGTTGTGGACTTGGTAACCCACGTCCTTGAGATAATCAGGCATAAATTTAGCAGGAAAAAATATATAGATTTGGAATAGCAGTAATCTTTAGAAGAAATGCAACAAGTTTTTTTGGGGTTTTTTTCATACTGGATATAAAAATTGAAAAATTTTAGTGAACAAAACTCAGCTTATGATCTATATATTTGTTGCAACTCGTATCCAAGGAAAATGGAGCTTTTCTGCACAGTACAGCAAATTTATAGCTACAGAGAGGAAAAATTGGTTTAATTTCTAACTCAAAATACCGAATAAAATTTTTTTTTTTTTTAATTATTTGCAATGCAAAATTATCAAAGTTTTTATTTCTTATTTTACTTAATTCTACAGTTTTCGGGGTTTTCCCATTCATCCCGACAAACACTCATACCATTGTGAGACTGGGTGTCCAATATTGCGTTAACCTCAGAAGATTTGTTCTCTTTCTCCTGCCCATTTTTAATTCACCCAAAATATATTTTTTAAAATAAATAAACAAGTGAAATCCTTTGCTAAAAAGAACATCTATTGGACATGGAGAGCTACATTTGTCTTTTTCAAAGAAAAACAGTGCGTTCAACATGTACATTATATCAAAATGTTTATTTTTAAACACCTTATCCAGTTTAGGTTCTGTTTTTTTTTTTTTTTTTTTTTAAGGGTTTTATGGCGCTTGCAACACATTTAGGTTATTTCAGCGCCAGTAAAAAGGAAGAAAATGGGATAGTAAAAAGTTCTAGAATTACAATGAAAGCACCCGAGAGAAAGCAAGACATAGGGGAACTGGGAACAAATAGGGATCAGATGTAGATTCCAAGAGCACACTACCAATGTATTTAGTTTGAGACTACCTATGTCTCATCTGGACACAAGTACAAAATCCAACAAAGAGGAATACACTCAAATGCTTACATTATACATTAAAAAAAACAAATATCATAATACAAAACGGAGAGATGATTTACAAGGAAAAAAATATCATCTTCCAAAACAATAACTATACATTTGACTGTTTCTCTCCCAGCTAGGACTCCGACGAGGGCCAGGAAAAAACCAAATAATCTCATTCCAAGACAAAGACAGAAAGTATGTTGGATAACAGATATAAGGAAATAGAAGACACAGTATGTACCTCCCTGCCCGCTATGGGAGGTCAGGATCCCCATTAGGTTCTATCTAGGATTATCTGCGGCTATGTGGTCTAGTGGTATGACACTTGCTTTTGGATCAAAAGGCCCCGAGTTCTGCCTTGCTCGGCACATAGTTGAGTCCTTGTTAAAGGCTCTTTACTCGTATTCTCTAGAGTGGGGAAGGGTGAAATCTATCAAATGATGTACATTTTACCATATTTGTTTAATATCTTTCAATCTGGGAGGCACGTTTGGGGGGCTGGTCTTAGTCACCCCATTCTACGGTATTTTGAAAAGCTGAAGAATTGTTTAGTCTTCAACAAAATCATCTGGATGGAAAAAATGAAAAATTATAACTCCCAAAGCTGAATGTCCGTCACAATAATATATTATAGCAGTTAATAGCTGTTATATCATTTCTGTTGTATGGATCTGGTGAGTGACAGACACCCTTACTCACAAAATGCAGACCTTCATAAACAAATGCCTTCACAGGATTTTGAAAATCAAATTGCAAGACCACATTTCTAACATAGAAATATGAATAAGGTCAAACCAAGAACCCATCAGTAATCAAAGTAGGAGGAAATGGAGATGGGTCGGTCAGACATTGAGAAGACCAGGAAGAAACGTCACCTGCTAGTCCCCCCATTGGAATCCCCAAGACATGGAGGTTTGTTTTGGTTTTAAGGGTTTTACGGCGCTTGTTTGTTTTGTTGTTTTTGAGGGTTTTACGGCGCTTGCAACACATTAAGATCATATCAGCGCCAGTAAAAAGGAAGAAATGGGATAGTAAAAAGTTATAGAATTCAATTAAAGCACCCAAGAAAAGGTAAGACAATGGGGAATTTGTTCAAATAGGAAACAGATGTAGATTCCAAGAGCACACCATCAAAGTACTTAGGTTGAGATCACCCAAAAGTCTCATCCAGACACAAGCACAGGTCCCCACTAAGAGGAATACACTCAAATGTTAACAAATCAAATATAACATGTAAATAAAACATAATACAGTACATAACATAGAGATGATTTACAAGGAAAAAAATATCATCTCCCAAAGCAATAACTATACATTCGACTGTTTCCCTCTCAACCAAGGACTCCGACCAAGGTTAGGACAAAACCAAGCAATCTCACTCCAAGACAAAGACAGAAAGCATGTTGGAAAACAGATATAAGGAGATAGAAGACACAGTATGTACCTCCCTGCCCGCAATGGGAGGTCAGGATCCCCACCCAGTACGGCGCTTGCAACACATTAAGGTCATATCAGCGCCAGTAAAAAGGAAGAGAATATGGGATAGCAAAAAGTTCTAGAATTACAATTAAAGCACCCAAGAAAAGGTAAGACAAAGGGGAATGGTACAAATAGGGAATTGGTGTAGATCCCAAGGGCATACCATCAATGTACTTAGTTTGAGATCACCTAAAAGTCTCATCCAAGCACAATCACAGGTCCCTACTAAGAGGAATACACTCAAATGCTTACATTATGAATTCAAAACAACAAATATAATAATACATAACAGAGAGATGATTACAAGGACAAAAATATCATCTCCCAAAAAAATAACTATGCATTTGACTGTTTCCCTCAGCCAGGATATCCGGCCAGGGCCAAGAGAAAAACCAATCTCATTCCAAGACAAAGACAGAAAGCAAGTTGGAAAACAGATATAGGGGGATAGAAGACACAGTAAGTGCCTCCCTGCCCACTATGGAGGTGCTCATTTAATCCATAGCTGTGAAGCTTCTATGTCATTTCATGATTGTCAATTACTCATCATAGGGAAACACAACACAGATAAAACAACATTTTTCCAAAGGGTCTTTTCTTTTTTTTAATAGCTTAATACTACTGATGTTTTTTGGGTTTTGTTTTTTTTTTTTTTTTTCCCGCTAATTTCTTATATAGAAACAGCTTCATATTATAAATATTATATTATATATCATGATGTATAAGAAGGATGACAAACCACCGGCAGTCCAATAGGAAAATACTGAATTATCATCATATACTATCCAACTAACAATACAGAGCTGCCAACCTCTCCTGACAGAAAGAGGAGGATTAGTTGCCAAAAAGAGGAAGATTTAAGGAAAAAGAGGAAGATTCAAGTACGCGAAACAAACAAACAAAAGTACTTACATTACATTCCCTAAATTTGCAGGTTATCCATAAATGTCCATACACCCAAGTCTGTTATAATAGCCACTCCAGTTTATGAATAAAATTGTCTCAAAGCGTTTCTGTTGCACTTCTTTGTTCTTCTCATGTTTATGTACATCTAAAGTCTTCACCTCACTCATTTTAATTTATATTTAATTCAAATATTTACATAATATTTACATTATATACAGTCCAGTATATGACACTGGTTTAGTCCTTTTTCAAGGAAGCTGCAGTCGCAGACTTGGCCTTGATGAGCAGCTCCTTGGAGATAGGGTTCTTAAATGATTTATGACTCCATTTTGCTTTGCAAATACTGATGGACTCTAGCAATTTGTTCGACATGCTGGCCCTAAAATCAGTCCTATTCCTCTGGGCTAAGCTGAATAGTCTTTCACATGCTGCATTTGAATGGAAGATGGAAAGTATTCCCAGCATGGAACGACTAAGCAAATGAAATCTAGCAGAGCCAGTTTGTGTTTTTGCATTAGTGTGGGATACCTGAGTACCCAAATATCAGTATTCGATTACGTTATTTCAAGAATAAAAAGAATCACTTCGATTCCAAAATGGCTGACTATTGTTGACGTTTTCTACTTAACAAATTATTATTAGCAATCTACAATACACTACAAATGGCGACGAGCATCTAGAACCCAGATAAGTGCAATAACGTTTACATGTATTTTCATTCTACCAAGCCATAAAACTATAATCTATTGACAGACTACTACCAACTATTGAGCTTGCATTCTCCAGTCTTGTACGTGTACATACCAACATGCCAAGACCCGACACCTTCAACGAAGGACTAGAGTCCTTCACAAACTATAAAGAAAGACTGGATGCGTTTTTTGTTGCAAACGACATTACCGAACAGAAACAAACAGCAACTCTGCTATCATCCATCGGGGCTAAAACGTACAACACACTACAATGTTTGACGTCACCCGACCTTCCCTTTAGTAAAAGTTACGAAGAACTTTGCAAACTGCTGTCCAACCATTACTGCCCCCCTCCACTTGAGATAGTTGAAAGATTCAAGTTTCATAAACGCAGTCAAGCGATGGACGAATCTCTTCCTGATTTTTTAGCATCCATAAAACGGTTGGCTGAACACTGCAAATTCGGAGACAATTTAAAAATGTCTCTGCGTGACAGATTTGTTTGCGGAATACGCGATGAAACCATACAAAAGAGACTCTTGCAAGAGCCAAATCTCACTTTAGAATCTGCAACAGCTTTGGCACTTGCAATGGAAACTGCCCAGCGAGATGCAGCGGAAATCCACACAACAACATCCGGCAAATCAACAGCTGATCTCAACATTATAAAAACAAATCAGCCTTTACCTACTAACAGAAGACATAACTCACAAACATACCCACCGTGCCAATCATGTGGGAAAAATAACCACAGGAGAGCCGACTGCTACCTCCGTGATGCAGTGTGTAAGTCATGCAACAAACAAGGACACATTCAGAGAGTGTGTCAGGCCAGGAAGGGCAGCCAACAACAGAGGAGAGGAGGAGACAGAACCTCACAATCCCGACAAGTTCACGAGCTAGATGAAGACAATGTTTCCGAAGATAATTTTACACTGGAAATGTTTCACATGGAAGGAAACACACCAAAAATAAAGGTAGACTTGCAAATCAATAATATTCCTACAAAAATGGAAGTTGACACAGGATCTGCTGTTTCAGTGATGACGAAGAGGGACTTCACAAAAACTGCATGCAAAAATCTTAAGTGTTCTTCATGAAGGACACATTGGTATAGTCAAAATGAAAAACTTGGCTAGGGGATACTTCTGGTGGCCTGCTATTGACAAACAAATCGAGGCAACTACAAAAGAGTGCCCTGGTTGTGCTTCAGTTCAACCTGATCCACCGAAAGCTCCTCTTCACCCATGGCACTGGCCCGACAAGCCATGGCAAAGAATTCAAATAGACTTCGCGGGACCATTCATGGGATTAATGTTTCTAGTGGTCATCGACGCCCATTCCAAATGGGCCGAAATAATACCGACATCCAACGCCACATCCATTTCAACAATCAATATATTGAGCAATCTTTTTGCAAGATTTGGTTTACCTGAACAGCTCGTATCTGACAATGGTGTGCAGTTCACATCCAATGAATTCAAATCCTTCACAAAAGTCAATGGAATCAAGCACACCCTTAGCACACCCTACCACCCAGCAACCAACGGGCTGGCTGAGCGAATGGTCCAAACTTTCAAACAAGCTATGAAAGCTTCAAAAGATGAGAAGGGTACCATCCATACCAAACTGGCAAGATTCCTGTTTGCTTATAGGAATGCACCACACACAACAAACGAGAGCCCAGCATCACTTATGTTTGGCAGACATCTGCGAACTCACCTAGACATCATTCGACCAAGCATTCATACAAGAGTATCTTCATGTCAAGACCGTCAGCTTCGTACTCGCTCTTCTGCCAACACCAGGAACTTCGACAACGGAGACAACGTCCTGGTCCGAGACTACCGCGGACACCAACGATGGCAACACGGCGTAATACATGCCCAAACGGGAACACGCACCTTTGAAGTCAAAACAGCTCCCGGAGCCATATGGAGACGACACTCCGACCAAATTGTTCACACAAACGCCCCTGCAATCACAAGCAAACCAGCACCGGCACCACTATTGGACATCGTCCCAAACTTCAGAACGACAGAGATACCAACCATGGTTCAAACAACCCCAGCGAATGACCGAGATCCAAATTCTACGCGGTCACAGGTCGAGGTCCCGCCCTCACCACATAGAGAATTCCCAAATTCTCTAAGTCTCTCTGACAACATGTCACAGAGAACGCAATCTCAAAACAATCACAACACTACAAGTGCACCTTACACTACGAGAAGTGGTCGCAACGTGAGAAAACCAAACAAATTCACACTGTAGGCAGGGCCATTTATAAGCCTTAAGCTTCGACTATAATATTGGAAGAAATATTTGTGACGTTGCGACCACAAACATAAAAACACTTTGCATATACACAGCCGCACGAAGTAGACACTAGTTAAGACTATTAGAGTCCATTACTGTGTTTTCTTTTATCATTATGAACTGTTGACCACTTCAACTAGTTTAGTACTACACAGAAGAAACACTTTTTCTTACTCATCATTGATATATGAGATAATTTTTTTTAGCAAGACGAAACCAGTATTTATCCACTCTTTCTCCATTGAGCAGGGGCATTGCAGATGATTGCCAATCTCTAAACTGTCTGAAGAGAATATCCATGACCAGTACACTGGCCTTCTTCACAGGGAGCTAAAGATGGAAATCTCTCCAAAAAAAATTCTAAAGATGCCATCCTAGCCACGACTTTGTTGTCTGGATTAGCAACAGATGCATGCATGATTGGTTCTGAGTCTAAATTACACTTTGATTGGAGATAGACAACAGCTGTTTTCAAGTAGTCTCTAACAGACTTATAAAATTGTTTTTTGGCATCGTCTCCAAGTTCCTTCACCAATTTCCTACATCTATATCCAAGATCAATTTCACTTGATTGCAGGAGATTTTTTGTGTCATTGACATCAATTTGCAGCAAATCTTTACCTTGCACATTGATTCCATTGGTAAATGTGAGTTGAGTTACAATCATTACTCAACTACATAAAATTAAATATTCGATACCACAGGAATAGTAATGGTATATAGTAATATATTCTGGAATATACGGTATCGATACCAGATATTAGTGTAATCGCACAGCACATAAAATATGACTTGAATTGAAGTGAGTAAAATTATTTTTTTGAGCCACGCAATATACAATTGACTAAATAGCCAATCCGAGACCGACGGCTGAATAAAAAGCGGACAAAATGAGGAAAAAAGCGGAAATGCGGACAATCATGTGAAAAAGCGGACAATTCCGCTTTTTTGGCGGTAGGTTGGCAGCTCTGACAATATCATTTATTATTCAATAACATAAAGACCAACAAAACAATCAAGGAGAAATGAGACTTAACAAATTAAAAGCGTTGGGACAATTATCAAAGCAAACCAAAGCTAAGGCAAGTCCTAAGTTTTGATGAAAATATGCTGAAGAGAGAAACACTTGCAATTCACAGATGATTCAAAAATAAAAAAATTTGTAACTTCCTAGGGGAAAAAGGAAAAGTCGCTTTAAATAACTTTAGAAATAAATAATTTACCCTTAGCAGGCTCCAAAAATGCTCCATATTCCTAAATATAGCTTCTAAGAAACTAAAACGTTCCATTTCAACAAGATTTATTGCGTCAAAGACGTAAATGCAGTCCTGTGGCTGGAGCCAAAAATTTGTATTTCTACAAATTTTTCGTAGTTCTGGGCAGTCTGTACTGATGACGTGGCCGGGTTACACTCATGTTGACAAAATATAAAATTCAATTGAAGAAAAAACTACAAAACAATTGAGAGATAGTTACAAAAGTAAAACTCCCAAAATACAACACATTTGACCAATTCACCCTCAACCAAGGACTCCGGCCAGGGCCTGGATAAAAGCTTGCAAAAACACAAGAAAGCTGGAAGGATATTAGATATAGAAGGATAGACGACGCAGATATCGTGACAATCCTGTCCACGAAGGGAGATCAAAAGAGCTCACTGATAAATAATTTTTTTTTTTAAAGATTTTTACGGCGCTTACAACACATTTAGGTCATATAAGCGCCAGTAAAAAATGAAGAAAATGGACAGTCAAAATATTTTAGAATTACAATTTAAGCACCCAAGAAAAAGTAAAACAAAGGGGATTGGTTCAAATAGGGAACAGATGTAGATTCCAAGAGCACACCATCAATGTACTTAGTTTTAGATCACCTAAAAATCTCAATACACCACCGTAGGAACCCAAAAAGAGGAAAAGTCAAATGTTGAAAAAAGAAGAATATGATGATTTACAATGAGAAAAATAACACCTCCCAAAATCAACACTACAGATTTGACTGCTTCCCTCTCAGCCAAGGACTCCGGCAAGGGTCAGGACAAAACCAAGTAATCCCATTCCAAGACAAAGAAATTAAATAAAAAAACATATAGCGGGATTGAAGACAGCAAGTGACCTCCTGCCCACTAAGGGATTTCAACACTCAGAAATTAAAAAGTCAAGTCAACTCATCAATTTTGCTGTGGAGAAATTTAAAAAATGGAACAAGAGTCACCAAATTATCATTAAAGAATATATTGTTCAAAAAGGCAAAATTATTTAATCCTGACAAAAAATACAACACCTAACAATAAACATGATAAAAAATAAGTCACCGGATTCACATTAGTAGCCCTCCAGTTTGTATCTCAAATTTAAAATCCATAATTAAAATCAATTATTCATGATCAATACAGCATAACACTCTTAAAAATGCTCACCCATTCTATCTGCACCGTCCTTAGCTTCTAACAGCTTAGGATTCACTTTACAACACTATGACACGCTTTGACCAAAACAAAGACTGCTCTTTCTGGGAACATATTCTTGAAAAAAAAAAAAATAAATAAATAGACTAGCCCACCTAGCCCAAGGCATAAACTTTAAAATTCTTGGAAAGGTTCTCTCATTGATTAAGACCCTGTCATGAGGAAGTAAAAATGTTTGATTTCAGTAAAATTCAATACATCAATTTTAAAAGTTTAAAAGACAGTTTAGAGAAGAATTATTTTAAGAAATTACACCCTTTGGGAAAGCAATAATTTAATGTCAACAGGAATCACCCTTATTGTCCAAAATAGCAAATTGGGGTTAATAAATACTGGCTAAGGAAAAATATAAGTTGTCTGAAGTGGACTTTGACGCATATAGAACAAATTTGTTTGGTTTTCAATCACTGTGAAGTCGAGAGTTAAGGCAAGCATCAAATCCTACAAATTGGTTTCCCATACGAAATTGTCTCTAAAATTATTTCAAAATTACAATGTCTACAAGCAAACTCCCCTTAGGACAGTAACTAAGATCCTATTCATTAATCCAGAATCTAACAAAACAGTCATCTTCACTTGATTTCCCAGTCGTATCTCTCTGCCCATCTTTTCATCCCCTTCCTTATCATTAAACATTAACCCTAAATGCAACTCCCTGCGAAAGCAGCAGCTTCTGATGGTTTTACAAGACAATGTTATATGATAGCCTATCCAGTCATCAACTCATCTTTCCACACTCCTGTACTGTTGCAAACACACCCGCTAGCTTCACCACAATGCAACCAGCTTTCAACGACATGCTCTATAGTCCAAACTTAAACACACAAGCATTGACATTCTAAAAAAAAAAAAAAAAATCTTTCGAACAGGTTTCAAGGCATTAAAATCAAAATGGATTTAAATGAAGACTGACATGGTTATAAAACAATGACATTTAATATTGACAATCTTAACTTAATACCAGTCCCCTTCGTATCTTTCATAGTATTCATATCAACAGTAACAATATTGACAACCATTCATGAGATGAAATGCAATACAAAGATCTTTACAACGCAAGTGACCAATCCTCTCAAAATGGTATTGTGTCAGATTGAACCTGATGTTTAACCCTCTCCTTACCAACAACTACAGAAATATTCGTCATATTCGTTAAATTTGATGAAGATTTCTTTTTCACACTTGTTTTGTACATTACAAAATTATTTTTTTTAGCCATAAGAACATAATGTTTTTGTAAAGCTTGTTTTGAAGCACAAAACTATGAAGAGTATATCCATATTGCTTCAGAGTTTGAGTGTAAATATATATTTTTGTGTTTGGTCTGTATGACATTTGGGTCAGTAAAGAGAGAGTTAAATTTGATTGCAAACGCTTTCATTGATCAAAGTGTTTTTTAAACTCATCATAAATGTCCTCCTACTGATCATTTTGAAATTAATTTAAACTCCATTTTCCCAACCTATTTCATTTTGATTGAATACCAGATTGACAAGTGGGTCACATATTGTCATTGATCTATATAAACCTTTGGCCTGCGTCAATTTAACTTTTTAATATCTAACAAAATCAGAGGCATTTTATAGTAAGTGTAAGTGACTTTCCTATCACCTAAAAATATGGCTTCGAGGTGAAAATTAAGCTGAACATTCAGTTGTAAAATATGAGTTTTACATGCACAACAAAAACATTGATATTGGACATTTTTATTTATTATTATTTTTTTTTTTAATTTAAAAATTAATAACAATAATAATAATAATAATAATAATAATAATAATAATAATAATAATAAAATAACAATAAC
>NC_088368.1:14079580-14096605 GCF_034508935.2 Berghia stephanieae | reverse complement strand
CTAAAACCTCAAAGACGTCATTTTTTTTTTTTTTTTAGGTTTGTGCAGCATCTAGTGAGTTGTCGTTAGTATAGCTCAAGGAAACAAGTGATTACATCGGTTGAACTGTTGAATACAACTTACGATTTGTTTTCTTTTGTGACCAAAGACTTGTCTTTTGACGTAATTTTTAGGTCAGTGTCAGGCTATAAGTTAACGATGACTAAACCCCCACCTCACCCCATAAAAAATCGTCTATAGATAGTATGCGCTTGGCTAAGAAGCTCATAACATTGCCATCCGGAAGTATAACGGACCAACACACAAAACTATGTGTATCCATGAAAGTTTATAGTCAGGTTAATACAGTTCAGTGAGCATTACTCATAAACGCGGATTGCAAAAAAAAAAAAGAAAAAGCAATAACAAAGACCTGAGTGACGTCATCTTCGAACTATCTTTTCCCTTTTTTTCCCACAGAGTACTGTCCACATCCGGGCAAGCTGAAATCCGGCAAGATCCTGAAGATCGGAGTGAAAGGCGTGTTCCCCTTCAGCCCATACATCACCACTATCCGGCACGGAGAGAGACTCATTTACGAGTGCGACAGAGACCATCGACTGAAGGGGCCCAGGGGCGCCGCCTGCGTCAACGGAAGTGGTCCCCCCACGACCATCCCAAGTGTTTGCGGTCCAGGCACCCCGTCTTCAACAAACTGTGGCGCCCTTTCGAGGAGAATCACAGACACCCGCAGTATTATTAATTAACACAATATCATAATTTGTGACCTGTCGTGTAAAAGCGGTATTATATCGGAGTGGTTTTATACTCGTAGAAATGACCAGAATAGGCTTCAACAGTCGTGACGTCACTTCCCTGGTAATGAAGCATAGTAACTTAGTAACTGGTTCTAAACTATCAGAAAAATGGCGGACGCCCTTATGAAATAATTCTCCGACGAGTATAAAAGTGTATCCAGAGGAGAAAAACATTATAAATCTGATCAAGTTTTGACTTTTTTTTAAAATATACATTCTGATTACATGACATGTGAAAAAGTTCTAGCCAGCATGAAGAATAAAATGTACCGCTTCTCTTTGTTTAGAACCAAGCTGCTCTTTGCTGGGCTACGTGACATCAGACTATTGAATTCTATTGTGTGATATTTATTCATTTTTGCAACTTCAAGATTTGTCTAACATTGGGGTCCCCACGATAGCTCAGTTGATAGAGCACTCACTTCACACACAAAGGAGTCGGAGATAGATCCCATGTGCAGTCGAGACATTTTTTTTCTTATTCCCCCTCCTCCCCCCCCCCCCCCCCCCCCCCCCCACGCCGTTCACACAGCATTGGATAGCTGGGTCTGTTAGAGATCTGACGGAAAGTACGTTGTTATGATAAACTAGCGTCCTATCAAAAGGGTAGAAAGCAATTTTATTCTCCGTTTCACGCTATATAAACCGGATAAATCCGGCTCCATGGGCCTAATGGCGACGTAGGAAATCTTACTTCAGTATGTCTAGCATTGTTTTGAAAAATAATATTTAAAAAAAATAAATCGAACTCACGTTTCATTCTAGTATAGAACTAGAGGCCGATAGAATTAATCGTTGATGTTAAAATCACCCCGACCTAATATCGTTTCATTGTTTGTTTGTGATGGCTGAAAGAATATAATAATGTATAATATTATTATCGTGATGATAATAATAATAATAATAATAATAATAATAATAATAATAATAATAATAATAATGATAATGATAATGATAATGATAATGATAATGATAATAATAATAATAATAATAATAATATCATCATCATGTTAATGGTAAATTAATATATATATATATATATATATATATATATATATATATATATATATATATATATATAATGAGCGTGTGTAACTATAAATAGGCAAACAACCCATTGATCTTATTATATACTCTATCGGCAACTAAGGCAAACAACTCGTAGTTTCCATATAATATTCTAGCAGTATCAAAGGCAAATAACTCAAAGTTTATTGATTCTCGCGGTAACTAAGGCAAACAACTCATAGTTAATATTATATAATCTAAAGGTATCTGAGACAAACAAATAGTTTATATATAATCTAGCGGTTACTAAGCCAAAAACTGATAGTTGATATAGAATCTAAAGGTATCTAAGACAAACAAATAGTTTATATATAATCTAGCGGTTACTAAGCCAAAAACTCATAGTTGATATAGAATCTAAAGGTATCTAAGACAAACAAATAGTTTAATATATAATCTAGCGGTTACTAAGCCAAAAACTCATAGTTGATATAGAATCTAAAGGTATCTGAGACAAACAAATAGTTTATATATAATCTAGCGGTTACTAAGCCAAAAACTCATAGTTGATATAGAATCTAAAGGTATCTAAGACAAACAAATAGTTTATATATAATCTAGCGGTTACTAAGCCAAAAACTCATAGTTGATATAGAATCTAAAGGTATCTGAGACAAACAAATAGTTTATATATAATCTAGCGGTTACTAAGCCAAAAACTCATAGTTGATATAGAATCTAAAGGTATCTAAGACAAACAAATAGTTTAATATATAATCTAGCGGTTACTAAGCCAAAAACTCATAGTTGATATAGAATCTAAAGGTATCTGAGACAAACAAATAGTTTATATATAATCTAGCGGTTACTAAGCCAAAAACTCATAGTTGATATAGAATCTAAAGGTATCTGAGACAAACAAATAGTTTATATATAATCTAGCGGTTACTAAGCCAAAAACTCATAGTTGATATAGAATCTAAAGGTATCTGAGACAAACAAATAGTTTATATATAATCTAGCGGTTACTAAGCCAAAAACTGATAGTTGATATAGAATCTAAAGGTATCTGAGACAAACAAATAGTTTATATATAATCTAGCGGTTACTAAGCCAACAACTCATAGTTGATATAGAATCTAAAGGTATCTGAGACAAACAAATAGTTTATATATAATCTAGCGGTTACTAAGCAAAAACCTCATAGTTGATATAGAATCTAGCAGTAACTCAGGAAAACAATAAATAGTTAATATTTAATCTTGCGGTATTTAAGGCTTGCGTTGTTTGAAACGGTTTTAAGACGCAACGTTAAAAATTGGAAATAGGGGTGGGGGGGATTTTAATGTTTTGGGGTTTGTTTTTGTGAGGTCTTTTTTTTTTTTTTTTTGGGGGTGGGTGGGGGGGGGGGTGGAAGAGGAGGGGTCGTTTTTATTATTATTTTTTTTTGTTGTGTGACTTTATTGGGAGGTTTGTTTTTTTGTTTTTTTGTTTTTTATCAGATGCAAATTTAGGAAATATATTTTCCTTATATATATATAAATATATATATAATAACCATGAGCTGTTTTATTTTTTTATCTTTAAAACTCCAATTTAATACCGTTTTAGAGTGATGGGTCAGATTTATAACATTTTTATGTTGAAAATAATACGTATAATTCTATTACCAAATATTATGCACTTTATAATTATATACTATGACAGTTAAAACACATCTCGTCGTGTTTATCGATAACATTCACACCAATATTATAACAGTACAGCGTAATTTTTGTCTTTATATCGTGTACTTATTCATCAATAAATTCATGAAAAGTGTGGAGCGGGCATTTATAGATAGTATGCGCTTGGCTAAGAAATTCACAACATTGTCATCCGGAAATGTAACGGACCAACACACATGTTGTTACACTTTGTGTAACCTTGAACTTTTATAGTCTGGTGAATACAGTTTAGTGAGAACTGGTCATAAACATGGATGGCAAACAAACAAAAACAATAACAAAGGCCTGAGCGACGTCATCTTCGTTCTATCAATACAAATAACGATACGAAATGAGGGAAGTGGATAGGGGCCGTATGAAAACAGAATAAAAGTGTCACAGGATCGGGGAGTCAACCAATCCTTAGTAACGTTGAGAGTGGAGAAGCTGTATGGTAGTTTATTTTAAAAGCCATATTTTTTTTTATCAAATTAATTTTAAGTGAGCTTCTATATAGCGCAATATCCACTAAATGTGCCCAAAAGCGCTTTACTAGGGGTCCCTGGTCAACAGCAACATTTAAGATTTAGGACGGTACATGACGCGTGTTAGGCGATATTAAATTTTTTCGGACAGAGAAAACGCTGTTAACGGCCAAGTACTCAGTTTACATCTGAGTACGCTGAGAGAATGTGAGTAAAGAGCCTTTTCCTAGGATCAACCATGCGCCGAGCGAGGCTCGAACCCAGGACCCTCCAATCCGAAGGCGAGTATCATACCACAAGACCACGTAGCTGATTGAGTGGCCGAATGATACAGGGTTGTTGTGCGCTCTCTCTCTCTCTCTCTCTCTCTCTCTCTCTCTCTCCTCTCTCTATATATATATATATATATATATATATATATATATACCCATCTATAGATATATATAAATTATAAAAACAAAAACCATGAAATAATAGTGCTCAACTTTAGTATAAAAGGAGCTATTTATAAACATTTGAAAGATAATTAAGATAGCTATATATAACTATATATAGTTATAACTATGTTAATTATCTTTCAAATGTTTATATATATATATATATATATATATATATATATAAAATATATATATATATATATATATATATATATATATATATATATCTTATTATTTTCAGCCAGGCGATGGGTGTCGCATCAGTTGGTTCCCAAGTTTGGCTCCCTGACACCATGATATTTTTATTCTGTTTTCATCTAACACTTCTCTGTTCCCTTTTTTTTTCTTTCTTATCACTATAAATGATTAAACATATTTTTCTACTTGTGGAAGGTGGTCTTGGTCACAGCGCAACCTTTTTGTGAGTGCAACAGTTCAAGACCGAGCATCGATAAACAATGCACGTTGAAAAAAAATATTTTATTACACCTCCCGATTAACAAAGATTAGTGTTTGAAAAAAGCTCATAAATAATTTAATAATTTCGTTGAATCTTTAAACAAAAAAATGTAATGGCATTTCTATAAGCAAAGCTTAAACATAAAAATGTATTCATATACCACTTGCTATCGTCTCATTAAAAATAAAGTAGTCCAGCGTGTTGCTAAGGGCCTTTATGAAAGTTATAATGCATTAGAAAACTTGGCAAAACGCTGCTAAAACCTCATCAAGGGGAGGTGTAATAATTTTTTGAAAAGTGCGTGGAACAGGCACTTGTGTTGATAGTAATAAGAAACCAAATGAGTAGAGAAGTGCGGTGGAGGTGCCGGGGAACGGTCGCGTCGGGTCGCGGGTTCAAGTTCAACTAACTCCCGATCTTCGCAAAATGTTTTTATTTTTTATTGTGTCCGACACTTCGCTACCCACTTGATTTTTTGTTATCGTAATCAATGCTATGGTGTGACACTTTAATTAATAACATGTTATGGTTGTGTAACGTTATGCGTTATAAAATGAAATGGTTATTATCAGTGATGATACTCACAAAAAGTCAAAAAGGAGGAAAAGTCTCGGAAAAACGGAAAACTCACCTAGAACATTCTTGCACCACAGGAAAGTAGGCAGGATGACTTCTTTTGAGTACAATTTTAAAACGCCCGGAATCCAGTAAAAGGAGGAAATTTTTTATATACAGGCCTAGAAGTGATTCAGGAAAATATTTTTCCCTGCTTTTTCCCGGTTTTTTCCTGGTTTTTTCCAGGCTCTAGGGAAAATTTTAAGGTAGTAATTTTCAAGCATATTCATCAATTCTAGACCAGTTACCACTACCTATATATATATAGTACATATTACTATAACAAGCCATCCAGTATCTAAGCCTACACCATCCGTGGGGGGAAAAAAAGGAAGAGAAAAAAGAGAGAGAGAGAGAGAGAGAGAGAGAGAGAGAGAGAGAGAGAGAGAGAGAGAGAGAGAGAGAGATGTGAGTGAAAAAGAGAGTGGCTGAGACTGAGAGAAAGAAATATATTGACTCTGGCTATGAATACTTGGACGTATTCCTGTAAAGTCTAGGCCTCCTACAACATGCAAAAAAATATTTTTAAAAAAAAAGAGAAGAGAGAGAGAGAGAGAGAGAGAGAGAGAGAGAGAGAGAGAGAGAGAGAGAGAGAGAGAGAGAGAAAAGAGACAAAGAGAAGAGAAATCAATAGAGAGAAAAAAGACATTTGAATATTACTATGAGTCTATGAGTAGGTACTTTGGTAAACGTCCATTTGGCCCTCCAGCAGGGAGCCGATAAATGGGCTAGTGGCTGTGACCCGATTTTTTGGACTTTTGAGTGATGGGTCTCAGAAAAAGTTCCATCGATTTTTTGTTTATGGATGGATTTTAATGATTGATGTCTTATTTTCTTCAGGTGAAATTACTCTATCGTTTGGTGTAGTTTATATAAAAATCAATGACAATTTAGTATAACTTTTGATTATGGATAAAATAGGGTATAATTTAGCATTGGATAATTAAAAGATTAGAACTTGGTAAATCAAAATTTCATGCTGGCTCGTTTATTTAACATCTTAACTTTTATATAAAATCAAATTCAGGGCAAAGTTGTATACCGCATCCATGAAATTCGTTCCAGCAAAATCCTTACTCAAATCTTAGCGGCCATTTTAGACCAGTTTTGAAATCCAAATGGTGGTTACTACCGGAAATGCAACACTTTTCAGGTCACAAAGTCCGTCAGTAAATAACAAAGGCAAATAGAAGACCATTTTTCAGCATTTAAACCAACATAACTTTTCTTCTGCTTATCTGATTTTCACAATTTTGGTATCATTAGAATCGTGTTGAAAAGCACTTTAAAATGATATAGGTTTCATTGAGCTCAATCCAATTTGAATTTTTTACCAAAGTACCTACTATGAGAGAGAAAGTAGCGTCCAAAGACGTGTGGCCTACTTATTGAATTGCACATGAATGAAATAAAGCTAGTTAATCTAGAGACAGACAAAACAAACTTAGTACAAATTACAATGAGTAAACGACCTTAATCTGCCATCTCCAAATAATTGAATAACAAGTCACGAAAATTCATTAAAGTAGCCCAAGGACGTCGACCGTCTTTCTTAGCTTGGCTAACAATCGCATTCATGACCAAGTCAAAAACACACCAAAAAAAAAAACACACACTCACACACACACACTACTAAGATGAGGGGAGGGATGTGTGTTTCTAGCACTCTTGTCTTGTCGACAATGATGAGTCGACTGAGTGAATCAAGCGTCTTTAAGTCTTCGACCAATCACAGGCTATCTAACCGAACCGGCTGGTCGAAACAAAGACGCTTCTCGCCGTCGATGTATTACGCTATTGTTGTGCAAGTGGCAAGGAATATAACACCTTTTTGAGTAGGCCTAAAAGCTAAATTCTAAAAGTAAAAAATATAATTCTGAGGAATTTGAAAGTCACATTGTTGAAATCGGCTTGAAAAAAGAAGAACATTGGTCCTTGTTTCAGAAAAATCGGTTGAAAACCAACTGTTTTACGAATAAATTCGATTTTAAAAATTGCTTTTGTTTATTTTCGATTTTTTTAGCAACTTTTTTATTTACCGGCCGATTTTCTTGATTTTTATATCATTCTTTATATCTCAATGAGACGAGATCAGTGATATACTTTGTTTGTTTCAAATGTAACTACAACATAATTTGGTTTTTTTACTTATCAACCGTGCCTGGATAATTTATTCAACAACTGACGCAACTATCCCATTGCCGTCTTCCAGTGTTTCAGCGATGACTCTAAACCACTATAATTACGTCATGCACAGGAAACATGGTAATAGTCTGTGTACTCTACGAATGCGGACCGGACTTTTCTGATTGGGTCGATCGTCATAACATAGGCCTAGTTGTGTGAGGAAACCATAAGAGGCTGCTGCCATGCTCTAAGCCGATCGTTCGCAAGTTGGGTAATGATTATGCGGAAGAATACATGCTGGGTTGTTGTTCACCTAAATTTTTGTCACGGCTTTTTCCCGGCCCCAGACAATTTTCACCGATTTTCCCGGCTTTTCCCGGTCGGGAAATTTCAAAATAAAGTTCCCGGCTTTTCCCGGTTTTCCCGGCCCACTTCGAGGCCTGTATTATATATATATTTTTTTTTTAAAAAGGAGGTATTTTTTAAAGATTTATTATATAAAAAAAAGTAAAAGGAGGAAATGAAGGAAATATCCGCGGATCGAGGAGGAAAACCGAGGAAAGGAAAGAAAACTGCGGATTTCCGCGGATCCGCGGAAAAGTATCATCACTGTATTATAAAAGACAGGCGAGCTATCCCTTATTTTTTTCAAATTCATTTGTTAATTTTTTTTTTTTTTAATGTCAGCCTAATTAGATTCAACACAGAATAGCATTGTCTATTGTTAACCTGTTTGATTTTTTTTCTGTTGCGTTGTACTTTTGAATATCTTCATTTTTTTAAAATAATCCAATATTATGCGTATTTACATATCACAATATTCAATATGGTTGTTTATGTCGTCTACTGTACAATGGAACAATAGCAATATTACTTTTACTCGTAGTTTACATAGCTAAGTTTAGCCGTTTTGTATTTATGTATTATTTTCCACTACGTTGTAAAGGTTTTTTGTGTGTATATTTATATAAATACGTATAAAGAAGTTTTCCTGTGGGGTTCCTAGTCTCCCATAGTGGGCAGGGAGGCACTTACTGTCTTCTATTCCCCTTTATCTGTTTTCCAACATGCTTTTCTGGAATGAGAATACTCGGTTTTTTCCTGGCCCTGGTCGGATACTCTAGCAGGGAGGGAAACAGTCAAACGCATTGTTGGAGTTTTGAGAGATGATATTTTCTGTATTGTAAATCATCTCTCTGTTATGCACTGTTATGTTTTGTTTACATATTATATACGTACGATTCTGGGTGAGGTTCCCGAGTGGGCAGGGAGGTACATACTGTGTCTTCTATCCCTCTATATCTGTTTTCTACCTTGCTTTCTCTCTTTGCCGTGGAATGAGATTACTTGGTTTTGTCCGGGCCCTTGCCGGATACCTAGCTGGGAGTCTGGGAGGGAAACAGTCAAATGTATAGTTAGTTTTGGGAGATGATATTTTTTTCCCTTGTAAATCACCTCTCTGTTATGCACTTTATTATGTTTTGTGTACGTAGTATATTATTTGTGAACATTTGATTGTATTCCTCTTAGTGGGGACCTGTGCTTGTGTCTGGATGAGACTTTTAGGTGATCTCAAACTAAGTACTTTGATAGTGTGCTCTTGGAATCTACATATATTTCCTATTTGAACCAATTCCCCTCTGTCTTACCTTTCCTTGGGTGCTTTAATTATAATTCTAAATATTTTTACTATCCCATTTTCTTCCTATTTACTGGCGTTGATACTGATATGACCTTAATGTGTTGCAAGCGCCGTAAAACCCTTCAAAACAAAACAAAACAAAACATATACGTACGATTTGTAAACATTTGAGTGTGTTCCTCTTAGTGGATAGTGGGCAGGGAGGTACTTGCTGTCTTCTATCCCCCTGTATCTGTTTTCCAATTGCTTTCTGTCTTTGTCTTGGAATGAGATTACTTAGTGTTGTCCTGACCCTGACCAGAGTCCTTGGCTGGGAGAGAGAAACAGTCGAATGTATAGTTATAGTTTTGGGAGATGGTATTATTTTTTTCCTTGTAAATCGTCAGTTATATATATAACGATTTACAAGGAAAAAAATAATACCATCTCCCAAAACTATAACTATACATTCGACTGTTTCTCTCTCCCAGCCAAGTTTGCAAATCATATGTTAAGAATTTAAATATATATATATGATTTGCAAACTTTTGTGTTTACTCCTCTTTGTGGGGACTTAGCTGATGTCCGGGTGAGACTTTTAGATGATCTCAAACTAATCCTGACCTCCCATAGTGGGCAGGGAGGGGTACATACTGTGTCTTCTATCCCCTTTATCCTGGGTGGGGATCCTGACCTCCATAGTGGGCAGGGAGGGGTACATACTGTGTGTCTTCTATCCCCTTATATCCTGGGTGGGGATCCTGACCTCCCATAGTGGGCAGGGAGGGGTACATACTGTGTGTCTTCTATCCCCTTATATCTGTTTTCCAACATGAATTCATAATTATACGAATCGGCAACCCTGTTGTTTTAATTTAAGTTATAACTAGGACGTGACAACGAAATATGACGTTGATAAAGTTATTCAATATAAATTAGGTTTAAAAAAAATATTAAAACGATATATTGTCTTGTGCCGTAAGTTTTGTTGTTATCAATATTATATTTTATAAGTGAAACTGTGGACTGTAAACCGTAATGTACCAGAATGGATAGTATAACAGTCAGCTCGAAAGAAAAAGAAGGGAACAAAATACCAAACACGGAACCAAATATTTAACGAGATGTGGGAAGAATTGTTCTTTCTGCCATCTCTCTCTCTCTGGATTTCAAGTCGTGTTGGCATTAATGTTTTAACTAGCTGAAGAAGGGTTTTGATCCCAAATGATCCATGTTTGGTATTAATTCTCTCTCTCTCTCTGGGTGGGGTTCCTGACCTACCATAGTGGGCAGGGGGGTACATACTGTGTCTTCTATCCCCTTATATCTGTTTTCCAACATTCTTTCTGTCTTTGTCTTGGAATGAGATTACTTGGTTTTGTCCTGGCATAGTTATTGTTTTTGGAGATGATCTTTTTTAAGTTGTAAATCATCTCCCTATTCTGTATTATTATATTTGTTTTTTGAATGTATAATGTCAAGCATCTTTTGTTGGATTTTGTGCTTGTATCCGGATTAGACATAGGTGATCTCAATCTAAGTACAATGGTGGTATGCTCTTGGAATCTACATCTGATCCATGTTTGTTCCCAATTCCCCTATGTCTTACTTTTTCTTGGGTGCTTTAAATGTAAATCCCATTTTCTTCCTTTTTACTGGCGCTGATAAAATAACCTAAATGTGTTGCAAGCGCCGTAAAACCCTTAAAAACAAATCTCTCTCTCTCTTCTCATTTTTAACATGTAAAAATATATATTAATGTAGGGCAATTGAGGGTTGCTATCTCTCTCGCTCTCAAGGTTGGAAGATCTTTAATTAATTAAATGACGACGATGATGATGATTTAAAGTATTTTAAAGTATAAGGTCAAGTTGGTTTACCTACAAGTTTGTATTGCTTATTGTTTTATCATTGTTATTGTTAATTATACACCCCTGTAGAAATAGACATCATAATTTGTTGTGCTGGTGGTTGTACTTACTTCACTTACTTACATTGATAACTAAACAATATATTTGTTATATTTTGTTTATGAATAAACTATTTTAATATTATTATATCAGTATATTATATTATAATACTATAAACCATTTGTTAAGTGTTATTTTATATTCTTTCTCCCCTTCCTTATCCATTAAATACAAGGCGATGAAGTGACCTAGAGTGGTGATGATATAGTGGTGGTTGTAGGAGATTTTAAAAGGATGTTGCTCATAATAATGTGGTAGTTGTAGTAGTAGTGAATTAATGATAGCATCGCACACTTTGACAGAAAAAAAATCCCACAGAGCCATAAGATCCATTAAACCAAGGTTGTATATTTTCACAATTTCTGAAGCCAAGATGGTATTAAACTGCTTGCCACCCTTTGGACAGGTTGCACGCCTTTCGTAAAGTACATTTGATAGACCCAGACAAATCAAAAGCACCAAAGAAGTAAGACAAGATTCCACGAGCAATCCACTGATGTGTCAGTTTTGATATTACCTTGACATGAGCCAAGGATCCCACTATGGATAATGTTGGACTTTTTAAAGGGTTTTACGGCGCTTGCAACTAGTTTAGGTCATATCAGGGCCAGTAAAAAGGAAGAAAATTGGATAGTAAAAAAAAAACATTCTAGATGTACAATTAAAAAGACTTAAGGAAAAAGTAAGACAAACGGAAATGGTACAAATAGGGAACAGATGTAGATTCCAAAATCACACTATCAGTGAACATAGTTTGAGATCACCTAAAAGCCTCACCCAAACACCAGCACAAGATCCCAATAAGAGGAATACACTAATTGTTTACAAATCACATCTAAATTATTTTTTTTAAACAGTACAGAACAGAGAGATGATTAACAAGAAAAAAATATCATCTCCTAAAACTATAACCATATATTCAACTGTTTCCCTCTCAGCAAGGGCATCCGACCAGGGCCAGGAGAAAACAGAGAGCAAGTTGGAAAACAGATATAAGGGGATAGAAGACACAGTAAGTAGCTCTCTGCCCACTATGGGAGGTCAACACAAAATCCAATGTTTTTTGGGTTTTTTTAAAGGGTTTTACGGCGCTTGCAACACATTAAGGTCATATCAGCGCCAGTAAAAAGGAAGAAAATGGGATAGCAAAAAGTTCTAGAATTACAATTTAAGCACCCAAGAAAAGGGAAGACAAAGGGGAATCGGTTAAAATAGGAAACAGATGTAGATTCCAAGAGCACACTATCAAAATACTTGGTTTGAAATCGCCTAAAAGTCTCTTCCAGACACAAGCACAGGTCCCAACTAAGAGGAACACACTCAAATGTTTACAAATCATATAAATTAATATGTAAACTAAACATAATACAATGCATAACAGAGAGATGATTAACAAGGAAAAAAATATAATCTCCCAAAAATATAACTATACATTTGACTGTTTCCCTCTCAGTCAAGGACTCCGGCCAGGGTCAGGACAAAACCAAGTAATCTCATTCTAAGACAAAGACAGAAAGAAATTGGAAAACAGATACAGGGTGATAGAAGACACAGCACGTACCTCCCTGCCCGCTATGAGAGGTCAGGATCCCCACCCAGACCCAAAATCCAACAAAGAGGAATACACTCAAATGCTTACATTATACATTCAAAATAACAAATATAATAATAGAGAGATGATTTACAGGGGAAAAATATCATCCCAAAACAATAACTATGCATTCGACTGTTTCCCTCCCAGCCAGGACCAGGACAAAACCAAGTAATCTCATTCCAAGACAAATACAGAAAGCATGTTGGAAAACAAACATAGGGGGATAGAAGACACAGTAAGTACCTCCCTGCCCACTATGGGAGGTCAGGAACTCCACCCAAAATTTACATGGGAGGTCAAAAGACCCCACCCAATCAAACAAAATACAACATAGAAATTCGCTACAGCAAATATCTACACTCGTTTTGTTTCGTCATACAAATTTTAGTGGGTTTTTTTCTTCTTTCAATTTCAATCTCATGTAACCATTTAGCACTTGAAGTTATAGTTATAACAACAACAATAATAATAATGATGATGATAATAATAATAATAATAATAATAATAATAATAATAATAATAATAATAATAATAATAATAATAATAATAATAATAGAGTCATATCATATTTATATCAAAAGATCAAATCAATCATGTAAAAGGGCACAGGAATACACAAAGATAGAATACAAGATAGGAATATAATATGTACAATTCAAATCATTCAACACCAAAAAGATGACATGGTGTAAAATAAAAAAAAAAAAAAAAAAGAAAAAGAAAATCTGACAGAGCTTAAAATCATTTCCCCATCAAGAAAGGAGTAAAGACATAGATATTCCTGTCAAAGGGTGATAGTGAACATGACACAACAGTGGAATTTAGATAATAACAAGAAATGAAGTGAGTAGAAAAGTGCGAGAAGGCAATAGAGAATAAAAATCTTTGCAGCAATGGTCTCGAACCCACGATCCTTCGGTTACGACAACTCTGCCTTGTCGTGAGAGGGACGCTCTACAATCGCCAAAATTCACCAAAAAGTGCCAGAATTAAAAAAATGGCGGCGAAGGGGGCTCGAACCCATGACCCATTTGTTACGGCAACTCCGTCTGGCCATGAGAGGGAAGCTCTACAATTGACGCATTCCACTATCTTCTGGTGCTTTTCTACTCACTTCATTTCTTGTCACCATCGACATAAGTGCCTGCTCCACTCACTTTTCTGGGTGGAATCTTGATCAACCCAACAATTCCTGACCAGAAATATTGATTGACATTAAGAAAAGTGGACTTTATCCATTATTCGTGAAACACAATTTGGGACCTACAAGTTACAAGGAGTGTAGAGAACATGACTTTATATAGATTCCACTGTATCTATATAGAAAAAATACAACTTATAAAATATTCATACAGTGATGATGATATTATGTTACGACGAATTAACAGGAGATGAAATTGTACGTACATACATACATTGAAAAATACATATTGACTTGTATTTAGGTCAGCAAAAGGCCCTAAGCAGGGCCTGAGAAAAGAAAAACAAAAATGCTTTTCAAATATCTTTTTTCTTTTTTTTTTTTTATTTAACCGGGTTTGTTTTCATTGTCATGGGGGAAGAGAGAAAACATTGACGAGTGTGAAATTGTTTTGTTTGTTTTAAAGGGTTTTACGGCGCTTGCAACACATTTAGGTTATATCAGAGTAAAAAGGAAGAAAATGGGATAGTAAAAAGTTCTAGAATTACAATTAAAGCACCCAAGAAAAAGTAAGACAAAGGGGAACTAGGAACAAATAGGGATAAGATGTAGATTCCAAGAGCTCACCACCAATGTACTTAGCTTGAGATCACCTATAAGTCTCATCCGGACACAAGCACAAAATCCAACAAAGAGGAATACACTCAAATGCTTACATGGTATACATTAAAAATAACATAATAATACATAACAGAGAGATGATTTACAAGGAAAAAAATATCATCTCCCAAAACAATAACTATGCATTTGACTGTTTCCCTCCCAGCCAGACTCCGAACAGGGCCAGGACAAAACCAAGTAATCTCATTCCAAGACAAAGATAGAACGCATGTTGGAAAACAGATATAAGGGGATAGAAGACACAGTATGTACCTCCCTGCCCGCTGTGGGAGGTCAGGACGAGTGTGAAATAAATTGAAAAACCAAGCTTGATGAAGAAGAAGACAAAACTGAAAAGGTTTTACCCTTCACATTTGCATTTATTTCTAATTATTAAAATTCACAGCTGGTATGGGTGGATCAGGACAGCAGGAAATTCAATGGCTTGTTACAAATCCCAAGCCGTCGTTCGAATGAAACAAAAATTAATTGTTAAAAATTCACACATGACACAGAAACACAAAATAATCATCATCTTGATAAGTTAACCAATTACAATACGAGAAATGTTGAAGAAGCAAACCTTAAATCACAAGTCATTCAGCTTTTATTTTAACAAATGTATTTAACTTTTTAAATCACTTTTGGCCATTTTTAGGTGATTTAGATATATGTCAAAAGTGATTTAAAATGCAACGCAGATTTCATGCACACCGCACAGGATTCGTGATTCGTGAAGACAGCTGACTGGCAACGTGCTCAAGAGTACAAGCCACGATGGATGATGATGGATGGACATGGATCGTGAGTCGTGGAGACAGCTGACTGGCAACGTGCTCAAGAGTACAAGCCACGATGGATGATGATGGATGGACATGGATCGTGAGTCGTGGAGACAGCTGACTGGCAACGTGCTCAAGAGTACAAGCCACCATGGATGATGATGGATGGACATGGATCGTGAGTCGTGGAGACAGCTGACTGGCAACGTGCTCAAGAGTACAAGCCACCATGGATGATGATGGATGGACATGGATCGTGAGTCGTGGAGACAGCTGACTGGCAACGTGCTCAAGAGTACAAGCCACCATGGATGATGATGGATGGACATGGATCGTGAGTCGTGGAGACAGCTGACTGGCAACGTGCTCAAGAGTACAAGCCACCATGGATGATGATGGATGGACATGGATCGTGAGTCGTGGAGACAGCTGACTGGCAACGTGCTCAAGAGTACAAGCCACCATGGATGATGATGGATGGACATGGATCGTGAGTCGTGGAGACAGCTGACTGGCAACGTGCTCAAGAGTACAAGCCACCATGGATGATGATGGATGGACATGGATCGTGAGTCGTGAAGACAGCTGACTGGCAACGTGCTCAAGAGTACAAGCCACCATGGATGATGATGGATGGACATGGATCGTGAGTCGTGGAGACAGCTGACTGGCAACGTGCTCAAGAGTACAAGCCACCATGGATGATGATGGATGGACATGGATCGTGAGTCGTGGAGACAGATGACTGGCAACGTGCTCAAGAGTACAAGCCACCATGGATGATGATTTAACTACTTTGCAACTCAAATCTAAGTCATCATATCAACACTCGTCAACCTAATTTACTACCAACCAACACTTGCAGTAAATTTTGATCTTTACTTATAAACAAGCTTAACTCTCTCCTTACCAGTGCCATTTTCAGGAATATCCTGAAACTTCCTATGCATCCAGCACAAAACGACTTTTTTACTCAGTCAAAAAAAAAGCAAGAAGCACATACATGCTACACATAATTTTGTTCGGCCAAACGAGTGTCAATTTCCTAATGTGAATGAGAATAATGTTGGCTATATCGTAGCGAAAGATTTCCCTTTGCGTGGTAAGGAGAGGGTTAATCTGTTCTGACAATAGCCACTGGTAAAATCAAAGACCATGTTAAAGCCTCCTCTATGCACGAAAATAAAAATCTTAAAAAAGCTAAATCTGAAATCACAGCATTTAGCCTTAATTTTGTATCATATTGATTTCATTATATCATACTTGTATACATATCAAAGTAAAAACAAACAAAAAATTAAACATTGCTGCCTTCAGAAATGATTCATTCAAACGATGACATGACAGATCGACTTGACAGATTCCCTTTCATTTACTGGTTTTATGTTAAATTTCAGAAGCTTGAAATGGGGTTGTATCAAAACAGAAAAATACCACAAGAATTCTACAATACTAATGTTATGATGAAAAGTTAAGGAAGAAATCCATTTTGTTGTTTGTTTGTTTTTAAGGGTTTTACGGCGCTCGCAACACATTAAGGTCATATCAGCGCCAGTAAAAGGAAGAAAATGGGATAGTAAGAAGTTCTAGAATTACAATTAAAGCACCCAAGAAAAAGTAAG
>NC_088368.1:14053222-14079481 GCF_034508935.2 Berghia stephanieae | reverse complement strand
TCAAATTGTATCAGGGTTTGTTTTCTTGTGGTATTTTGTTTTTTTTTTGGGGGAGGGGGGGGGGGGGGGGGATTGGACATTTTGATTATCATTTTATTTTTGACTGATTATCACTCGTGTGAATACTGCTTATTTCTGTGTAGTTGTACTCTGTGATTATACTTTTAAAACTTCATTTTATGCTTAGTGTGGTATCAATGTTTAAAAGATGTAAAAAGGAACTAAATTAAGATAGGAAACTTAAACCAGCTGATGTTAGTGAGAAATTAATGACATTGATTTAAGAGGGCAGTGTGGCTCAGTGGTTTGGTCTTTGCTTCGCACCCAGATGGTACCAAGTTTCGACTGCCTCTTGGAATAGGCTCTAAATTTTCTCTTTTTGAAAATAGAGTTTTATGGGTTTTATATATTTGTATTTTATTTGAAAATTGGTATCTTTGGTTGGTGTATATAATAAAGTCTAATCAGAAACGTCTGTTCTGAAATTGCTGAAATTCATATTTTTGATTAACAGTTTGGTCAAATATCTATGCTAATTTTTTTCTGAAATTTGATATCATATATAAATTTTAAATTGTAGTAAATAGACATGTTTGTCTTAGAATGTTTTATCTCTGTTGTCATTTGACTATACTAACAAACTTTTAGCTGTTACAGCTGTGCAAGAAGAGCGACAGAGGGTGAAAGAGAAGGGAGACGGGGAGGTGGAAAGCACCAGTGGAGCTAACAATGACATGCCGGTGGAACAGATACACGAGGCAGAGCTCGCTGTCGATCCGAAAATTGATAACTATATAGATACTCAGGTCAGTTGTTTGAAAGATTTGATTTTTATTACATGTGTGGTGACTCTAAAACACTATTAGAGTTCACAATATTCTTAGTTTGAAACAAAATATGAATATAACGGTTTAAAAAAGAACAAAGCACCAAACATGGTTCTTTTTTTTTTAAAGCTGTTATGCAATGCAAATTTATAAAAATGTACTCTAACATATTATCATTAGCTTTTTTTTTTTTTTAAATATCAGAGCATAGAATTATTATTAAAATGTAAAATTATGGTAAACAAATTCTACGCGGTGACCCTACAAAAATGAATTGATTAAACCTATGGAATGTACATGAAGATTACTTATCCGTTCTTTTGCAACCTTAATTTAATATTAAAAAAAACAATTGTGTACATGGTCCATCCTGACCTAACACCACATATGACAAATTGTGTCAAAACGGTATTATGTTTGGATAACCTGATGCTTGAAATTAATTAACAAATACATATTATAATAATGTTCACATTAATTCAGATAATATCAGAGAGGCGAGTAATTTACTGCAAGAAACACAGACATGACAGGCCGAGAAGAAATTAAAATTTTTTTTTATGATTAAAAAAAAAATTTATACTTAGCATTATAGAAATGCCTCGTAATTCTATTGCCGTATTAAGAAATAGAAAAAAAAAAGAGTTTTTTTCATAACTGAAGGGGTATAATAAAAATAACCTCATGCACAGAGTCATGGACATGTCCAATTTGATTGATTGTCATCTCATAATTTCTGCCAACAGAAAGACCCGGTAACCAACATTTGCCAGGCAGCAGACAAACAGCTTTTTACCTTGGTGGAATGGGCCAAGCGCATCCCACACTTCACAGAATTACCTCTGGAGGACCAAGTCATTCTCTTGAGGGCTGGTAGGTTTTCCTTTTTACTGCATCGTGTCATATTTCTGACCATCCATCACATTTGTCACCAATCATCTCTTAAGTGATATGTCACAGTGAAGAAAATATACTTCATTTGAATGAATAGCCTCATTGAGAATTAATAATAATAATAATAATAATAATAATAATAATAATAATAATAATAATAATAATAATAATAATAATACTTTATTGCATCCCAAAAAGGAAATTTTTTGTACAGACGTGTTATAATTTACACATAAGATAAAAATACAATGGAAATAGGATGTATATATATAAAAAAGGAGCAGCTCTATAACCAGAGCTGCGCTTTATAATATGAATAATTTCAAACACTGTAAAATAGTTAAAACTGTCACTATAAATTGAAAATTGAAAAGATTGCAAAACAAATAAATTGATAAATTAATATTTATATTTTTTTAAAGTAAAAAGGAGAAATAATTATATAAAATGATTATTGCTTGTTGTTATAAAGCCTAATACTGGACGGCAGAAAAGATTTTCGGTGTCTCTCTGTTTTCGTTGAAATAGAGAAAGGGCGACCACTTCTTTCTGACATAATAATTGATGGTCTTGGTGGATGATACTGGTCATTTAATATTTTAGTTATTTTATTTATACAAAATTTCTCGTATAAAAGATCTACATCGTCAACATCATTTATATAGCGTTTAATGGATTTTTTAATATTTGAATTTATTTTGTTCCTTTCCACTGCTAAGCAATTGCCTCCCCAAGCTGTTATACAAAATGACAAAACACTTTCGATGACTGCTCTATAAAATAATGTGCAGAGGGTTTTATCTATTCTAAACTGAGAGAGTTTTGATAAAAAATATGTACGTCTGCACATCTTATGCCTAATTATTTTCAAGTGTTCATCCCACTTGAGCCTGTCATCAATCGTTACACCAAGGTATTTGTAGTGAGGAACTCGCTGGACGAATTGGTCCTTTAATTTTAACGGTTCTATCGGTTCCTTCACTCTCCTAAAGTCAATCACTAGCTCCTTTGTCTTGCTTATGTTAAGCTCTAGGTGGTGGGCATCACACCAAGACACAAATCTATCAATTTCTTGCCTATAAGCCACTTCGTTGCCATTTGTTATGAGGCCTTGAAGAGCGGTGTCATCTGCAAACTTTATTAAGTCTCAAATTTCAAAATTCTAACCCTTTGCACTTATTATTCAGTTTTCTGAAACTGGATCGCCCTGACAATATAGCACTTTGAGACTGTGGATTGTATTTAGTAGCTGGGCCAGATATTAGGTCTGTGATCCATTTATAGACTTGCATCCTATTTAGTGGGTGAACACGTACAACAAAGTGAAGTTAATTCTCCATGTCGGAAACTCCAGAGTTGCCAACTACCTGTTTTTTTGTTTTTAAATAAACATTTTTTGTTCATCTGAGAGGTTACAAGACACTTTTCTTGTCTCCTCACCTCTCTTCTGACCCCCACCCCCCTCCCTTTTTTTTTAAATTAAAAAAAAAAAAAAAAAAATTAAATGTCCTTTGCAAACTCAACTTCAGGACAGTTTCATGGAGACAGAGCTCTCTGAAAATATTCATCTGTGCCATCTTCTTAGGGACATGATTGCTGGTTAAGAAATGTACATTCCCACCCAGTCAATCATTGGCTGAATACCCTCAATTCTTTCTGTTCGTTTCTCATTTTACTGGGAGTAACAACTGGTTAATTACCATTGTCGGTGAAATGAGTTGATTCACAAGAATAGTTTTTATGATATTTTGCCGTGCTCTGAAAAGACACATTTTAATAAAATTTGGCCAGAAAACTCGTCCTTCAAATTTTTGATGGATAACCTGGGACTTCCGGAAAGCCTTCAAGGAAGTCTCAGATTTGAATGTTTTCAACAAGATGAGGGAAATTTCAATCGAAATTTGAAGATTGAGTTTTCTGACCAATATTTTAAAAACGTTTTCTCCGAGTACGACAGTGATGTGTTTGTGATTTATGATGTTCTAAGGTCGTTCTTATCGAATGACTGTGTTAGTATAATTTCTTTTTGTTTTTATTCCCTCAGTTTTATAAAGAGAATAAAATAATAAATTTAGTCAACCCTTTTAAAATTTATCCTGTCCAAAATTATGAATGCAACAGAACCAGTGATTTGATACAGTGGGTAAGAGTTCAAAGTCATTTTCACACAACTGTGTATTCACTTGCAGAAAAAAAAAATGTATGATTATTTATCTTTCCTCTTTTTCATCACAGGTTGGAATGAATTTCTTAAAATGTCTATGATTATTTGTCTTTATTCCATCTCATTTTAGGCTGGAACGAACTCCTTATAGCCGGCTTCTCCCACCGTTCCATCTTGGCCAAGGACGGCATCCTATTGGCCACAGGGTTACACGTCCATCGCAGCAGTGCCCACCAGGCAGGTGTAGGCACCATCTTTGACCGGGTCCTCACCGAGCTGGTGGCCAAGATGAGAGAGATGAAGATGGACAAGACAGAACTGGGATGTCTTCGGGCTGTAGTCTTGTTCAATCCTGGTAGGCAATGCCAGCTTTTTAATCATTTTCTATTCGTTTTATTAACACTTACACGTCCCATCGGTTTTACAGAAGTTTTGTCTTGAAGGCTAAAGGGTGGGTGGGGCTATGTGGTCTAGTTGTATGATACTCATATTTGGATTGGAAGGTCATGAGTTCGAGTCCTGCTTTGAGTGGTGCATAGTTGAGTCCTCGGAAAAGACTCTTTACTCAACATTGTCTCTCTGTATTCAGGTTTAAAATGAGTAACTGGCCGTTAACATCGTTATCTCTGTCATAAGAAAATTGCAACATCGCCTAACAGGCGTCGTGTTACTGTGGACTATGGACCCCTTGTAAAGCTTTGAGCATGTTTAGTGGACATTGCGCTATGTAAATGCTCAATTTAAAAAATAAATGAAGGAAGGGTGTCTCATCCGGATCAAGTCATCTGTCCAAAACAAGACAAAAAGTAGATAATGGAATTTATTTATATCACACTGTTCCTGTATCACACACAGCTCAAAGCCTTAAATTGGAAATTAACAGTTTACAAGCAATAGAATATTGACATACAAATATATCGAGGGCGCCACATGCAGTAAAATTCGTTTTATTAGCTTAAATGAAAGTAGCCAAACCTCTTCCCAACCCTTGTGAGTGACCAACAGACTAATCACAATCCTGATCTTAGCACACATGACAAGTATTATATCAGAAGCCAGTTTTTTAAAATTTTTTGTCAAAATCACCCCTCTCGCAGTTCAGCGGTTATAGTCAGACCCTTCGATATGTTATCTTACTAAAGTCACAGGGTGACTGATTTTTTAAAGAAGTTTTCTCTTTAGTGAGCCCTTAGACTGACTTCAAAAGAGCACCATGAGTTGTCTTGAGAATGGATGAATCCACACAAATGGAGTTTTATGTAATAATAATAATAGTTTTACATTGTATTTATTTAGTGCCTTACCCTGTATGTTAACAAGCTCAAGCGTTTAACAGTAATGTAACACCAGTCACTTAAACATACTGCATAAAACTAAGCAATATAATTATACAGTGTCCCATATAAAAAAAGAAACGCTTTAAGATGATGTTTTTAAAAAAGAATTCTGTGTCATGACCACCTCTGATGCGTCTTGAAGGGAGTCACACATGTGGGATTCTGAATATTGAAACTCATGTTCACTGATTTGGCTTCACGAGAATGCAATTATCAGACTTTGATCTCGGGAATGCAATTATCAGACTTTGATCTCGGGTTTCTAGCTGGGACATAGAATTTAAGCATTTCTTGAATGTATGCAGGACAACCAGAGTGGAGTGATTTAATAACAGTAGTACACATTTTGTATTCTCTAGGTTGTATTCTCAACGGGAAGCCAGTGGCGTTCTCTTAGCAAACCCATTCATTGCAGATCGATTTCTGCTTTCTCTATAAATAAGCCTGATAATGTGGACATATATAAAATATATTTTATTTGCCGCATTTTAAAATTTTGAAAGGGTTAGTAGTAATTGCTCAGAATTTTGAGACATTCAAAAAGGCTTCTTCAATTTTTTATTTTAAAAAGGAGTTTGTAGAGGAAATATTTTGATGTAAGACTTATTCTCCATTTGATTTTTCAGATGCCAAGGGCCTCAGTGCTGTACAGGAAGTGGAACAGTTACGAGAAAAGGTCTACGCCTCATTGGAGGAGTATTGTAAGACTCGCTACCCAGATGAGCCAGGGCGGTTTGCCAAACTCCTCCTGCGTCTGCCTGCACTCCGCTCCATCGGCCTCAAGTGTCTGGAGCACCTCTTCTTTTTCAAGCTGATTGGAGATCAACCAATAGACACATTCTTGCTTGAAATGTTGGAGAACCCCAGTCCTCAGACATAGCATTATGTCAACGAGTCATTAACATCATCATCATCATCATAATGATCATTATCAACATTCATCATCATCATCATCATCATCATCATCATCATCATCATCATCATCATCATCATCATCATCATCATCATCATCATCATTATTAATAATGTAATGACGACCATTCTCCTACCACTTCCACCACCCATCCATTGATATTACTTTTGGCTACCCACAACACTTTATGGTTATATATAAATATATTTAAGATTTTTACTGAACAGATTACCCGCCAATTTTATCATTAAAAAGAAATTATTTTATTGACAAGAATAGCCCACTATCTAAGAATTCAAGTAAATAAATACTTTGTTTTAAATAAAAATTAGGCTACAATTTTATCAAAGATAAACCAATTATGCTTTTTAAACCAAAAACTTTTTAAAAATTGGCATAAAATTTTAAAATTTGTTACTGGGCATGATCACATTTCTCATATTTTCTCTTTCCTGTTCTCATTTTGAAATATTTTTTTTTTCAATTATTAAAAAAATATAAATAGTGATAGGGAAAATAAGTAATTTTGTAAAAATGAGGTCCGTCGATATTATATTTATCCTTATACCATTCTGCAAGAGGTCTGAAATAATCTCATCCTTTAGTTTTAGAGATAGGGAAGTGTTACATAACATGTCATTTCCGTAGCAATAGTTCATTTTAAGATTATTGGTTGGAAATATCGAATCTGATTTTAGACTTTGATCCTTTACATCATTAGCAACAGTAACGATAAGCAGCAAGAGTAACATCTATAGTAAGAACCACAACCGCAACTACCATTGACTACAATGACCAAAGACTAGATTGGTTAGGGTTTTAGAACATTTGTCCCTTTTAAACATTTGCAATTTTCCATTTTAATCATCAACATCATCATCATAATCTTCTTAATCATAATCATTATCATATTTGTCATTATTATCAACATCAATACCAATTGCTAATGGGAAGAAAAGTGATTCCAGATTTCCTTCCCCCTCCCCCCCCCCCCCCCCCCCCCTTCCCTCCAGCTGTCTTTGGTTCTCTCTCTCTCTCTCTCTCTCTCTCTCTTTCTTTCTTTCTTTTCCCACGTTCTATACATCTGTTTCTGTTTGTATACTACTATCGTGTTTAGATCATGTTGAGTTTATTTGGTACTTGAATAATTGAATAGTGACCATTAGATCTTTCTACAGAAAGGAATCCTCATTGTTGTGTTCACCCTTTGCAGGCTGCTGGATTTCCTCTTAGTCATGTCAAAAATAAAACAAAACAAACAAAATATCAAATTAAGAAATTAAGGAGCAGGCACTGGTGTAAGATAAAGAAGTGAACGAGTGTGTATGAAAGGTGCCAGACAAAGCAGGAAAGAAAAAATACAAGAAAAAAAAAACATCCCAAAAACTCTAGTCAACCTCTCTAAGATTTCAAGCAAGAACATGTCAATGGGTTGATCTCCAATCAGCTTGAAGATACAGAGGTGCCCCAGACACTCGAGTTTGACTGATTTTTTGGGATGGTCTTTTTCTTGTGTTTTTCTTTCTTACTTTGTCTGGCACCTTTCATACACACTTGTTCAGTTCTTTAAAAACAAAACAACCCTAAAAATGTTCACAAGAGCTAAATATGTTTGATGAGTTTGAATTGGTTACTTTTTTTTTTGCTTTTAAATGTATACATTTTGTTTTTTCTTGAACTGGGTCTTCTAATATTTCTGTTTTAAAGAAGTGAAAGTAACTGACCATTGATGAAATGAGTCTAGTCTGTCTACCCATCTTTGATAGAAATACCGAAAATAAATTTGTCGAGTCATTGATAGAAATACAGAAAATAAATTTGCTGAGTCATTGATAAAAATACAGAAAATATCTTTGCGAGTCATAAGCCTGATCTGTGGTCTCAAAATGGAACGTTATGGCAGGTGTAAACTAGGTGCTAGAAATTGAATCTCTTGACCGAAATTTGAAAATAAGCTTAAACTTTTTATTAGAATGAAATTAGTTTTTTTTTAACAAACTACAAACGGCATCTGATTCATCCTAACATAATAAATACCATTTTAATATGGCACAGGTCACTGATGAGTAAATAGAAAGTGGGTGAATTTGGTGTCATGATTATTTAAAACTTTGCATTTACACGCGTAGCAACAACTCGATGGCATTTGTTTATTTCTCAAGATCTCTCCATTACAAGTGATCTCTACTTCTCTGCTCTATCTCATTTTCTTTCCATTATACCGTGCATGCTTTTGATGATGTTTTTTGTCAGTTTGTATTTGTACGCTGATATGCCCTAGCTGTGCCACGAGCACTGTTTGTTTATTTGTTCACTTTTCACTTTTGTTCATAATTCTCATGCATTTCAGTTGTAATTTACATAAAGCGCTACAATGATTTTGGTTTAAAAACTGGTATAGCACGTGATGTCATAGATTATGATTTGGGTTTTTAGCAGAGGTAAACTTAAGACAAAGAGTGAAATTCCTGAACACATTCTTGTTTTTCAAAGATTTGAACATGACAGAAATAGAGTACATATGTGAACCATTGCCTCAAATCTGGTATAGATCATGTCTGAATGAACTTCAACAAAAAACAAAATTTGAAGTAAAAAAGTAAAATTTTGTTAGACTTGTTTATTATTATTATTATTATTATTATTATTTTATTATTATTATTATTATTATTATTATTATTATTATTATTATTGTTATTTTATTATTATTATTATTTTTATTATTATTATTATTATTATTATTATTATTATTATTATTATTATTATTATTATTATTATTATTATTATTATTATTATTATTATTATTATTTTGTTATTAATTTTTAAATTAAAAAAAAAAAAATAAATAAATAAAAATGTCCAAATATCAATGTTTTTGTTGTGCATGTAAAACTCATATTTTACAAACTGAATGTTCAGCTTAATTTTCACCTCGAAGCCATATTTTTAGGTGATAGGAAAGTCACTTACACTTACTATAAAATGCCTCTGATTTTGTTAGATATTAAAAAGTTAAATTGACGCAGGCCAAAGGTTTATATAGATCAATGACAATATGTGACCCACTTGTCAATCTGGTATTCAATCAAAATGAAATAGGTTGGGAAAATGGAGTTTAAATTAATTTCAAAATGATCAGTAGGAGGACATTTATGATGAGTTTAAAAAACACTTTGATCAATGAAAGCGTTTGCAATCAAATTTAACTCTCTCTTTACTGACCCAAATGTCATACAGACCAAACACAAAAATATATATTTACACTCAAACTCTGAAGCAATATGGATATACTCTTCATAGTTTTGTGCTTCAAAACAAGCTTTACAAAAACATTATGTTCTCATGGCTAAAAAAAATAATTTTGTAATGTACAAAACAAATGTGAAAAAGAAATCTTCATCAAATTTAACGAATATGACGAATATTTCTGTAGTTGTTGGTAAGGAGAGGGTTAAACATCAGGTTCAATCTGACACAATACCATTTTGAGAGGATTGGTCACTTGCGTTGTAAAGATCTTTGTATTGCATTTCATCTCATGAATGGTTGTCAATATTGTTACTGTTGATATGAATACTATGAAAGATACGAAGGGGACTGGTATTAAGTTGTTAAGATTGTCAATATTAAATGTCATTGTTTTATAACCATGTCAGTCTTCATTTAAATCCATTTTGATTTTAATGCCTTGAAACCTGTTCGAAAGATTTTTTTTTTTTTTTTTTAGAATGTCAATGCTTGTGTGTTTAAGTTTGGACTATAGAGCATGTCGTTGAAAGCTGGTTGCATTGTGCTGAAGCTAGCGGGTGTGTTTGCAACAGTACAGGAGTGTGGAAAGATGAGTTGATGACTGGATAGGCTATCATATAACATTGTCTTGTAAAACCATCAGAAGCTGCTGCTTTCGCAGGGAGTTGCATTTAGGGTTAATGTTTAATGATAAGGAAGGGGATGAAAAGATGGGCAGAGAGATACGACTGGGAAATCAAGTGAAGATGACTGTTGTTAGATTCTGGATTAATGAATAGGATCTTAGTTACTGTCCTAAGGGGAGTTTGCTTGTAGACATTGTAATTTTGAAATAATTTTAGAGACAATTTCGTATGGGAAACCAATTTGTAGGATTTGATGCTTGCCTTAACTCTCGACTTCACAGTGATTGAAAACCAAACAAATTTGTTCTATATGCGTCAAAGTCCACTTCAGACAACTTATATTTTTCCTTAGCCAGTATTTATTAACCCCAATTTGCTATTTTGGACAATAAGGGTGATTCCTGTTGACATTAAATTATTGCTTTCCCAAAGGGTGTAATTTCTTAAAATAATTCTTCTCTAAACTGTCTTTTAAACTTTTAAAATTGATGTATTGAATTTTACTGAAATCAAACATTTTTACTTCCTCATGACAGGGTCTAAATCAATTAGAGAACCTTTCCAAGAATTTTAAAGTTTATGCCTTGGGCTAGGTGGGCTAGTCTATTTATTTATTTTTTTTTTTTCAAGAATATGTTCCCAGAAAGAGCAGTCTTCTTTGTTTTGGTCAAAGCGTGTCATAGTGTTGTAAAGTGAATCCTAAGCTGTTAGAAGCTAAGGACGGTGCAGATAGAATGGGTGAGAATTTTTAAGAGTGTTATGCTGTATTGATCATGAATAATTGATTTTAATTATGGATTTTAAATTTGAGATACAAACTGGAGGGCTACTAATGTGAATCCGGTGACTTATTTTTTATCATGTTTATTGTTAGGTGTTGTATTTTTTGTCAGGATTAAATAATTTTGCCTTTTTGAACAATATATTCTTTAATGATAATTTGGTGACTCTTGTTCCATTTTTTAAATTTCTCCACAGCAAAATTGATGAGTTGACTTGACTTTTTAATTTCTGAGTGTTGAAATCCCTTAGTGGGCAGGAGGTCACTTGCTGTCTTCAATCCCGCTATATGTTTTTTTATTTAATTTCTTTGTCTTGGAATGGGATTACTTGGTTTTGTCCTGACCCTTGCCGGAGTCCTTGGCTTAGAGGGAAGCAGTCAAATCTGTAGTGTTGATTTTGGGTTGCGGGTGGTTGGATGGGAGCATCACCCTTGAATCATATACCTATGATGTTCGCATGGGTGTACGATCCGATAGTGATGTCGTTTCTTCTTCTCTTTACTAGCCTATCCTGCTTCTTTGGTTTGTGATTGTATTTTTGACAGGGGATATTTTTTTTTCTGTAAATCTTCTGCATGTTTGTTCTTGGTTATTTATAATTTAGCTTATGATATCTTTAGGTTATGATTTTGATTTACATTTGTACTATTTTTGTTAGATTGCTTGTTTTTTTGTTTCAGCGGTCTCTCATATAACCTCAATTGTGTTGGAAGAGACCTAAAGCAACAAACAAAAAAAAAAAAAAAAAAAAAGATTTTGGGAGGTGTTATTTTTCTCATTGTAAATCATCATATTCTTCTTTTTTCAACATTTGACTTTTCCTCTTTTTGGGTTCCTACGGTGGTGTATTGAGATTTTTAGGTGATCTAAAACTAAGTACATTGATGGTGTGCTCTTGGAATCTACATCTGTTCCCTATTTGAACCAATCCCCTTTGTTTTACTTTTTCTTGGGTGCTTAAATTGTAATTCTAAAATATTTTGACTGTCCATTTTCTTCCTTTTTTACTGGCGCTGATATGACCTAAGTGTGTTGCAAGCGCCGTAAAAATCTTTAAAAAAAACAAATTATTTATCAGTGAGCTCTTTTGATCTCCCTTCATGGACAGGATTGTCACGATATCTGCGTCGTCTATCCTTCTATATCTAATATCCTTCCAGCTTTCTTGTGTTTTTGCAAGCTTTTATCCAGGTACTGGCCGGAGTCCTTGGCTGAGGGTGAATTGGTCAAATGTGTTGTATTTTGGGAGTTTTACTTTTGTAACTATCTCTCAATTGTTTTGTAGTTTTTTCTTCAATTGAATTTTATATTTTGTCAACATGAGTGTAACCCCGGTCACGTCATCAGTACAGACTGCCCAGAACTACGAAAAATTTGTAGAAATACAAATTTTTGGCTCCAGCCACAGGACTGCATTTACGTCTTTGACGCAATAAATCTTGTTGAAATGGAACGTTTTAGTTTCTTAGAAGCTATATTTAGGAATATGGAGCATTTTTGGAGCCTGCTAAGGGTAAATTATTTATTTCTAAAGTTATTTAAAGCGACTTTTCCTTTTTCCCCTAGGAAGTTACAAATTTTTTTATTTTTGAATCATCTGTGAATTGCAAGTGTTTCTTCAGTATATTTTCATCAAAACTTAGGACTTGCCTTAGCTTTGGTTTGCTTTGATAATTGTCCCAACGCTTTTAATTTGTTAAAAAGTCTCATTTCTCCTTGATTGTTTTGTTGGTCTTTATGTTATTGAATAATAAATGATATTGTCAGAGCTGCCAACCTACCGCCAAAAAAGCGGAATTGTCCGCTTTTTCACATGATTGTCCGCTTTTCCGCTTTTTTCCTCATTTTGTCCGCTTTTTATTCAGCCGTCGGTCTCGGATTGGCTATTTAGTCAATTGTATATTGCGTGGCTCAAAAAAATAATTTTACTCACTTCAATTCAAGTCATATTTTATGTGCTGTGCGATTACACTAATATCTGGTATCGATACCGTATATTCCAGAATATATTACTATATGCCATTACTATTCCTGTGGTATCGAATATTTAATTTTATGTAGTTGAGTAATGATTGTAACTCAACTCACATTTACCAATGGAATCAATGTGCAAGGTAAAGATTTGCTGCAAATTGATGTCAATGACACAAAAAATCTCCTGCAATCAAGTGAAATTGATCTTGGATATAGATGTAGGAAATTGGTGAAGGAACTTGGAGACGATGCCAAAAAACAATTTTATAAGTCTGTTAGAGACTACTTGAAAACAGCTGTTGTCTATCTCCAATCAAAGTGTAATTTAGACTCAGAACCAATCATGCATGCATCTGTTGCTAATCCAGACAACAAAGTCGTGGCTAGGATAGCATCTTTAGAATTTTTTTGGGAGAGATTTCCATCTTTAGCTCCCTGTGAAGAAGGCCAGTGTACTGGTCATGGATATTCTCTTCAGACAGTTTAGAGATTGGCAATCATCTGCAATGCCCCTGCTCAATGGAGAAAGAGTGGATAAATACTGGTTTCGTCTTGCTAATGCAAAAACTCAAACTGGCTCTGCTAGATTTCATTTGCTTAGTCGTTCCATGCTGGGAATACTTTCCATCTTCCATTCAAATGCAGCATGTGAAAGACTATTCAGCTTAGCCCAGAGGAATAGGACTGATTTTAGGGCCAGCATGTCGAACAAATTGCTAGAGTCCATCAGTATTTGCAAAGCAAAATGGAGTCATAAATCATTTAAGAACCCAATCTCCAAGGAGCTGCTCATCGAGGCCAAGTCTGCGACTGCAGCTTCCTTGAAAAAGGACTAAACCAGTGTCATATACTGGACTGTATATAATGTAAATATTATGTAAATATTTGAATTAAATATAAATTAAAATGAGTGAGGTGAAGACTTTAGATGTACATAAACATGAGAAGAACAAAGAAGTGCAACGGTAACGATTTGAGACAATTTTATTCATAAACTGGAGTGGCTATTATAACAGACTTGGGTGTATGGACATTTATGGATAACCTGCAAATTTAGGGAATGTAATGTAAGTACTTTTGTTTGTTTGTTTCGCGTACTTGAATCTTCCTCTTTTTCCTTAAATCTTCCTCTTTTTGGCAACTAATCTTCCTCTTTCTGTCAGGAGAGGTTGGCAGCTCTGTATTGTTAGTTGGATAGTATATATGATGATAATTCAGTATTTTCCTATTGGACTGCCGGTGGTTTGTCATCCTTCTTATACATCATGATATATAATATAATATTTATAATATGAAGCTGTTTCTATATAAGAAATTAGCGGGGAAAAAAAAACAAAACAAAACCCAAAAAACATCAGTAGTATTAAGCTATTAAAAAAAAGAAAAGACCCTTTGGAAAAATGTTGTTTTATCTGTGTTGTGTTTCCCTATGATGAGTAATTGACAATCATGAAATGACATAGAAGCTTCACAGCTATGGATTAAATGAGCACCTCCATAGTGGGCAGGGAGGCACTTACTGTGTCTTCTATCCCCCTATATCTGTTTTCCAACTTGCTTTCTGTCTTTGTCTTGGAATGAGATTGGTTTTTCTCTTGGCCCTGGCCGGATATCCTGGCTGAGGGAAACAGTCAAATGCATAGTTATTTTTTTGGGAGATGATATTTTTGTCCTTGTAATCATCTCTCTGTTATGTATTATTATATTGTTTTGAATTCATAATGTAAGCATTTGAGTGTATTCCTCTTAGTAGGGACCTGTGATTGTGCTTGGATGAGACTTTTAGGTGATCTCAAACTAAGTACATTGATGGTATGCCCTTGGAATCTACACCAATTCCCTATTTGTACCATTCCCCTTTGTCTTACCTTTTCTTGGGTGCTTTAATTGTAATTCTAGAACTTTTTGCTATCCCATATTCTCCCTTTTTACTGGCGCTGATATGACCTAAATGTGTTGCAAGCGCCGTACTGGGTGGGGATCCTGACCTCCCATAGCGGGCAGGGAGGTACATACTGTGTCTTCTATCCCCTTATATCTGTTTTCCAACTTGCTTTCTGTCTTTGTCTTGGAGTGAGATTGCTTGGTTTTGTCCTAACCTTGGTCGGAGTCCTTGGTTGAGAGGGAAACAGTCGAATGTATAGTTATTGCTTTGGGAGATGATATTTTTTTCCTTGTAAATCATCTCTATGTTATGTACTGTATTATGTTTTATTTACATGTTATATTTGATTTGTTAACATTTGAGTGTATTCCTCTTAGTGGGGACCTGTGCTTGTGTCTGGATGAGACTTTTGGGTGATCTCAACCTAAGTACTTTGATGGTGTGCTCTTGGAATCTACATCTGTTTCCTATTTGAACAAATTCCCCATTGTCTTACCTTTTCTTGGGTGCTTTAATTGAATTCTATAACTTTTTACTATCCCATTTCTTCCTTTTTACTGGCGCTGATATGATCTTAATGTGTTGCAAGCGCCTTAAAATCCTCAAAAACAACAAAACAAACAAGCGCCGTAAAACCCTTAAAACCAAAACAAACCTCCATGTCTTGGGGATTCCAATGGGGGGACTAGCAGGTGACGTTTCTTCCTGGTCTTCTCAATGTCTGACCGACCCATCTCCATTTCCTCCTACTTTGATTACTGATGGGTTCTTGGTTTGACCTTATTCATATTTCTATGTTAGAAATGTGGTCTTGCAATTTGATTTTCAAAATCCTGTGAAGGCATTTGTTTATGAAGGTCTGCATTTTGTGAGTAAGGTGTCTGTCACTCACCAGATCCATACAACAGAAATGATATAACAGCTATTAACTGCTATAATATATTATTGTGACGGACATTCAGCTTTGGGAGTTATAATTTTTCATTTTTTCCATCCAGATGATTTTGTTGAAGACTAAACAATTCTTCAGCTTTTCAAAATACCGTAGAATGGGGTGACTAAGACCAGCCCCCCAAACGTGCCTCCCAGATTGAAAGATATTAAACAAATATGGTAAAATGTACATCATTTGATAGATTTCACCCTTCCCCACTCTAGAGAATACGAGTAAAGAGCCTTTAACAAGGACTCAACTATGTGCCGAGCAAGGCAGAACTCGGGGCCTTTTGATCCAAAAGCAAGTGTCATACCACTAGACCACATAGCCGCAGATAATCCTAGATAGAACCTAATGGGGATCCTGACCTCCCATAGCGGGCAGGGAGGTACATACTGTGTCTTCTATTTCCTTATATCTGTTATCCAACATACTTTCTGTCTTTGTCTTGGAATGAGATTACTTGGTTTTTTCCTGGCCCTCGTCGGAGTCCTAGCTGGGAGAGAAACAGTCAAATGTATAGTTATTGTTTTGGAAGATGATATTTTTTTCCTTGTAAATCATCTCTCCGTTTTGTATTATGATATTTGTTTTTTTTAATGTATAATGTAAGCATTTGAGTGTATTCCTCTTTGTTGGATTTTGTACTTGTGTCCAGATGAGACATAGGTAGTCTCAAACTAAATACATTGGTGGTGTGCTCTTGGAATCTACATCTGATCCCTATTTGTTCCCAGTTCCCCTATGTCTTGCTTTCTCTCGGGTGCTTTCATTGTAATTCTAGAACTTTTTACTATCCCATTTTCTTCCTTTTTACTGGCGCTGAAATAACCTAAATGTGTTGCGCCATAAAACCCTTAAAAACAAAAAAAAAAAACAGAACCTAAACTGGATAAGGTGTTTAAAAATAAACATTTTGATATAATGTACATGTTGAACGCACTGTTTTTCTTTGAAAAAGACAAATGTAGCTCTCCATGTCCAATAGATGTTCTTTTTAGCAAAGGATTTCACTTGTTTATTTATTTAAAAAAAATATATTTTGGGTGAATTAAAAATGGGCAGGAGAAAGAGAACAAATCTTCTGAGGTTAACGCAATATTGGACACCCAGTCTCACAATGGTATGAGTGTTTGTCGGGATGAATGGGAAAACCCTGAAAACTGAATGTAGAATTAAGTAAAATAAGAAATAAAAACTTTGATAATTTTGCATTGCAAATAATTAAAAAAAAAAAAATTTTTATTCGGTATTTTGAGTTAGAAATTAAACCAATTTTTCCTCTCTGTAGCTATAAATTTGCTGTACTGTGCAGAAAAGCTCCATTTTCCTTGGATACGAGTTGCAACAAATATATAGATCATAAGCTGAGTTTTGTTCACTAAAATTTTTCAATTTTTATATCCAGTATGAAAAAAAACCACAAAAAAACTTGTTGCATTTCTTCTAAAGATTACTGCTATTCCAAATCTATATATTTTTTCCTGCTAAATTTATGCCTGATTATCTCAAGGACGTGGGTTACCAAGTCCACAACTACTAAGATATTTTGAAAAGTTAAGGAAAAAGTCTTGTTTTTTAGTTTCTCTGGGTTGAACAATGAAAAATAAACAAAAAAATTAATGATGTAGCATTAAAGTTATAAGTAGTTATAAGTAGTTATAGCTTTTGATAGTGTCCATGACTGGGTGGGTTTCATGACCTCCCATAGTGGGCAGAGGAATACTTACTGTGTCTTCTATCCCTATATCTGTTTTCCAACAGGCTTTCAGTCTTTGTCTTTGGATGACATTAGTTTGTTTTGTCCTGGCCCTGCGCCGGATACCCCGACTGGGAGGGAAACAGTCAAATGTATAGTTTTGGGAGATGATATTTTTTTCCTTGTAAATCATCTCTCTGCTATGCATTGTATTTTGTTTTGTTTGCATATTAGATATAATTTGTAAACATTTGAGTGTGTTCCTCTAAGTGGGGACTTGTGCTTGTGACTGGATGAGACTTTAGGTGATCTCAAACTAAGTATTTTGATAGTGTGCTCTTGAAATCTACATCTGTTTCCTATTTGAACCAATTGCCCTTGTCTTACTTTTTCTTGGGTGCTTTAATTGTAATTCTAGAACTTCTTACTATCCCATTTTCTTCCTTTTACTGGCGCTGATATGACCTTAATGTGTTGCGAGCGCCGTAAAACCCTTAAAAACAAACAAACAACAAAATGGATTTCTTCCTTAACTTTTCATCATAACATTAGTATTGTAGAATTCTTGTGGTATTTTTCTGTTTTGATACAACCCCATTTCAAGCTTCTGAAATTTAACATAAAACCAGTAAATGAAAGGGAATCTGTCAAGTCGATCTGTCATGTCATCGTTTGAATGAATCATTTCTGAAGGCAGCAATGTTTAATTTTTTGTTTGTTTTTACTTTGATATGTATACAAGTATGATATAATGAAATCAATATGATACAAAATTAAGGCTAAATGCTGTGATTTCAGATTTAGCTTTTTTAAGATTTTTATTTTCGTGCATAGAGGAGGCTTTAACATGGTCTTTGATTTTACCAGTGGCTATTGTCAGAACAGATTAACCCTCTCCTTACCACGCAAAGGGAAATCTTTCGCTACGATATAGCCAACATTATTCTCATTCACATTAGGAAATTGACACTCGTTTGGCCGAACAAAATTATGTGTAGCATGTATGTGCTTCTTGCTTTTTTTTTGACTGAGTAAAAAAGTCGTTTTGTGCTGGATGCATAGGAAGTTTCAGGATATTCCTGAAAATGGCACTGGTAAGGAGAGAGTTAAGCTTGTTTATAAGTAAAGATCAAAATTTACTGCAAGTGTTGGTTGGTAGTAAATTAGGTTGACGAGTGTTGATATGATGACTTAGATTTGAGTTGCAAAGTAGTTAAATCATCATCCATGGTGGCTTGTACTCTTGAGCACGTTGCCAGTCATCTGTCTCCACGACTCACGATCCATGTCCATCCATCATCATCCATGGTGGCTTGTACTCTTGAGCACGTTGCCAGTCAGCTGTCTCCACGACTCACGATCCATGTCCATCCATCATCATCCATGGTGGCTTGTACTCTTGAGCACGTTGCCAGTCAGCTGTCTTCACGACTCACGATCCATGTCCATCCATCATCATCCATGGTGGCTTGTACTCTTGAGCACGTTGCCAGTCAGCTGTCTCCACGACTCACGATCCATGTCCATCCATCATCATCCATGGTGGCTTGTACTCTTGAGCACGTTGCCAGTCAGCTGTCTCCACGACTCACGATCCATGTCCATCCATCATCATCCATGGTGGCTTGTACTCTTGAGCACGTTGCCAGTCAGCTGTCTCCACGACTCACGATCCATGTCCATCCATCATCATCCATGGTGGCTTGTACTCTTGAGCACGTTGCCAGTCAGCTGTCTCCACGACTCACGATCCATGTCCATCCATCATCATCCATGGTGGCTTGTACTCTTGAGCACGTTGCCAGTCAGCTGTCTCCACGACTCACGATCCATGTCCATCCATCATCATCCATGGTGGCTTGTACTCTTGAGCACGTTGCCAGTCAGCTGTCTCCACGACTCACGATCCATGTCCATCCATCATCATCCATCGTGGCTTGTACTCTTGAGCACGTTGCCAGTCAGCTGTCTCCACGACTCACGATCCATGTCCATCCATCATCATCCATCGTGGCTTGTACTCTTGAGCACGTTGCCAGTCAGCTGTCTTCACGAATCACGAATCCTGTGCGGTGTGCATGAAATCTGCGTTGCATTTTAAATCACTTTTGACATATATCTAAATCACCTAAAAATGGCCAAAAGTGATTTAAAAAGTTAAATACATTTGTTAAAATAAAAGCTGAATGACTTGTGATTTAAGGTTTGCTTCTTCAACATTTCTCGTATTGTAATTGGTTAACTTATCAAGATGATGATTATTTTGTGTTTCTGTGTCATGTGTGAATTTTTAACAATTAATTTTTGTTTCATTCGAACGACGGCTTGGGATTTGTAACAAGCCATTGAATTTCCTGCTGTCCTGATCCACCCATACCAGCTGTGAATTTTAATAATTAGAAATAAATGCAAATGTGAAGGGTAAAACCTTTTCAGTTTTGTCTTCTTCTTCATCAAGCTTGGTTTTTCAATTTATTTCACACTCGTCCTGACCTCCCACAGCGGGCAGGGAGGTACATACTGTGTCTTCTATCCCCTTATATCTGTTTTCCAACATGCGTTCTATCTTTGTCTTGGAATGAGATTACTTGGTTTTGTCCTGGCCCTGTTCGGAGTCTGGCTGGGAGGGAAACAGTCAAATGCATAGTTATTGTTTTGGGAGATGATATTTTTTTCCTTGTAAATCATCTCTCTGTTATGTATTATTATGTTATTTTTAATGTATACCATGTAAGCATTTGAGTGTATTCCTCTTTGTTGGATTTTGTGCTTGTGTCCGGATGAGACTTATAGGTGATCTCAAGCTAAGTACATTGGTGGTGAGCTCTTGGAATCTACATCTTATCCCTATTTGTTCCTAGTTCCCCTTTGTCTTACTTTTTCTTGGGTGCTTTAATTGTAATTCTAGAACTTTTTACTATCCCATTTTCTTCCTTTTTACTCTGATATAACCTAAATGTGTTGCAAGCGCCGTAAAACCCTTTAAAACAAACAAAACAATTTCACACTCGTCAATGTTTTCTCTCTTCCCCCATGACAATGAAAACAAACCCGGTTAAATAAAAAAAAAAAAAGAAAAAAGATATTTGAAAAGCATTTTTGTTTTTCTTTTCTCAGGCCCTGCTTAGGGCCTTTTGCTGACCTAAATACAAGTCAATATGTATTTTTCAATGTATGTATGTACGTACAATTTCATCTCCTGTTAATTCGTCGTAACATAATATCATCATCACTGTATGAATATTTTATAAGTTGTATTTTTTCTATATAGATACAGTGGAATCTATATAAAGTCATGTTCTCTACACTCCTTGTAACTTGTAGGTCCCAAATTGTGTTTCACGAATAATGGATAAAGTCCACTTTTCTTAATGTCAATCAATATTTCTGGTCAGGAATTGTTGGGTTGATCAAGATTCCACCCAGAAAAGTGAGTGGAGCAGGCACTTATGTCGATGGTGACAAGAAATGAAGTGAGTAGAAAAGCACCAGAAGATAGTGGAATGCGTCAATTGTAGAGCTTCCCTCTCATGGCCAGACGGAGTTGCCGTAACAAATGGGTCATGGGTTCGAGCCCCTTCGCCGCCATTTTTTTAATTCTGGCACTTTTTGGTGAATTTTGGCGATTGTAGAGCGTCCCTCTCACGACAAGGCAGAGTTGTCGTAACCGAAGGATCGTGGGTTCGAGACCATTGCTGCAAAGATTTTTATTCTCTATTGCCTTCTCGCACTTTTCTACTCACTTCATTTCTTGTTATTATCTAAATTCCACTGTTGTGTCATGTTCACTATCACCCTTTGACAGGAATATCTATGTCTTTACTCCTTTCTTGATGGGGAAATGATTTTAAGCTCTGTCAGATTTTCTTTTTCTTTTTTTTTTTTTTTTTATTTTACACCATGTCATCTTTTTGGTGTTGAATGATTTGAATTGTACATATTATATTCCTATCTTGTATTCTATCTTTGTGTATTCCTGTGCCCTTTTACATGATTGATTTGATCTTTTGATATAAATATGATATGACTCTATTATTATTATTATTATTATTATTATTATTATTATTATTATTATTATTATTATTATTATTATTATTATTATCATCATCATTATTATTATTGTTGTTGTTATAACTATAACTTCAAGTGCTAAATGGTTACATGAGATTGAAATTGAAAGAAGAAAAAAACCCACTAAAATTTGTATGACGAAACAAAACGAGTGTAGATATTTGCTGTAGCGAATTTCTATGTTGTATTTTGTTTGATTGGGTGGGGTCTTTTGACCTCCCATGTAAATTTTGGGTGGAGTTCCTGACCTCCCATAGTGGGCAGGGAGGTACTTACTGTGTCTTCTATCCCCCTATGTTTGTTTTCCAACATGCTTTCTGTATTTGTCTTGGAATGAGATTACTTGGTTTTGTCCTGGTCCTGGCTGGGAGGGAAACAGTCGAATGCATAGTTATTGTTTTGGGATGATATTTTTCCCCTGTAAATCATCTCTCTATTATTATATTTGTATTTTGAATGTATAATGTAAGCATTTGAGTGTATTCCTCTTTGTTGGATTTTGGGTCTGGGTGGGGATCCTGACCTCTCATAGCGGGCAGGGAGGTACGTGCTGTGTCTTCTATCACCCTGTATCTGTTTTCCAATTTCTTTCTGTCTTTGTCTTAGAATGAGATTACTTGGTTTTGTCCTGACCCTGGCCGGAGTCCTTGACTGAGAGGGAAACAGTCAAATGTATAGTTATATTTTTGGGAGATTATATTTTTTTCCTTGTTAATCATCTCTCTGTTATGCATTGTATTATGTTTAGTTTACATATTAATTTATATGATTTGTAAACATTTGAGTGTGTTCCTCTTAGTTGGGACCTGTGCTTGTGTCTGGAAGAGACTTTTAGGCGATTTCAAACCAAGTATTTTGATAGTGTGCTCTTGGAATCTACATCTGTTTCCTATTTTAACCGATTCCCCTTTGTCTTCCCTTTTCTTGGGTGCTTAAATTGTAATTCTAGAACTTTTTGCTATCCCATTTTCTTCCTTTTTACTGGCGCTGATATGACCTTAATGTGTTGCAAGCGCCGTAAAACCCTTTAAAAAAACCCAAAAAACATTGGATTTTGTGTTGACCTCCCATAGTGGGCAGAGAGCTACTTACTGTGTCTTCTATCCCCTTATATCTGTTTTCCAACTTGCTCTCTGTTTTCTCCTGGCCCTGGTCGGATGCCCTTGCTGAGAGGGAAACAGTTGAATATATGGTTATAGTTTTAGGAGATGATATTTTTTTCTTGTTAATCATCTCTCTGTTCTGTACTGTTTAAAAAAAATAATTTAGATGTGATTTGTAAACAATTAGTGTATTCCTCTTATTGGGATCTTGTGCTGGTGTTTGGGTGAGGCTTTTAGGTGATCTCAAACTATGTTCACTGATAGTGTGATTTTGGAATCTACATCTGTTCCCTATTTGTACCATTTCCGTTTGTCTTACTTTTTCCTTAAGTCTTTTTAATTGTACATCTAGAATGTTTTTTTTTTACTATCCAATTTTCTTCCTTTTTACTGGCCCTGATATGACCTAAACTAGTTGCAAGCGCCGTAAAACCCTTTAAAAAGTCCAACATTATCCATAGTGGGATCCTTGGCTCATGTCAAGGTAATATCAAAACTGACACATCAGTGGATTGCTCGTGGAATCTTGTCTTACTTCTTTGGTGCTTTTGATTTGTCTGGGTCTATCAAATGTACTTTACGAAAGGCGTGCAACCTGTCCAAAGGGTGGCAAGCAGTTTAATACCATCTTGGCTTCAGAAATTGTGAAAATATACAACCTTGGTTTAATGGATCTTATGGCTCTGTGGGATTTTTTTCTGTCAAAGTGTGCGATGCTATCATTAATTCACTACTACTACAACTACCACATTATTATGAGCAACATCCTTTTAAAATCTCCTACAACCACCACTATATCATCACCACTCTAGGTCACTTCATCGCCTTGTATTTAATGGATAAGGAAGGGGAGAAAGAATATAAAATAACACTTAACAAATGGTTTATAGTATTATAATATAATATACTGATATAATAATATTAAAATAGTTTATTCATAAACAAAATATAACAAATATATTGTTTAGTTATCAATGTAAGTAAGTGAAGTAAGTACAACCACCAGCACAACAAATTATGATGTCTATTTCTACAGGGGTGTATAATTAACAATAACAATGATAAAACAATAAGCAATACAAACTTGTAGGTAAACCAACTTGACCTTATACTTTAAAATACTTTAAATCATCATCATCGTCGTCATTTAATTAATTAAAGATCTTCCAACCTTGAGAGCGAGAGAGATAGCAACCCTCAATTGCCCTACATTAATATATATTTTTACATGTTAAAAATGAGAAGAGAGAGAGAGATTTGTTTTTAAGGGTTTTACGGCGCTTGCAACACATTTAGGTTATTTTATCAGCGCCAGTAAAAAGGAAGAAAATGGGATTTACATTTAAAGCACCCAAGAAAAAGTAAGACATAGGGGAATTGGGAACAAACATGGATCAGATGTAGATTCCAAGAGCATACCACCATTGTACTTAGATTGAGATCACCTATGTCTAATCCGGATACAAGCACAAAATCCAACAAAAGATGCTTGACATTATACATTCAAAAAACAAATATAATAATACAGAATAGGGAGATGATTTACAACTTAAAAAAGATCATCTCCAAAAACAATAACTATGCCAGGACAAAACCAAGTAATCTCATTCCAAGACAAAGACAGAAAGAATGTTGGAAAACAGATATAAGGGGATAGAAGACACAGTATGTACCCCCCTGCCCACTATGGTAGGTCAGGAACCCCACCCAGAGAGAGAGAGAGAATTAATACCAAACATGGATCATTTGGGATCAAAACCCTTCTTCAGCTAGTTAAAACATTAATGCCAACACGACTTGAAATCCAGAGAGAGAGAGATGGCAGAAAGAACAATTCTTCCCACATCTCGTTAAATATTTGGTTCCGTGTTTGGTATTTTGTTCCCTTCTTTTTCTTTCGAGCTGACTGTTATACTATCCATTCTGGTACATTACGGTTTACAGTCCACAGTTTCACTTATAAAATATAATATTGATAACAACAAAACTTACGGCACAAGACAATATATCGTTTTAATATTTTTTTTAAACCTAATTTATATTGAATAACTTTATCAACGTCATATTTCGTTGTCACGTCCTAGTTATAACTTAAATTAAAACAACAGGGTTGCCGATTCGTATAATTATGAATTCATGTTGGAAAACAGATATAAGGGGATAGAAGACACACAGTATGTACCCCTCCCTGCCCACTATGGGAGGTCAGGATCCCCACCCAGGATATAAGGGGATAGAAGACACACAGTATGTACCCTCCCTGCCCACTATGGGAGGTCAGGATCCCACCCAGGATAAAGGGGATAGAAGACACAGTATGTACCCCTCCCTGCCCACTATGGGAGGTCAGGATTAGTTTGAGATCATCTAAAAGTCTCACCCGGACATCAGCTAAGTCCCCACAAAGAGGAGTAAACACAAAAGTTTGCAAATCATATATATATATTTAAATTCTTAACATATGATTTGCAAACTTGGCTGGGAGAGAGAAACAGTCGAATGTATAGTTATAGTTTTGGGAGATGGTATTATTTTTTTCCTTGTAAATCGTTATATATATAACTGACGATTTACAAGGAAAAAAATAATACCATCTCCCAAAACTATAACTATACATTCGACTGTTTCTCTCTCCCAGCCAAGGACTCTGGTCAGGGTCAGGACAACACTAAGTAATCTCATTCCAAGACAAAGACAGAAAGCAATTGGAAAACAGATACAGGGGGATAGAAGACAGCAAGTACCTCCCTGCCCACTATCCACTAAGAGGAACACACTCAAATGTTTACAAATCGTACGTATATGTTTTGTTTTGTTTTGTTTTGAAGGGTTTTACGGCGCTTGCAACACATTAAGGTCATATCAGTATCAACGCCAGTAAATAGGAAGAAAATGGGATAGTAAAAATATTTAGAATTATAATTAAAGCACCCAAGGAAAGGTAAGACAGAGGGGAATTGGTTCAAATAGGAAATATATGTAGATTCCAAGAGCACACTATCAAAGTACTTAGTTTGAGATCACCTAAAAGTCTCATCCAGACACAAGCACAGGTCCCCACTAAGAGGAATACAATCAAATGTTCACAAATAATATACTACGTACACAAAACATAATAAAGTGCATAACAGAGAGGTGATTTACAAGGGAAAAAAATATCATCTCCCAAAACTAACTATACATTTGACTGTTTCCCTCCCAGACTCCCAGCTAGGGTATCCGGCAAGGGCCCGGACAAAACCAAGTAATCTCATTCCACGGCAAAGAGAGAAAGCAAGGTAGAAAACAGATATAGAGGGATAGAAGACACAGTATGTACCTCCCTGCCCACTCGGGAACCTCACCCAGAATCGTACGTATATAATATGTAAACAAAACATAACAGTGCATAACAGAGAGATGATTTACAATACAGAAAATATCATCTCTCAAAACTCCAACAATGCGTTTGACTGTTTCCCTCCCTGCTAGAGTATCCGACCAGGGCCAGGAAAAAACCGAGTATTCTCATTCCAGAAAAGCATGTTGGAAAACAGATAAAGGGGAATAGAAGACAGTAAGTGCCTCCCTGCCCACTATGGGAGACTAGGAACCCCACAGGAAAACTTCTTTATACGTATTTATATAAATATACACACAAAAAACCTTTACAACGTAGTGGAAAATAATACATAAATACAAAACGGCTAAACTTAGCTATGTAAACTACGAGTAAAAGTAATATTGCTATTGTTCCATTGTACAGTAGACGACATAAACAACCATATTGAATATTGTGATATGTAAATACGCATAATA
>NC_088368.1:14049055-14053122 GCF_034508935.2 Berghia stephanieae | reverse complement strand
TTGAATGAAAAAATTTGCTCTACGACAAAGGCAGGGAAAACTGGGGAAAAGAGAGGAAGAAGGAAAGAAAAAGGGGGAAAAAATTTTCTTGTAGTTTATATACTATATAGGAGGCGCCCTTTAAAAAACCTCTAGGGTGACAAAACCCCGATAGGAAATATGAGTTAAGTAGTCCTTCAGAGCCATTCGGCCCAAGCGTGAAATGGACAATAGCAATTGCTTGCGACCTTTTTGATAGGATGCAATCTAACGCAAAGTACTTTCCGCCAGATCTAACAGACCCTAACACCCAATCTCCAGAGATAATTTGAAATTCCAATACACCCAGGACGTTGTTCTGTATATGTGACGTAAACAAGACCACTTGTGTTTTCCACTATAACTCAACAGATCTGTTTTAATGACAGTATTCTCTAAATGATGAAAATGCGACTTAGCAGACCGAATCGTGCGTGTCTGACCTGGTGCCACGCAAAAGCCTGAATGAAAAGGTCACAAAATCAACGTCGAAAATCGGAACGGCCATAATTAATATCGGTTATGGTAAAAACTCATCCAGATAGGTGAATTTTTCTTTAAATAGAACATCAATGGTTTTGCGTCCCTGGTAAACCAAATCATATCAGGGATAGAACAGAAAACAGCAAATTTACATTGTCATGTATTTCGTCTTTGTGACCAATCGTCTAAAAAGGATATATATTTTTTTCAATTCTAAACCGTCAACTTGAAAAGCCACAGACCATTCGACAAAAAGAGTATTCGTCTATGCGTTCGCTTAGAAACCCACCTGTTCAGATTACAGTAGACTCTACATGATAAAATTAAGCGATGTAGTTTTTGTGCGAGTTGAGTTTGAATTTGACATTTTTAAGCGAAAGTAAAATCAAATTGTAAAATAAATATTCCAGAAAAAGGACACCACGTCGCATGGAAAGGACAATAGCTATATATCACAAAACGGGAAAAAAAATGTATACATATAATCAGACTTTCAGCAATTATCCTTTCACATTCAAAATTTAAAAACCAAAACCCGGAGAAGAAAAATCCGAAATCGGCCCATTTTAAGCTACAATAAACAAATAAATAAATAAACATATAAAAGCCATATATCCCTTGCAAATGACAAAAACACAACAATCATCACAATACGAGTATTTATCTAATCTATTCTCACCGACAAAGAAGTGTCATTGTTTGTTTTGGGTTTTTTTAATGAAAAAAAAAATATCAAGCAATTCAAAAAAATGTAATTAATTCCACAATTACTTTTCACCCAGATATCATACAGCAAACTTGTAGTGCGCTGGCGTCCTCCGAACATTCCAAAAATCTTTAGAATAAATTCACTGCGCTATTCCGATTCACAACCAGTCAGTCAATATGTCGTAAAAACGCGATACGCAAACAGCCTTAACCACAACTAGATACAATAAGACATCAAAACAAAAAATCCCTCCGTTTTTATAGACGAGTTTGGTAATTATTACATAAGACTCAACATTACAACATTATTGTTATTAGTGTTGTGATAACACAACACTAATAACAATAATGTTGCTGGAGGCACGCTTCTCGTAATTTTAACATTTGGTTACGAGGTAAAAAGGTCGATATATTGATAAAACGACGAGAGGAGATAAAAATTGAAAGAAAATGAACAATTCTATTGAATACTAATTCATGGATTGTTCAGGTAAAGTTTTCCTCCCACAGACCTGCAATCATCGTCGGATCGAAACCGTCAAGTTTTCATTGATTACAAGCAAAAAAAAAAGAAGCCTTATAGAACAATGGGTAAATCCTTGTCTCCTCGTATCTCCAATATAAAAATAATTACACGTTGCCTTACCGGGAAAGGCGGGATTGCCTTTCACACCATTTTCTCCGCCCAATTAAATACCTCGTTCATAAGGCTTGCGAGGCAAGGGCGGATCAAATTTATTCGAATAACGTTTGGCGTTTCGTAACTCTGCATTCGCGGACGAACACTTCAAACGAATAATCGAGCGATGGCGTCATTGAATAGTGGCTCAATCAGCTCAATTCATCGCTCAAGCATTGATTGTACTGGTAGTCGACATCTTTTTGGTTCAACTTTTAAAGAATATATATGGGGGTCCCGATAGCTCAGTCGGTAGCGCACTCGCTTCACACGCGAAAGGGACCAAGATCGATCCCGGGTGCAGTCGAGATTTTTTCCAGACCTTCTGTCCACGCAGCAGGAAATGGGTAGCTAGATCCGTTAGATCTGACGGAACGTACTATCAAGCGTACTCTGATAAAACATTTTATAATTCTAGCCAAAAATCTTGTCCTTCAAATAACGATCGATTAGAATGCCCCTCATCTTGTCAAAAACTCAAACTTGGGACTTCCTGTAGACTTCCTTCAAGTCCCAAACTTTACAGTCGTTGCAAAGACAAATGTCAATTTCATCGATTGATTTTTTGAATGAAGAGCTTTCTGTCAAATTTCATAAATGTGTTTACAGATTTCTGAATCTTGAGGTTGGCACCTCTGGTATTTGAGCTGAGCGTTGTCACGCAAAAAAAAAAAAAAAAAAAGCGAAAGAGGCGGTTCCTTTTTACAGCTTTCGGTGTAGTAGTAAATGATGTGGTGTTCCCCATTTTAAAAAATCGTTCACACTGACTGTCGTGTGGAAAACAGGCGGGTTGCCAACAATACGTAATTTTCGAAGATGTACTTTTTATTATTTGACACCATTTTTAATTTGAAAACGCGACAATGTCGTAATAAATTACATAATCAGTCGGAAGGTGAACATTTTGGGATTTGCATTTTTTTCTTTTCCATTTTCTTAAAGAATATGCTCTCCAGAGATCGGGTGGTTTTTCATGAAGTTATGATCAGATGTATGGGAAAGGTATCCAGCGACTTTTCTAAAATTTCATACTTTTTCAACTGTAAAAAATATTTAGAAGTAAAATTTCCCGAAGATGTACAAAAATGGGTTGATTTAAAAAATGGACCTTCTAAGTAAATTTGGCAATATCTGAGTTCAAGCCTTTTCACCATCCGACTGATTATGCAACTGATCGACTGAGACCGGCAACATGACCAAAAAAAAAAAAAAAACTCACGAGAAAGTTGTTTCTTTTTTTTCTTTCCGGACAAGTTAAGTTGAGGGTGTTTTTTTTTTATTCTATTTATTTATTCTTTTATTATTTTTTTATTTGGGGGGGGGGGGGGGGGTCAATCTTTAATACGATAACGACTTTTGAGCCATAAGTTTTTATGGCCAATTTTCTGGTCTCATTTGTTTTGTCGGAGCAACTCATCTCTGAACATTCGATCACCTTCCAAGTCAAAAACTTAAAGTGACACGATAACTACTAGACGTCTAGAGCCTTTTCTTCCGCCTGTGTCACACGACACGATCGCAGGTGGGATTCGTTGCTATGTTGACGCCCACTCCTATCATCATAAGGTTTCCCTAGAATCGGAGGATTCATTTTCCAAATGTAACACGGTAAAGTCGATTGTTACATTATTTTTTCGAGATATCTCTCTAAGAGCTAAACCAAACTGTACAACTTTATAGTAAGCTTCAATTGAAAGAAGCACAACACTGCCACTGCCACATACCCAGAAGATAAAATATGTTTAGTTATTTGGAGAAAAAAAAAATAGTCCGAATTTGAACGAAAACTTTTGGAAAACATTGAAGCTAAAAGATGCGATGTAGGTACTTGTAAATTTAGTCGATCTCAGATCTATCTACTCTCAGTTTTAAAATTTTCGAATCTGGAATTGACAGTTCATACATATTTGGTAAATTTTAGTGATGTTGAACGGGAATCGAACCACGGGCCTAATTGGGATGACACTTTGCATCCCCTGATACACACACAAACACATACTCGCGTGGGCTCATTTTTTTTCTTCTTCTACATCACAGTTGTCTGGCCTATAACACCACAAGACCAAGCAATCTTCCAATGGTTTCATGAAAAATCTCAAAATTACGACATTCTTATTACAATAACTATTAGAGGTTGGTGTCTAAGATTCGCTTACTTTCAATTTAATGTATCTACCAT
>NC_088368.1:14042895-14048955 GCF_034508935.2 Berghia stephanieae | reverse complement strand
CAAAAATCTTTAGAATAAATTCACTGCGCTATTCCGATTCACAACCAGTCAGTCAATATGTCGTAAAAACGCGATACGCAAACAGCCTTAACCACAACTAGATACAATAAGACATCAAAACAAAAAATCCCTCCGTTTTTATAGACTAGTTTGGTAATTATTACATAAGACTCGGGGATGTGATAACACAACACTAATAACAATAATGTTGCTGGAGGCACGCTTCTCGTAATTTTAACATTTGGTTACGAGGTAAAAAGGTCGATATATTGATAAAACGACGAGAGGAGATAAAAATTGAAAGAAAATGAACAATTCTATTGAATACTAATTCATGGATTGTTCAGGTAAAGTTTTCCTCCCACAGACCTGCAATCATCGTCGGATCGAAACCGTCAAGTTTTCATTGATTACAAGCAAAAAAAAGAAGCCTTATAGAACAATGGGTAAATCTTTGTCTCCTCGTATCTCCAATATAAAAATAATTACACGTTGCCTTACCGGGAAAGCGGGATTGCCTTTCACACCATTTTCTCCGCCCAATTAAATACCTCGTTCATAAGGCTTGCGAGGCAAGGGCGGATCAAATTTATTCGAATAACGTTTTGCGTTTCGTAACTCTGCATTCGCGGACGAACACTTCAAACGAATAATCGAGCGATGGCGTCATTGAATAGTGGCTCAATCAGCTCAATTCATCGCTCAAGCATTGATTGTACTGGTAGTCGACATCTTTTTGGTTCAACTTTTAAAGAATATATATGGGGGTCCCGATAGCTCAGTCGGTAGCGCACTCGCTTCACACGCCAAAGGGACCAAGATCGATCCCGGGTGCAGTCGAGATTTTTTCCAGACCTTCTGTCCACGCAGCAGGAAATGGGTAGCTAGATCCGTTAGATCTGACGGAACGTACTATCAAGCGTACTCTGATAAAACAACATTTTATAATTCTAGCCAAAAATCTCGTCCTTCAAATAACGATCGATTAGAATGCCCCTCATCTTGTCAAAAACTCAAACTTGGGACTTCCTATAGACTTCCTTCAAGTCCCAAACTTTACAGTCGTTGCAAAGACAAATGTCAATTTCATCGATTGATTTTTTGAATGAAGAGCTTTCTGTCCAAAATTTCATAAATGTGTTTATAGATTTCTGAATCTTGAGGTTGGCACCTCTGGTATTTGAGCTGAGCGTTGTCACGCAAAAAAAAAAAAAAAAAGCGAAAGAGGCGGTTCCTTTTTACAGCTTTCGATGTAGTAGTAAATGATGTGGTGTTCCCCATTTTAAAAAAACGTTCACACTGACTGTCGTGTGGAAAACAGGCGGGTTGCCAACAATACGTAATTTTCGAAGATGTACTTTTTATTATTTGACACCATTTTTAATTTGAAAAAGCGACAATGTCGTAATAAATTACATAATCAGTCGGAAGGTGAACATTTTGGGATTTGCATTTTTTTCTTTTCCATTTTCTGAAAGAATATGCTCTCCAGAGATCGGGTGGTTTTTCATGAAGTTATGATCAGATGTATGGGAAAGGTATCCAGCGACTTTTCTAAAATTTCATACTTTTTCAACTGTAAAAAATATTTAGAAGTAAAATTTCCCGAAGATGTACAAAAATGGGTTGATTCAAAAAATGGACCTTCTAAGTAAATTTGGCAATATCTGAGTTCAAGCCTTTTCACCATCCGACTGATTATGCAACTGATCGACTGAGACCGGCAACATGACCAAAAAAAACAAAAAAACTCACGAGAAAGTTGTTTCTTTTTTTTCTTTCCGGACAAGTTAAGTTGAGGGTGTTTTTTTTTATTCTATTTATTCTATTTATTTATTCTTTTATTATTTTTTTATTTGGGGGGGGGGGGGGGGGGGTCAATCTTTAATACGATAACGATTTGAGCTATAAGTTTTTATGGCCAATTTTCTGGTCTCATTTGTTTTGTCGGAGCAACTCATCTCTGAACATTCGATCACCTTCCAGGTCAAAAACTGAAAGTGACAAGATAACTACTAGACGTCTCAGAGCCTTTTCTTCCGTCTGTGTCACACGACACGATCGCAGGTGGGATTCGTTGCTATGTTGACGCCCACTCCTATCATCATAAGGTTTCCCTAGAATCGGAGGATTCATTTTCCAAATGTAACACGGTAAAGTCGATTGTTACATTATTTTTCGAGATATCTCTCTAAGAGCTAAACCAAACTGTACAACTTTATAGTAAGCTTCAATTGAAAGAAGCACAACACTGCCACTGCCACATACCCAGAAGATAAAATATGTTTAGTTATTTGGAGAAAAAAAAATAGTCCGAATTGGAACGAAAACTTTTGGAAAACATTGAAGCTAAAAGATGCGATGTAGGTACTTGTAAATTTAGTAGATCTCAGATCTATCTACTCTCAGTTTTAAGATTTTCGAATCTGGAATTGACGGTTCATACATATTTGGTAAATTTTAGTGATGTTGAACGGGAATCGAACCACGGGCCTAATTGGGATGACACTTTGCATCCCCTGATACACACACAAACACATACTCGCGTGGGCTCATCTTTTTTCTTCTTCTACATCACAGTTGTCTGGCCTATAACACCACAAGACCAAGCAATCTTCCAATGGTTTCATGAAAAATCTCAAAATTACGACATTCTTATTACAATAACTATTAGAGGTTGGTGTCTAAGATTCGCTTACTTTCAATTTAATGTATCTACCATTAAATCATACGCTCGAAAAGATCAAAGATCATAGCAATTTCTCCTCCTCCCTTACCCATCCCTACACACGCAGACAGATTACGTATATAACAAAAATTGATTACACGAAGGCTCGAAAAACAGCTGTGTTACACATTATCATCTGCAATCGTTAGCAATAACAAGAACAACAAACACACATCGACAAAACACATTTCCCCCCATTTTGGCAAGAAAACTTTATAAAATGAAACACCAATGTAAGCTGCTACAGGCTATGGACTGTAAAAAGTAATAAAATACCAAAAAACGGAACATTTTCGGGCTTAAAACCCTTCTTCAGCCATTATTAACGTTTTTACTTTGCCTTGTTGTCAAATACTGAATTACCGTCTGTCTGGATTTAAAGTGGTGTCGATCCTATATTTAATTTATCATGGTTCGACGAGGCATACGTGACGGCACAGGGCAGGGAGGAACTAAGGTCTAAATCTACAAACATTTTTACTGGGTTGTTTAGTTTAGTTTAATATTGACTGAAGCAAAGTTTTGAGTCGGTTGATATTTCGTTGCTTCTTTTAAAAGGTGTTGATGTTCATTTTTTCCCCCGGTTCATTTCCTTTCAAAATCATCCAGAAAAGCCTAACTTTGTCAACGAGTCTCAAACTGGTCCCATCCCGACTTTTACATCAACAGTTTAAAAAGGGAGGAGGGGGGGGGGGGTCTTAATTTACTGGATCGATGCTGGAAGGAAAAGTCCTCTCTCTCTCTCTCTCTCTCTCTCTCTCTCTCCCTCTCTCTCTCTCCCTCTCTCTCTCTCCCTCTCTCCCTCCCTCTCTCTCAGTAGAAAGGAAATCGATCGCCCACAAATTACTTATTTCTACAGAGCAGCTGCGACAAGGTTAATATCAATTTGTCTGGGAGATGGCAGACATGAAACCCTGATCGTTATACTGGGTCTTGTTGTGGCAGTGATCAATGCTTTATGAGATTTTATGAGTATGAGCTTTTGCCGGTCGACGCCTTCAACTATCATTATTGTTGCTATTATTTAACAACAATAACAAATAATAATAATAATAATAATAATAATAATAATAATAATAATAATAATAATAATGATAAATTATAATAATATAAAACCATGCTAAAGTTGCAACCCCACATTCTCTCTGATTATTCTAAGTTGTCGAATCGATTACTTCAGAGAGATAGCTCATTGCCTTGCTCGGCGCATTGTTGAGTCCTTGGAAAAGGCTCTTTACTCACGTGTTCTCTCACCATACTCAGATGTAAAATGAGGACTGGTCTTTAACAACTTTGTCGGATAAAATTTTAACATCACCTAACAGGCATCAGGTCATGTCTCCTTCTACATGTTAAATGCTGTTGGTGAGAAACCATTTGTAAAGCGCTTTGAGCATGTTAAGTGGATATTGCTCTATATAAAAGCTCAATTTATTGTCTATCTCCTCACTTGTTAAGAGGGGTAAAGTTTCTACTTAAGAATAACAACTGGAATTCAAAGATGCCAGCAAATAAATTACAATCTTTGAAACACAATGACCAATATGAATGAAGTAACATTTTGGAAAACAAAAACAAAACAAACAAAAAAAAGGCCAAACGTCAAACTGGATTGACAAAAGGCTTAAACACACGTTTTCTAACTCAAAATATAAATTAAGAAATATAGACTTTTTGCTTGCACAACATCATTTTAAAACACTACAGCATAGTATTATAGATGAGAGCCTGTCCCTGAGGCGGGACCCAAAAGCATATCGCTTAGTTCAAACTTTAAATCTGGTTCATTTTCTTTCTTTTATTTACAGGGGGGTGAGAATGAACATCTGAAAAAGGAAGAAAGTTTTCATGACATAGACCAAGACCCATATATGCGAAGATAACCTATAAATTTGAATTTCATTAAAATTTACTGAGAGGCAATCCAAAATAATTTGTCTCGCAGCAATTTCTGACACCACTGGAAGGAATTTCAAATGTTGAAAGTGTAATTACATCATATTGTGGTTATAGTAATATTGGCGGTAGGAATGATGTGGTGGTAGTTGTTAGTAGTAGTAGTAGTAGTAGTAGTAGTAGTAGTAGTAGTAGTAGTAGTAGTAGTAGTAGTAGTAGTAGTAGTTTTGTTTTTAAGGGTTTTACGGCGCTTGCAACACATTTAGGTTATATCAGCGCCAGTAAAAAGGAAGAAAATGGGATAGTAAAAAGTTATAGAATTACTATTAAAGCACCCAAGAAAAAGTAAGACAAAGGGGAACTGAGAACAAATAGGGATCAGATGTAGATTCCAAGAGCATACCACCAATGTACTTAAGTTTGAAATCACCTACAAGTCTCATCCAGGCACAAGCACAAAATCCAACAAAGAGGAATACACTCAAATGCTTACATTATACATTCAAAATAAAAATAATAATACATAACAGAGAGATGATTTACAAGGAAAAAAATATCATCTCCCAAAACAATAACTATGCATTTGACTGTTTCCCTCCCAGCTAGGACTCCGGCCAGAGCCAGGACAAAACCAAGTAATCTCATTCCAAGACAAAGACAGAAAGCATGTTGGAAAACAGATATAAGGGGATAGAAGACACAGTATGTACCTCCCTGCCCGCTATGGGAGGTCAGGATCCCCACCCAGTAGTAGTAGTAGTAGTAGTAGTAGTAGTAGTAGTAGAAGTAGTAGTAGGGAGAATGTGATGGTGGTTGTAGTAGTCGTAGTGGTGGTAGGGACGATGATATGTTGGTGGTTGTAGTAGTGGTGGTAGGGATGTTGATTTAGTGGTTGTGGTGAGTCTTTTTTATTCATCTTAAAACATTGAAAAGGACGGGATTGTGGCGGTGATGGGCAGAGATAAACCAGCATTTAGGCAGAAAATTCTCAGCCCTGTTCTGAGCTATGCTTTCATCCATCGTTTTGTTTTTGTTTTTAAGGGTTTTACGGCGCTTGCAACACAGTAAGGTCATATCAGTGCCAGTAAAAAGGAAGAAAAAGGGATAGTAAAAAGTAGTAGAATTACAAATATAGCACCCAAGAAAAGGTAAGACATTGGGAACAAATAGGGATCAGATGTAGATTCCGAGTGCACACCATCACAGTACTTAGTTTGAGATCACCTAAAAGTCTCATCCAGACACAAGCACAGGTCCCAACTAAGAGGAATACACTCAAATGTTCACAGTGAATCATATAATATAATATGTAAACTAAACATAATACAATGCATAACAGAGAGATGATTTACAAGGAAAAAAAAATCATCTCCCAAAACAATAACAATGCATTTGACTGTTTCCCTTCCAGCCAGGACAAAACCAAGTAATCTCAT
>NC_088368.1:14033031-14042796 GCF_034508935.2 Berghia stephanieae | reverse complement strand
CCATTTCCAAATAATCATTCTTTCTCTACAGCCAAAAAAACATGTTAGAAAAACACTGTTTTAGCGCCTTAAAAAATGCATGTTGCTCTTTTTTAGGTAGACCATCCTAAAGCACACAGCACTAGCATTTCTTTCAATTTGTATTTTCACCGTGGATCTTTTGTCAGGCGTTTATTTGTTCAATTCGTCATCATATAGAAGAGAAGCATTTTTAAAACTTTAAAACAAACCTTGATAGATTTGTGAAAGTATAAAATTTCCCAATTTGACCATTGTTTTGATTCTCGGCCACCCGTATGATTTGTGAAGTATCGAAACGTAGTGCAATGCAGTCCTAAGGTTTTTTGGGTTAGCTCGAGGTTGGAGGATCTTTTTTCTATTACGGTTAGTTATAGTTATAAGTCATAGTAAAGGTGATGATAGGGTGTTAGATTTTCCTATTATGGTTAGTTAAAGGTACCAGGTTGTATTTTTTCTTAGGATTAGTCTGGGTAATATTTGGGTTATTTCCCTTAGCACGATGAGGTTTCTGAAGCTCTCCCTTTTTTTATTTTAAAAGAATCCAATGAAACATTTTCCAAAAGGATTTCACGACTTCAGATTAGGACTGCCACTACTACTACTGCTACTTACATCAGTCTCAGATTTGATTTACCTTATTGGAAATATAAATAAGTTTGTTTTTGTTTTGATTTTTAAAATTAGGCCTAATTTCCATCTCTGAGATTCTCGTCGTCATATGGCGTGAATAAACGGGAGATATTCCGAAAGCTCCTACATCCCCAATATTCTTTCAATTTGTATTTTCACCGTGGATCTTTTGTCAGGCCTAAATGTGTCATCATATAGAAGCATTTTAAAAACTCAAGAACAAACCTTGATAGAATTGTGAAAGTTTAAAATTTCCAAACTTGACCCTTGTTTTGAGTCTCAGCTGCCATTTTGATTTGTGAAGTATTGTGAAGGTAGTGCAGCAGTCCGAGGGTTTGTTTTTTTTTTCTATTAGGGTTAGCTCAGAGGAATTTAGTATTAGGCTTAGGCTTAGGGCTACCCTAGCCTTCTTTTGCAAATTCAAAGAAGGTGCTAGGGTGTTTATTTTTCCTATTAGGGTTAGTTAAAGGTACTAGGTTACTAGGTTTTATTTATTCTTGGGGTTAGTTGAGGGAATATTATTTGTTGAGTTGTTTCCCTTTGTTAGGAGCTTTCGGAAGGCCTCCTGAATAAACTTGTGATGGTTAAATAATAATAATAATAATAATAAATAAAAACTAACCAAATGTTTCCCTAAAAACTAAAAAAACACCGACTTGACCTAACACTACATATACCGGTGCAGGGTAGAATAAGTATAAACAAGTTCGCTTCATTCATTCTTTGATGAATTGATTCATGATTCGTGTGTTGACAGCAGTTAGTTGTGGATAGTTGATGATGATGCTGACAATGCAATGCCAATCTGATGACGACTGCTGCGGTCAAAATCAAAACTCTAGAAATTACAAAGAGCAAAATAATAGAATCAAGACAATGGTTGGATAAACTACGGCGATAAATCAGCAAAAGCGCTAAACGGCGAGTTACGCACTTATCAACCAACCGTATAGAATTTATACCTAGCGGTTGCACGGCACGGCTAAGTAAAATGTAAAACAAGTTGCATGGTGAGAACACTAGACTTAGACTTTCCATCAACATGGCGGAAAGTGGGTCGATTCGACTGATAGCAGTTTGTAAACGGTCTGTAGCTTCTGTATAACATAACGCATCTTATATAACGCTTTAAAAGTTTAAAATTTAACTTACCCATTCCTTCAGGACGGTCCATGATCTGTGTTATCCGTCTTGATTACCGATAACAAAAAACAAATGTTGATAAATAAAGAAACAACTCGTCAACAATCACCTCGTCAAATTTTACCCATCATGCCAAGCATGCCAGATAAATAACACATAATTTTGTTTATAAAAGAGCCAAATTAAAGACGACTGCCGTCATAAATGTTTTAATATGCACGTGTCTTTTCTTATTTATTTTTGTTTTTTTTTTGGGGTGGGGCGTTACAATTATTTTTTTAAAAGGAAATGTCGTTACGGTCTCAGCACCTGTATCCACAAGAGACGGGAAGAACACGATTTGTGAGCGTGTGGAACAGCGTTTGTGGCCAGCACGTTGGGATTGACTACTGTAAAGGAGAGGGGGGGGGGGGGGGGGGGGGGGGGGGGGAGTTATAGTAGAAAATAGTGTACGTTTTTAAGTAAAGAGTAGGGGCAAAAACCAACAAAATAGTGTATTTCTACAAGCACTCATTTCTACTCGAAAGCAAAGGAAAAGAGATTTTGGAGACGAAGAGTAAGCAGCTGGAGGAGGGGTGTACTGCTTTGTATAATATAGATATTATATATATATATATATATATATATATTATATATATATATATATATATATATATATATATATTATATATATATGTGTGTGTGTGTGTGTGTGTGTGTGTGTATTTCAAATTTTGTTCGCTCTTCTTTGTTCTTTACTATTTGGTTTTCCAAAAGTCTAACGACGCTTGCAACTCGTCTAGATAGTTGTGCCCAAAGACCTAGGGTAAATTGTGGTTCCTAAACATAACATTGAATAAGTTAGATTAAGGAATCATCAATACCAATAACGCCTAAAAGTTCAGCAGTTCAATAGGTCATTTTCTTTTTCTTTCACATATTAAGGTCACAGTTCTTTTGACAATTTTGTTTTCTTTAATAGAAATATTCTATGCCCCACATAACCACATTGATCTATGAACATTTCCATAATAACAGTAAAATGTGAACTGGATTAGGGTTTAAGGCGTCTCACGAGCTCACCAAATTATATTGAATAATTAGCAACGAAAATTCCAAAGCGGCATCATCGGGGGGGGGAAACTGAGGGCAATGGAGGAGGGGAAACCGAGTAGTGAAAAGTGCATTTATTTGCTATATAATCTGAGGCAGAAAAATAAAATCGCATCGGATGAAACCATCTGATAAAATTGAATTCTGACAAGATGAATATTTCCGTTCCTTTCTTCCCCCACCGGGAAAAACAGCTAGACAATTGCGCTCATTTACATTTATTATTCAACAGTCATCTTGACAGTAAGAACGCCTAGGGGTCATAAGTTCAAGGAAAGAAAATTGACCCAGTTCATGCTGACCCAGCCGGTGCAGACATAAAATCTCGAAAATGATAAATTGGTAAATTATTAACTTCTCATATATGGGAAAAAACGATGACTGTACTATAGTGTTTGTATTACCTCTGTAGATTGAATGGAATTGAAGCAGCGAGTTTAGGTATTTTTACTTATTCGGGGTGCCAGGCATAAAAACACTAGAAATATTTTTTTTTAAGAACACCTGTGGCTTAGAATGATTTTGCTATCAAGTGATCCAATCTCAAAATCCGGATTTCTGGGAAGCCGGGAATATCAACTCTCGTTTCTCGTTACCGTCCAATAAATATGCTTTGTCTTGGTAGTTGGTACGCGTCATGTATGTCAAAGCCTACAAACGATTGGTTGGTTGGTTGGTTAGTGGGAAGTAGGTAGATAGGTGGAGGTAGCGCAGCAGGATTTTCATTATAATAAAGTTATTGCTTATTATGTGTATCATGGTACATTAAAATCTGTATAATTTGATTGTTTCAATGATGGATACTTATTTCTATTAATTTATTATTATAGGAATAGGTACAATGGAAGTAGTGCCAATGATGATGATGATGGTGATGATGATGATGATTATTATTATTATTATTATATTATTATATATTTTATTTATTTTATTTTATTATTATTATTATTATTGTTATTGTTATTGTTATTGTTATTGTTATTATTGTTATTGTGTTATTATTAGTATTATTATTATTATTAATATTATTATTATTATATTATTATTATATTATTATTATTTATTATTATTATTATTATTATTATTATTATTATTATTATTATTATTATTATTATTATTATTATTATTATTATTATTATTATTATTATTATTATAAATTGTGAAATAGAGCAACCGCGGTTTCACTATAGACGTCTAGGTTTAGTTCAGCCGTAGCCTCATCGAAAGCAATTCTTACAAGGGACACAATCCAATTTACTAAATAATACATTGGCAAGATACAAGTACTTTCCCTTGAATTTTCGTCATTCACATAAACAAACCCGAGGCTTGACACAAAAACACAAATAAACACACATGAGCGCGCGCGCACACACACACACACACACACACACACACACACACACACACACACACCCTATGTGTGATATCCCGCTAGGAGGTGTACGCAGTACTTCACAGATACAAATACACAGCCATACACACACGGTAAATACGTAAAACGCCCAAGTTGTACCTTTTCACTATTTTTTTTTTTTTTAGAGGATATTTTGAATACCCATAAGCAACTTTCCTAATCCAGAATTAATTTCTCTATTGCACGCTATCTTTTGATTGATGGGCAGGAAATAGTATGCTCCTTTGTAAGGAAGCACGAATCAATGTTTTGTTTATTCATCTTAACAACGCCACTACCACATAATCTCATTCACCTGTAATGTTTCATTCATCCTGTTTTGTTGATAATGGGGAAACCCGAAACGTCAATTTTAACTGTTTTCGTTTATTAAATTGAAGCTTACATTCAATTTCACATTGTTATTTATTTGATGTCATGGTGCATCATGTGTGTAAGAGCGAGGTCATTGAGTAAGAAAGGAAATAGGTCATTTATCGCACTGACGCTGCTTAATTAAGCACAACAGTTATCTTGAATTAGACATGAATCTGTTTTTGTTTTTGTTTTTACGTGTTTTATGGCGCTTGCAAAACATTTAGGCCATATCAGCGCCAGTTAAAAGGGGAAAAATGGAATAGTAAAAAGTTCTAGAAATACAATTAAAACGCCCAGGAAAAAGCTAGACAAATGGGAATTAGTTCGAATAGGGAACATATTATGTAGATTCCATACTTTATGGATGTGAAACATGGTCTCTGACAAAGACACTAGAAAAGAAACTCAGAGCATTTGAGATGTGGACCTATAGAAGAATTGCAAGGGTATCCTGGAAGGAAAAGAAAACAAATCATCAAGTACTCCAAACTTTAGGAATAACATCAACAACGATCATTTCAAATATTAGAAAGAGGATAACCCGATCTTTCGGCCACATCAGAAGGCACGACTCACTACAGAAGACCATTGCAGAGGGAAAGATAGAAGGCAAGCGTGGTCGAGGACGAAGAAGGACAAGCTGGCTTGGAGATGTCGCAGCGTACGTAGGAAGCCCATAAATCAATGTGCGAAACTCGCAGATGAGAGAGAGAGAGCTAGCGAACCATGATCTCCAACGTCGTGTCCGACATGGAACATCGGTAAAGGGAAAAGAAACCAACAGCACACTATCAGAGTACTTAGTTTGAGATTACCTAAATGTCTCATCCTGACACAAGCACGGGTCCCCAATAAGAGGAGCACACTGAAATGTTTACAAATGATGTATAACAACAATAGTACAGTGCACAACAGAGAGATGTTTGTTTATGTTTTAAAGGGTTTTAAGGTGCTTGCAACACATTAAGGTCATATCAGCGCCAGTAAGAAGGATGAAAATGGGAAAGTAAAAAGTTCTAGAATTATAATTAAAGCACCCAGGAAAAGGGAGGACAAAAGGGGAATTGGTTCAAATAGGAAATAGATGTAGATTCCAAGAGCACAATATCAAAGTACTTAGTTTGAGATGACCTAAAAGTCTCATCCTGACACAAGCACAAGTCCCCATAAAGAGGAATACACTCAACTGTTTACAAATCATATATAATATGTAAACAAAACATAATGAAGTACGAGAACAGAGATGATTTACAGGACAAAAGATATCATCTCCCAAAATTAACTATACATTTGACTGTTTCCCCTCTCGGCCATAGTTTCCGGCAAGGGCCAGGACAAAACCAAGTAATATCATTCCAGGTCTATGACAGAAAGCAAGTTGGAAAACAGATATAGGGTGATAGAAGACACGGTAAGTACCTCCCTGCCCACTATGGGAGGTCAGGAACCCCACCCAGAATAGAGAGATGATTTACAACACAAAAATATCATCTCCCAAAGCTAACTATACATTTGACTGTTTCCCTCCCAGCCAGGGTATCCGGCCAGGGCCAGGACCAGGATAAAGCCAAATAATCTCATTCCAAGACAAAGACAGAAAGCATGTTGGAATACCGTGTTAGGAGGATAGAAGACACAATAGGTGCCTCCCTGCCTACTATGGGAGGTCAGGAGCCTCACCCAGAGACATGAATCTATAATCTTAATCATTTGTACACGTGTTGAATATCTTGTATAAACTTACTGTATATCATTGTACGATAACTCGAGATGTATCAAAGTGACATTTTACAAAAGCGTCGCCGTCAACTATTTCTAAGCCCGGTTTTATGTTCTATTCTTTTTTTTCTCGTTTTTTATTTGTATAGGCTTCATTAAGGAGACAATTTTCGGATAAAGCACGGATAACAAACTACAGTTTAATGATTAAGTAGGAAAAATGGTAAAAATAATTCCCTTATAAAATGCATTCTTTTGCAAGCAACGGGCGTGAATATAATAATAATAATAATATAATAATAATAATAATAATATAATAATAATAATAATAATAATAATAAAAAATAAAGATAGAAAGAAAAAGAAAGAAAAGAAAAGGAAAGAAGGTTGAAAAACTCAAGCAAAACAAAACAAGGCAAACCCCCCCCACCCCCCCCCCCCCAAAAAAAAAAAAAAAAAAAAAAAAAAAAAAAAAAAAACAACTGCTGGACTCGGTTTGCAAAAAAAAAAAAAAATAGTGATCAGTAAGGGAAGCAGCTTGGTAATTTATAAAAGACAGTTTTCATTATTGTCTCCCTTAGCTATAATTTAATCGATAACCAGTTTACTGAACTACCATAATCTATCCTCGACGAAATACACAACATTACCAAGGACTTCGATTTAGCAGCTAATATGACCAATCGTCCCCAAACGGTTTATGATATGGTAAAAACAAACAAATAACAACAACAACAACAACAACAACAACAGCAACAACAACAACAGCAGTAGCAGCAACAACAACAAAAAACTAGAACATTTATATAGTGCAAGATCCACTAAACGGGCTCAAAGCGTTTTACAACGTATCCCTAGCTGGCAGCAACTCTTAACAAGTAGGACGAGACATGACGCCTGTTAGGTGATAGTGACAAGATATGAAGTGAGTAGAAAAGTGCCAGAAGACAATAGAGAATAAAAATTTTTCGCGGCGGTGGTGGGGTTTGAACCTGCGACCTTATTGGTACGACAACTCCGCCTGGCAGGTGAGAGCGTGGCTCTACCGTGTGAGCTATCCACGAACACTAAAATATTCGTTTCAAACCCAAGTCATTTCTAGATCCCTCTCTCACCCACTTCTTGAGACCGCCGATTCGTTCGCACACCACCATCGCGAAGTAATTTTGACCAGCAGTTAAGCTTAATAGCCAATATTCTCAACACAAACATATAACAAACGATTGAGTCATCAGACACTCATTTTACACCCGAATCCGATGAGAGAATGTGAGTGAAGAGCTTTTTCCAAAGACTCAATGCGCCGCACAGAACGGGTCTCGAACCCTGACCTCCCAATCCGAAGACGAGAGGCATACCACTTGACCTCATAGACCTGATATTTACAATTAAGTGTTTTATCTCGACAAATAAAATTTGTAATTAAACAATGACGTTAATGGCGCATAGTTGAGTCCTTAGAAAGGGCTCTTTTTATTTACATTCTCTCACCGTACTCGGGTGTAAAATGAGTATCTGGCGGTTGACAGCTTTGCCTCTGTCCGGAAAAAAAAATTAAATGTAATATCGCCTTACAGGCATCATCAAGTCTCGTCCTATATGTTAAGTGTTGATGTTGGCTAGGGACCCCTTGTCAAGCGCTTTGAGCACATTAATCTAGTAGATATTGCGCTATATAAAAAGTGTTTTGTTTTTTAAAGTGAATATCTGGCCAATATATATTTGACAACTCGAAACACGGGATTTTGTTTGTTTGTTTTTAAGGGTTTTACGCCGCTTGCAACACGTTTAGGTTATATCAGCGTCAGAAAAAGGAAGAAAATGGGATAGTAAAATTTTAGAATTACAATTAAAGCACCCAAGAAAAAATAAGACAAAGGGAATTGGGAACAAATAGGGATCAGATGTAGATTCCAAGAGCATACCACCATTGTACTTTGAGAACACCTATTAGTCTCGTCCAGACACAAGCACAAGATCCAACAAAGAAGAACACACTCAAATGCTTACATTTCATTATACATTAAAAATAACAAAATAATATATCACAGAGAGATGTTTTAAAAGAAAAAAAAACATCATCTCCCCAAACAATAACTATGCATAAACTTTGACTGTTTCCCTCCCAGCCAATGACTCCGGCCCGGGTCTGGACAAAACTAAGTTATCTCATATCAAGACAAAGACAGAAAGCAAATAGGAAAACACCTATAAGGAGATTGAAGACACGGTAAGTACCTCCCTACCCACTGTGGAAGTCGCGGACCCCACCCAGAAACACTCGGACTAACAATAACTGGTTTGTTTTCACAAATAATAGAATGAATGAAATCGACGTCTCTCTGCTCTTAGTTATTTTTATACCGCCATTTTTTAGTGATTACTTCTCACTAAAACTTATCAAACTCAGACTATAAACGTTTACGGTCACACATAGCTGTGTGTGTTTGTATGTTTAATTCCCGTCTTACATATTAAGAGTAGTAGTTGTTTTGTCACAATGGTTAAGCATATTTATCACATTAAATGGATATTGCACAAAGGGGTTAACAAGCTGTTAACAGCGTTGTCTCTTGTCGAACAAAAAATATTGTAACACATTATCGCCTTACAGTCGCCATGTCTCGTCCTACAGGTTAGGGGGTTGCTGTTGGTTTGAGACCATTTGTAAAGCGCTTTGAACAGGTTTAGTGGATGTTGCTCTATGATATGAGTGTTATGCTCAAATGAAAGCTCATTATAAAAAGAAAAGAAAAAAGAAAAAAAAAAGATATAAGATACAAAATAATAATAATGATATCGTAACGGCATGAATCGAACAGCGAACCTTTGGCTGTGGTCTTGTGGTATGACACTCGCTTTCGGATCGGAAGGTCCTGGGTTCGAGCCTTGTTCGGCGCATAGTTGAGCCCTTGGAAAAGACTTTACTCACATTCTCTCAACTTACTCAGGTGTAAAATGAGTACATGACCGTCAACAGCGTTGTCTCTGACGAAAAAAATATATAATATCGCATAACAGGCGTCATGTCTCGTTCTACGTGTTGCGTACTGCTGTTGGTCAGGGATCCTTTGTAAAGCGCATTGAGCACGTTTTAGTGGATATTGCGCTATATAAAATCTCAAGGTAAAAGTTATACGCCCTGATCGGGATATCGCTAATCATCCTGGAAAAAGAGAAGGGGGCCTTTATCAAAGAGAGGGGGGCCTTTATCAAAGAGAGGGGGGCCTTTATCAAAGAGAGGGGGGCCTTTGCCTTTATCAAAGAGAGGGGGGGGGGGGGGGGGGGCTTTATCAAGACTGGATGTCCGATCGAATCTATCGACCGGTAAATAGGCCTACATGTGTTTCTTATCAATCTTGTGGTCCACGCAGCCACCTGTAGGA
>NC_088368.1:14015531-14025531 GCF_034508935.2 Berghia stephanieae | reverse complement strand
GTAGCGGTCGATGACAGGTGAAAAAAAATCACTATCTTTTAATTTTTTAGTAAAAAATAGAACCATTGAAATATTCATTTAACCAGTTTTAATTAGCTGTGACGTAATTGTGACCCCTCGTCTCAAAACGGTATTAAGTCGGGATGATTAAGATGCTGAAAATGGAATTTGTAACCAGAAATATAATGTTTAAGTTGAATTTATCTGCTTTATAGAGGAGAAGGAATATCATATTTTACTGTGGCAAATACCAACGTTTCATATTTTTGACTGGTTTAACTATAATTTGACTTTTTATCATCTGGTCCATCCCGACATAATATCGTTTAGAGACGAATGGTCACAATATTAAAGGTGTAAGCACCTTATGTTAATTGAATAGCCCGGGACTCGTACTTTAAGAAAATAGTAAAAAATACGTCATGTTAATCGCTTGCGAGTCATAGCAACAAGGTCACGGGTGAACCATCAATTAATAAGGCAAAAAAAGGTCATGACATCAAACCCTCTTCTCTTTTGGTTCCTAAATCACTGGGAAAGTGGCCCTATGTTATGTAACCAGTCCTTCAGAGTAGTGGTAATGAATAGGTTACATAAACGTTGCATAATTCTTTCCAGTAAATTGAACTTTTATAGCGCAATATCCCCTAAATGTGCTCAAAGCGCTTTACAAGGGGTCCCTGTCCAACAACAACACGAAACTTGTAGAACGAGACATGACGCCTGTTAGGCGATATTACATTTATTTTCTGACAGAGACAACGCTGTTAACGGCCAGGTACTCTTTACACCCGAGTACGGTGAGAGAATATGAATAAAGATCCTTTTCCAGGGACTCAACTTTGCGCCGAGCGAGGCTCGAACCCAGGACCTTCCGATCCGAAAGCGAGCGTCATACCACTAGACCACATAGCCGCACAGCAGCAGGAACGGATAGGACGAGTCTTAGAATTACGCTGACGTAAAAGAGAGATGATGATCTTTATTGAGGACCAGCATATATTTAGACTGAAATCAGAAGATTCGTTTTCACAAATAAGTATGTATCCAGTCCTACGGAAGAGTGCTTTTACACTTCCAATGAAATAGGAACCAGTTTGCTTTTTTTTTTTTTACAGCAAATTTTTCATCCCTATTATAAAATTTGAGACGTGTAGTTTGAGAAATTACATTATTTCTTAACAATAGGGAATATTATATTGATTTTTTAAATTTCCAAATTTAGAGCAAATGTGATACGCTCTAGGGAAATAGTTCACTTGTGGAATTTAATTAAATTTGAGTTATTTGTTGGAACATTTATGTGGCTGGCGGATGTGGGTACTTTACCTAAATGCATTTGGTTTGGTGTAAAAAAAAATAATCTACACATTTAATCGTTTAATTCATGAAAAAAAAGACTGAAATTGACTGAGTCACAGCCTGTAGAAGAAACGAAATTGACGTTACTCAGCTCTTTGTTGTTGATTTTAGGCAGCCATTTTTATGAGTAGTTCTCACTAAATTCTATCAATCTGACTATTTAAACGTTTAAGGTTACACATTGTTTTGTGTGTTTGGTAATTTATTGGCGAGATTTTCCAAAGTTCAGCAGTTAACTGGCCAAATGTGACTAAAAAAGCAACACAGATTTCATGCGCACCGCAGAAAATCGTGATTCGTGGAGACAGCTGACCGGCAACGTGCTCAAGAGCAAAAGCCACGATGGATGATGAAGAGCATATTATAATATACTGCAGCGATGCAGACAACACTCAACCCATAGAAGAGATATGGCCCTCTGCAACTTCTCTAAATACAAAACTATTCTAGAAGATCTCAACAAGACAAGTATATTCCATCTTCGAAACGGGACTCCAGATACGTTTGTTTTTAAGGGTTTTACGGCGCTTGCAATACATAATTTAGGTCATATTAGCGCCAATAAAAAGGAAGAAAATGGGATAGTAAAAAGTTCTAGAATTACAATAAAAGCACTCAAGAAAAGTGAGACCCATGGGAATTAGTTAAAAAATGGGGACAGATGTAGATTTCAAGAGCAAACTATCAGTACACTTAGTTTGAGATTACCTAAATGTCTCACCCAGACACAAGCACAGGTCCCCACAAAAAGGGGGACTCCAGATATAAAGACAGACGAGAAAAAGAAAAAAAAAACTAGTTAATACCAGTATGAGACGCTAGGTAACAATATTTTTTTAAAAGACCAAATAATGTTTATTGATTGGCCAAGCTGGCTTCCCGTTCGAGCCGGAGAGAACTATGGCTGATAAACAAGATGAAAGAGACCTTTTAATAAATAAACAAAATATTCCACGTTTTCAATTTATTTCTCATTAATCATCATCAAAAGAACTTGCCGCCCTGGATATACAAAGAATGAATGTAGATACAAAGGGAATTATAATGTGATTGCCTTGAACAATTCTAATCTAATCTAATATTGTATCTTTAAATATTGAATACGATTCAAAACAGGTCAATATTATGTGTATAGTCTTGTCTAGACTAATAAATAAATAACTAAACATTTGAAAGTCGTCTCGTAAAGCTCTTATATAGACACAGACACACACACACACACACACACACACACACTTTATATGATGAGGTAGGATTATTATTATTATTATTTTTTTTTCAAATTGATGATTTACATTGTAAAGTGCCCAGAGCTTGTTTTACACGAGAATGAGCGCTGTATAAATGTGTATTATTACTACTACTACGATTATTATTATTATTATTATTATTATTATTATTATTATTATTATTATTATTATTATTATTATTATTATTATTATTATTATTATTACTATTATTACTATAATTATTAATCATTATTATTAATATCATTATTAGCATTACTATTGTTATTACTATTGTTATCATTATTATTATTATTATCATTATTATTATTATTATTATTATTATTATTAATATTATTATTATTATTATCATTATCATTATTAAGATTATCATTATTATTACTATTATCATTACTATTATTACTATAATTATTAATCATTATTATTAATATCATTATTAGCATTACTATTGTTATTACTATTGTTATCATTATTATTATTATTATCATTATTATTATTATTATTATTATTATTATTATTATTATTATTATTATTATTATTATTATTATATTGCTACCATTATTATTCTAATTTTTTTGTTTGTTTTATGTATGAAAAGACAAAGTTTCAAAGTTTATTCAATCTTAGGCTTTCGCTAATAAATCAACAATTTGATGCCAACATACATGAAGTGGAAAAAAAAAAAAAAAAAAAGGTAAATGGAACCAAAAAATAAACTGATACACCACACAAAAATACAACAATCGTAATAACATCAATACGTTCAATAATGATAATAAATAATATAATAATAATAATAATAATAATAATAATAATAATAATAATAATAATAATAATAATAATAATAATAATAATAATAATAATAATAATAATAATAATAATAATAATAATAATAATAATATAATAATAATAATAATAATAATAATAATAATAATAATAATAATAATAATAATAATAATAATAATAATAATAAATAATAATAATAATAATAATAATAATAATAATAATAATAAGAAGAAGAAGAAGAAGAAGAAGAAGAAGAAGAAGAAGAAGAAGAAGAAGAAGAAGAAGAAGAAGAAGAAGAAGAAGAGAAGAAGAAGAAGAAGAAGAAGAAGAAGAAGAAGAAGAAGAAGAAAGAAGAAGAAGAAGAAGAAGAAGAAGAACAAAAACAACAACAACAAGAATATCAATAATAATAACAATAATAATATTACCATCATCCCTACACCCCAATCATCACCGTTACCACCACCACCATTACCATTATCACTACCACTATTACCATCACTTTTACATTTCCAATCAGTTTTTCTCATTAAAATTTTTTTTTTTAAAATAAAAAATTATTGATACCTATCACAACAGACCTCCTCACTACCACGAAAATTCCCGTAGTACTACGGCTAAATCCCGGGCTGGATATAATAAAGGTTTTTTAATTAAATGTCATTTCTTGAAAACGAAGTTCTGGTGCCAGAGCTATCACATAGAGTTAATATTTTTCCCCACGCATTATAAGGACAAACTGGTGGTTTTTAAGGGTAGTTAAAATGTCTACGATGTTATTTACCCTGAAAACTACTTATTACATTTTCCTATTTCAAGTAGGCAGGTCTGCTATGATAAGTATCAATTCCATAGTCAAAATAAGACAAACAAAAATAACCTTTATTTTAATCAATAATCCATACAATTTGATGACAACAGACATGAAAGTGAGAAAAAAAGGTACATGAAACCAAAGCATAAAATGATACCATAAATAATCATAAAAATACAACATTGTAATACCACCAATACTTACAATAATAGTAATAATAATAATAATAATAATAATAATAATAATAATAATACTAATAATAATAATAATAATAATAATAATAATAATAATAATAATAATAATAATAATAATAATAATAATAATAATAATAATAATAACAATAACAATAACAACAACAACAATAATAATAATAATTATTATTATTATTATCATTATTACTACTATTATTATTATTATTATTATTATTATTATAATAATTGTGAAAATAACAGAAGCGCCGCAGCAATAATATCTAGTATTGTATTTGTAAATGGGGACCACGCTTATATCCCATTCGTTGACAATTAAGAAGATAGGGATTATATCATGGTAATTCTGTTTTGGATAATAAAGTTATTGACTTTTAGTAATACTAGGTGCTCCAAAATGCTTTGGTCTGGGTGATCTTTATCTTCGGGGAAATTCCAACATAATCAATAGCCCACCACTTATTTAACACATTTCTGTCGTTGATTAAAGTTCTAGAAGAATGGGATTTTGCGAACATTGCCTAGAAGTTACAGACATATTAGTTTAACGTATTGTTTGGTAGAATTACAGAATTAATTCCCAAAGACAAATACTTGAATCTTTTTGAATATCACAAACATTTAAGTAATTTTCCGTACTGATATAGTCTAGAGCGAAACAAGCTTGCGTACTTCAATTATTCCATGTAAAGGGTTGGTTTCTTTTTTTTTAAAGAATTTTACGGCGTTTGTGACGCATTGAAAGAACAGAAAATGTATAAGGTAGTCTAAAAGTATACTTTTCTCAAAGGCACCTGAGGATAAATAAGGCAAAGGTAAATGGTGCGGATAGGGCACCAAGAGCACCCCTCGGTGTACTTAGATTGAAATCGCTTAGAAGTCAAAGATACAAGCAAAGGGTCCTAACAAGTGAAATACAACACTTCTTTTACAAATCACATCAAAACAGAAGAACCAAGAAAGGAAGAAAGAAAAAACAAAAAAACAAAAAAAAAAAAAAAAAAAAAAAAAAAAAAAAAAAACATATATATATATATATATATATATATATATATATATATATATATATATATATATATATATATATATATATATATATATATATATACATATATATGGTTATATACACTGGTTATGATATCAATGCTGATAATAACAACAACAACAACAACAATAATAATAATAGTAATATTAATAATAATATTAATAATAATAATAATAATAATAATAATAATAATAATAATAATAATAATAATAATAATAATAATAACAATAATAATAACAATAAACCAATTGTGCAATCGCAACTAATCTTTATCATGGTAAACTATAATACAATATTTTAATATCAATGCCCAATCTTCCCCCCCCCCCCCCCCCCCCCCACTTTCTCACACAAATACACACTCACAACACACACACACACACATACTTATATAACATGTCATATTTTGCATAATATACCACATCTTAGTATCAGAACTGCAGTTACTAAACAGACAAAAACAAATGAAAACAAACAAACAACAATCGCATTATTCCCTCTGTCATCAATTTTAATAAGTTTTCCTTGCCGTGGAAACCACAATTATACTTGTAAATATTTCTTGTGTTCGATCTGTACCTTAAAGCAAAGTCTACCTAAATCACCTTGCTGTCTACTGTCTCTGCATTTCAAAAATTTGATAAATTCAAACATACTTGGTCTATTTTTCAGTTTTTCCGGCAGGCAATTTCTTCTCTCATGCGTATACCTCGAACATTCAATTAGACAATGGTATTCGTCTTCTATTACATCACAAGTAGGACATTTACGATCATTTCTATCTACTTTTCTTGTGCCCCATCTACCCCTTTCTATATAAAACAAATGAGAACTCAATCTGATTTTTGAGATGGCAACTCTGTAAGATTTATTACACAGTTTCATATATGGTTCTAACTCAAAGGTGTCTTTAATGTGTTTATACAGCCGTCCAGACGTCGTCATCGACATCTCAGCGTGCCACTCTTGTAGAAACATGTCCTCCAAGCGTTGTTTTAAAACCGCCAGAAAGTAATTTTCATTTTTCACATTTTGTTTAACCCAATAATGGCCCATTCCACTCCTATCCAGCAACTGCTTCACCAGGCTTACCCAAGTTGTTAAGTTTGGTTCATTAATATTCAATTGCACAAGTTCTTTGTATACTGCATGAGTGAATGAGCAATCATTACTTCCTGGGCGAATAAGTTTCAACCAATACTTAATAACTTTCATTTTTCTTTCAATATGCAAAGGATACACCCCCAATTCCCCATAAACAAAACAGTTTGGTGTGCTGTGCTTAACACATAGAATGGATTTAAGAAAACCGAGGTGAAATCTTTCAATTGGATCAGCTCTTCTTAAACCCCATATTTCTGCCCCATAATTCAGTATTGGTAAGATAGTACTATTGAACAGTTTCATTTGCATCTGTGGTAAAATTTCTGTGTTAGTGTTAAAATACTTTCTAAGTGAAAATAGTGCTCTTCTGGCTGAGTTTGTTACTTCTTGTGTACATTTTGTAAGAGATCCCGATGCGCTAAAATGACAGCCTAGATACTTGAATGACGAGATTACTTCAATACTTTTACCCTGATATGACCATTTGTCTTGTTGCCCCGTTTTCCCTCCCTTTTTAAATACTACGATTTTTGTTTTACTGATATTTAACTTTATTCCCCATTGCATGCAATATTCTTGTAAAGAGTCTAAACCGTTCTGCAAACCCTCTTTTGTTTCACTGATTATTGCCATATCGTCTGCAAACATGAGCAATTTAATTGTAATATCCTGTATTTGTAATCCTATGGAATCGTCACTTAATTTACTTTCAAGATCATTAACAAACAGTGAAAACAAAAGTGGCGAAGTGCTTTCACCCTGTAATAATCCGCTGTTTGATTTAAAAAATTGTTGTTGACCTTTACCTCCTGTGGCCAGCTCAACCTTTGAATACATGTTTCTAAATAGCTTGACAAATTTTGAGCTCACACCGGATTTGATCAATTTTGTAAATAATGCGGATCTGTCAATAAGGTCATATGCTTTTTCATAGTCGATAAACGCACAATGTAGCTTCTTCCCTTTAGATAGCAATATCTCGATAATTCCATGTAGAATAAAATGGCAATCTGCTGTGCTCCTTCCCTTTCTAAATCCATATTGAACCTCGTTTAACACATTCTCTCCCTCCACCCATACATTTAGTCTTTCATTCATCACTCTTGTAAACAGTTTTCCTATACAACTCATTATTGTTATCCCTCTATAATTGTTCACATCTCTTTCATCTCCCTTTTTAAAAATCGGCACAATTCTACCCTGACTCCATATCAAGGGGAAATATTCCAATTCCAGTATCTTATTGAAAATCGATAAAATCAGTAATTTGATTTCTGAAGTTGCATTAATAATAAATTCATTTAACATATTATCCACTCCAGTAGCTTTGCCGAGTTTAAGAGCCTTAATTGCTTTGTGTAGTTCCCCCATCTCGATTGGCTTATCTAAAATGTCTATATCTATAATATTCCTTCCCACATCCTTTTCTACCTCTGCAATCTCCGCCCTACCCATCTCCCCAACCCCTGATTCTTTATTAGCTAAAGTTTTAAAATGGTCGTAGAAGTTTATATCTGGCAGCTCTCTTCGTGATACTGAATTTCTTTTTATTTCCTTCCAAAAGTTCTGGGGTTCATGCTTACTTAAATCCAATAAATGCTGCGCTTTTTTGCGACTGTAATTTCTTTTGTTAATCCTACATACCTTCCTGTATTTATTCCTTTCCTTACACATCAATGTCCTGTTTTCCCCTGTCCCCGTCTCTATAAACTTATGTGCTCGCTCAGTGAATACTTTGCGTTGGATCTGACAAGCTTCGTTATACCATGGTGCTTTCTTTCTTCTCCCTTTCTTTTGTTTATCCCCTCTCCCCTCTATCCTAACTACATGATCTATCCCTGTTCTGTTAAAATATCTGTTAACTCGACTATATTACCCTCTAATACCTCTGGATCTGTGTTAGTTTGTACCAAATAGATTTCTCACCTTATTATGACACACTTCTGTATTTAATAATGTAACGTAATTCTCCTTCTTATCCTCTTTCCACTTTGTCAACATAATCCCATCTAAACCGTCACTTACCTCCCGTCTATGCTCACTATTGTTTAATTTCAAAGTAAACGATATTATCTTATGATCTGACATTTCATTTGTTTCGTGGACGTTAAAACCACACACATTTCCTATAACCCGCTTATTGCAAATAACATAGTCGATTGTACTCTCCCCTTTTTTATTGCCAAACGTTGTGCATCCCTTCATTTTATCCTCCCCTGTTCTCCCATTTAATATTGCAAGGTCACATGTGTAACATAATTGGAGTAATTTCAGTCCATAGTCATTTACTTTTTTGTCCTTATTAAAACGTCTAACTGTCATGTCATTACATAAGAAATCTCTTTCACATAAAACATTCTCTACCGAAAGCTCTTCTGTCTGATTCTCTCTAATGTCAACAGTCAAACAATCCTCTCTCTCCGCCGTCCTTGCATTCATGTCTCCTGCTACTATAATCCCTCCCTGATCGGTCACTTTTGTCAATTGATTTAACAGTTCATCAAAACAATTTACATTATCGTCAAAATCGCTACGCGTTGATCCATACGGCCTCATGTAGACAAATAATAAATATACACTTTCATTCCATCCAAAATGTTCCTTATCTAATTTAAAACACATACCATCTTCATACTCCCAATCTACAACGGACACACCCTTTTCCAAACGCTTCCTGAAATAACACACTAACCCACCCGAATCCCGTTTGGCCCTTGATTTTCTTTTGCGGTGTTTGCAGAACGGTTCACAGTAGCCATCTAACATTAAATTACTTCTCTCATTCGTCCACGTCTCACTTAACAAAATTACATCACATTTATAAATACTTTCAACAAATTCAGGACATTCTTTCTTCATTTCCAAACTACCATTGATATTAAAAACACAAAAGGATACATTTGAAAGGTGGCTCCGCGGCGCATCTTCCTATTGTCGATCTGTTGTCGTCGTCGGTCTCACTGTCCGCACTTCCCTGCCGTCCACAATCAGCCTGGCTGGGTATGCTATCCAGGCGTCTCTTCCGGCATTCTTGGCTGCCTTCAAATCCGCCATCAATTGGCGTCTTGCCTCCCGGATCTCAGACGGAAAGTCTTCACTTACTCCAAGTCCAGGAGGCAGATGCTTCCTCCCCAGCTTGACTCGTTGCCTGTCATTGAAGTCAAGGAATTTGGCAATGACAGGCCTTCTTTTGTCACTCGTTCTTCTACCCATCCTGTGCGCTCTTTCTATCACCACCCTTCCTTCCACTTTGCACTTCCGCACCAACTCCGCCACCAGTTCAAAACAATTCTCTCCCTCCCTCTCCTCGACACCGTGAAACACCAAGTTGTTCCTCCTGCTTCTCGCCTCACTCTCAATCGCCCTCGCCTCTAACACCTCCACTCGCCTTCTCAACACCCCCACATCTTCCTTGACAATTCTCGCCTCACTA
>NC_088368.1:13955531-14010531 GCF_034508935.2 Berghia stephanieae | reverse complement strand
ATATATATATATATATATATATATATATATATATATAATATACGTGTGTGTATATATATAATGTGAAAAATAAATTATCACTTTTCAGCAACATTAAAGTAAAAATTATACCTAAAATAGAACGTAAATCTACCCACAAGAGGTTGGTCTGTGAGGAGTGTGAGGAGACGGGTGGGTGTGGGGGGGGGGGGGGGCAGAAGGGAGGAGCGAGATAAATGAGGGAGAATAAGGGGGGGGGGGGTGAGACGAAAGATGAAGAATAAATAGAGGATACAGGGAAGGAAGGAGGGCACACAGAGAGAAAGAAAGAGAGAGAGAGAGAGGGAGAAAGAGGGAGAGAGAGGGAGAGAGAGGGAGAGAGAGGGAGAGAGAGAGAGAGAGAGAGAGAGAGAGAGGAGAGAGAGGAGAGAGAGAGGGAGAGAGAGGAGAAGGAGAGGAGAGAAGAGAGGAGAGAGAGAGAAGAGAAGAGAAAGAGAGAGAGGAGAAGAGAGAGAGAAAGAGAAGAGAGAGAGAGAAAAGAGAGAGAAGAAAGAAAGAAGAGAGAAGAAGGAGAGAGAGAGAGAAGAGAGAGGAGAGAGAGAGAGAGGGGAAAGAGAGAGAAGAGAGAGGAGAGAGAGAGAAGAGAGAGAGAGGGGGAGGAGCACAGTGGAGGAGAGTGCAACCCACCACCACCCCCACACACACCACACACCAACAGGACAGGAGAGAGACAGAGAGTGATAGAGAGAGAAGTGGGAGAGGAGAGGAGGAGGGAGGGAGAGAGAGAGAGGAGAGAGAGAGAGAGAGGGAGGAGAGAGAGGGTTGGGAAGACATAATAAATTTTATAATTTATGCAAAGCGGATAATATGTTCATTTAAATTAATTGTTCTCTCTCTGTCTGTCTTTCTGTCTGTCTCTCTCTCTCTCTCTCTCTCTCTCTCTCTCTCTCTCTCTCTCTCTCTCTCTCTCTCTCTCTCTCTCTCTCTCTCTCTCTCTCTCTCTCTCTCTCTGACAGGTTTGCTCTTTCGAATATTTTCAAAACGACCCTTTAAACTGGAGAGCGCTGTACTGGTTACTAATAATGTTACAGATTAGTCTTGGCAAAGTTGATAACATGTGCGGCGACCAAAGTACAAAGAGAAATTACTGAAAGCCTGGAAACTAAAGACATTTCAAAATCAGGACTAAACTGTCGTTTCATTGTGTACACTATACCATCTGCTATAAATCACAATAAGTTTATAAAAACAAAATAAACTGAAATGAAACGTAAAGGTAAATTAAAATGGGGGAAAAGGAAATAAAACAAAAATAAACCAATAGACGTTTATACTTTATATATCTAGGACAAATTGGCACAAGCGGTGATATCCACATGTGAAAAATAGAGAGACAATTTTGTTTAAATTGGGGGCGCGGGGGGGGGGGGGGGGGGGCGAAACAAATAACGGTGTGTGTGAGTGTATGTGTGTATGTGTGTGTGGGGGGGGGGGGGGTGTCTACATGTGTCTCAGTGCTTGGATGTGGGTCTATGTGTGTATGTGTTACAGAAGCTGGAAAGGGGAGGGGGGGGGGAGAGAAAGAAAGAGAAAGAAAAAGAGAGAGATAGAAAAAGAGAGAAAGAGAGGAAATAAGAGAGAGAATGGGAGAGAGAATGAGAGAGAAAGAAAGGACGAGAGGGAGGGAGGGAGAGAGAGAAACAGAAAGAAAGAGAGAGAGAGAGAGAGAGAGAGAGAGAGAGAGAGAGAGAGAGAGAGAGGGGTTTGTTTTTAAGGGTTTTACGGCGCTTGCAACATATTAAGGTCATATCAGCGCCAGTAAAAAGGAAGAAAATGGGATAGCAAAAAAGTTATAGAATTACAATTAAAACACCCAAGAGAAAGTAAGACAAAGGGGAACTGGGAACAAATAGTGATCAGATGTAGATTCCCAGAGCATACCACTTATTCTGAGATCACCTATAAGTCTCATCCGGACACAAGCACAAAATCCAACAAAGAGGAATACACTCAAATGCTTACATTATACATAATACAAAAATAACAAATATAATAATACATAACGAAGAGATGATTTACAAGGAAAAAAATATCTCCAAAACAATAACTATGCATTTGACTGTTTCCTTCCCAGCCAGGATTCCGTCAGGGCCAGGAAAGAACCAAGTAATCTCATTTCAAGACAAAGACAGAAAGCATTTTGGAAAATAGACATAAGGGGATAGAAGACACGGTATGTACCTCCCTGCCCACTATGGGGGTCAGGAACCCCACCCTGAGAGAGAGAGAGAGAGAGAGAGAGAGAGAGAGAGAGAGAGAGAGAGAGAGAAAGAGATAGAGAAAGAGAGAAAGAGAGGAAAGATATAGATAGGGAGATAGAGAAAGAACTAAAAAGCGAGAGAATGAGAGATAAAGAGAAAGAAAAAAGAAGAGGGAAAGATGCCTACAAAGAAAGAAAGAGAAAGAAAGAAAGAAAGAGAGAGAGAGAGAGAGAGAGAGAGAGAGAGAGAGAGAGAGAGAGAGAGAGATGGGGGGGGGGTCGGAAAACGAGTTGTCTTTACTCACCAGTAATGCTAGGTATATACAATCCATTCAAAGTACTCTCTGTTTGTCTCGGATGAAAATTGGACGCCATTGCTCCACTATCGCGACACGGGGTTGGTAATCCGGGGGGAACTGCTACTCCATGGGAATGCACACCGCCACTTCCACCACCTCCTCCGCCACCACTGCCAACACTTCCTCCACTACTACTTAGTCCTCCTAAACTCCTTGGCGATAGCGAAGAATTGCCGGAAATAGGCGAAGAGTCGGTGGTGGTGAAGCTCGAATTATCCAGACTCTCAGACGAAGAGGAGGATGATAATCGTTGTGGAGAGTAAGGCGGTGATCGTTTCATGGTGTGCCACTGTTAAAAGAATAAATCCAAGAATTTGGGATAAGTTTTGTTTGAAGTAAATGCTTGTCTACCTGAAAAACGCGGAACATTGAAATGTGAATACTCGACTCAAACGGTATCACATCGGGCTAAGCTGGATACTAAAAAGTGAATCTCTTGTTAAAAGATATATAAACAAAATAAATATTTAGCGCGTTTCCATGGATTAACTAATGCTCAATGCACTTCACAAGCCCTATGTAAATATATTTCTATTTCATACAGCGCAGGCGCCTGTTAATCGTCATTTTATATGCTAACACTTTTTTAATCTCAATTACTGCCTAGAACAAAGTATCCATTCCCATTTAAGTCGAGTCGGGTAATGTGTAAAAGTACCTTACCCAGGGACAAATCCTACGTTCCGGGAAACTTTCACGATACTATAACTCTTAATTCCTCTGACCAGACGAAACACCGTATCGCTGAGTGACCGAGAACTAATCACCAAACTGACGGTCTAAAATCAAAACATATTGGATGAACGACGTCAACTTCATACGTTCAACTGGTAGAAACAATTATGCCTTCGGTAATAGTCAGATTGATTAAGAGATATTCTTGTTGGGTCAGCTTCGAGTTAAGCCAAATCTTGCCATTAATTAAAGAGTTAATTATTTACTTATCAAAGACGTTTTCTATTAGAAGAACACGACTTGGAACTTCGACGCCTCGAAGGACAGAATCGGTAATATTGATGTGTTGATTTTAGAAATCTTTTGACAGGTAGATAGTCTTAATTAAATTTGCCACAGTCATGTTGTGATGATGATGATGATGATGATGATGATGATGATGATGATGGTGATGATGGTGATGATGGTGATGATGATGATGGTGATGATGGGAGTGGATTGATGGTGATGATGTGATGATGGTGATGATGATGATGATGTGATGGATGATGATGAATGATGATGATGATGATGGATGATGTGATGATGATGATGATGATGATGATGATGATGGATGATGATGGATGATGATGGATGTGATGGTGATGATGATGATGATGATGATGATGATGTGATGATGATGTGATGATGATGATGATGGATGATGATGATGATGATGGTGATGATGATGATGATGATGATGGTGATGGTGATGGTGATGATGATGATGATGATTTTTGTTTTTTAAGAGTTTTACGGCGCTTGCAACCCATTAAGGTCATATCAGCGCTAGTAAAAAGAAAGAAAATGGGATAGTAAAAAGTTATAGAATTACAATAAAGCATCCGAGAAAAGGGAAGACAAAGGGGAATTGGTTCAAAAAAGAAACAGGTGTAGTTTCCAAAAGCACTCTATCAAAGTACTTAGTTTGAGATCACTAAAAGTCTCATCCAGACACAAGCACATGTCCCAACTAAGAGGAATACACTCAAATGTTTACCAATCATATAATATAATGTGTAAACTAAACATTATACAATGCATAACAATAGAGAGATGATTTACAAGTTAAAAAATATCATCTTCCAAAACTATAACTATACATTCGACTGTTTCCCTCTCAGCCAAGGACTCCGACCCAAGTCAGGACAAAACCAAACAATCTCATTCCAAGAATAAGACAGAAAGCAATTGGAAAACAGATAAGAGGGGATAAAAGACACAGCAAGTACCTCCCTGCCCGCTATGGGAGGTAGGAACTCCACCCAGTTGATGATGATGATGATGATGATGATGGTGGTGGTGGTGGTGGTGGTGGTGATATGGATGATGCAATGATTATGATAATAATAATAATAATAATAATAATAATAATAATAATAATAATAATAATAATAATAATAATAATAATAATAATAATAATAATAATAATAATGATGAAGATAATGACGACGACGACATACAACATTGACATTAGATCACTTTCTTGTCAGCTGCGATCAATACGCCAAGCATTCATAAAACAATATTCCCATACAAACAAACGCACGTAATTTAAATTTACACTTTAAACCGATATTATTTACTTTCAACCATCTTTTGACAAGGGTTTCGGCGTCTTAATAAAAACTTAATGACAATATGTCTGGCTCAGCGGTACGGTCTTTGCATGCTACGTACCCGAACGGTACCGAGTTCGATCGCCCGCCGCGCTGCGTTGTGTGACCTTGAGCAAGTTACCTCGCCCTGGCTCAATTTGCGGCGCTGCACTGCGGCTGACGCCTGGGTTATTCCAGTCTTCCCTTGGAATAGACCCTAGAGACAAATTTCCCCAATTGAATGAATAAAGGGAATTTTATTTATTTATTTATTTATTTATTTATTTATTTATTTATTTATTTATTTATTTATTTATTTATTTATTATGAGCTAATAAGTTCTAAAAACATTTGTAATTTTTATGCATGGAAAATTTAAATGAAACATTCCAAGGTCACCCAGCGGTTTTGGGAAAATATGTTCGTACGTTACAATTTTAGACAACTCAGTCACACCAACGTAATATCCAGTCACAGCAGCATACCATGTAGCCTTGTCGTGTAATGTGACTATCTTAACACCCTTGGGCTTTTTTATGTTGCTGTTTTCGGTTTGTTTGTTTTTATTTATTTATTTATTTATTTATTTGTTTATTTATTTATTTTGTTATGTTATTTTTTGTTTGTTTTTGATGCGTTTTGCTTTGGCGTCTTGCATATTTTTTTTTCAATTTTAGTGAGTTTTTTTTTTTTTCCATTTTGATTTTTTGAAAATATTTGTCACTTTTTTTTCGTTTTTAAACATTGTTTTTGGGATAATGTGTTTTCTTTGTTTATTTGTTTGTTTGTTTGTTTCATTGTTATGTACTATAGGAAACAAAAAGAAAACAAATTACATAACCAAAAACATCTACTTCAAATACTGATCATAACCTATAAAATGTCAGAAAGATTTAAACCCGAGACTTCAAGGACTCCGGTTTTGAGTTGGGTTTGTTTTTTGTTTTGTTTTCGTTTATTATTTTGTGGGGGGGGGGGTTGTATTGTTTTTTGTTTTTTTCATTTTGTTTTGTTGTCTTTTATTGTGTGTGTTTTTAACAAAATGTTTAAAATGTTTTGTTTTTTGGGGGTTTTTTGGTGTGTTTTTTAATGTGTTTTTTTTTTTGGTTGGTTTGTTTTTAGTTTTTTGGGGGTTTTTTTTTTGTGTGTTTTCTTTTTTTTTAGGAGGGGGAGGGGTGTGTGGAAAACATAGTTTTATCTTAATTATTGACATTAATTAGATGTGAAAGATTTTAGCCAAATGTAAATAAAATATATGTATGGTCAGTGCATAGTGAAAAAAATGTGATATTTTGACGTCGATTTGATATCCACCCGTTAGTGTAACTAAAGATACATTCTGATGAGAAATACTGTGGGCGAGGTCAACGTGCACTTATTAACAGGTCTGATAATCGACGCAATAGGATTCAGTAGTCGTAACGTCACTTCCTTCCTAATGACGCATGGTAACTTAGTAACACTGGCTCTAAACTATCGGAACAATGGCGGACGCCCGTATGAAATATTTCTCCGGCGAGCATAAAAGCGTTTCCAGAAGAAAAAAAACCCCATAAATTTGATCATGTTTTGACTTTTACACATTCTGATACAAGGCATACGAAAAGGGAACGAAAAGTTCTAGCTAGCATGATTTTCTTTGTTTAGAACCAAGATGGCCGCCGTTGCCGGGCGCGTGACATCAGACTACTGAATCGTATTCTGGGCTTGGTTTAACATTGTTGCAATAGACAATATTAATTTCGTGTCGGGTTGGGAGTATTTTCATTACAACAGTGATCCCATAACAATTTAGGTTATCAGACTTGCAAATGCGTGAACATTTTTTTCCCGGGAATTTGGATTATTTTTTTTTTAATTTGGCTTTTTTTTCGTAATTGTTTAAAATTATAAAATATCTGGCAACCCTGCTCCCAAGGTCACGCAGCGGTATAGATAGTTCGAAGATGACGTCACTCAAGCTTTTGTTGTTATATTTTGCCATCCGCTTTTGTGAGTTATTCTCACTGAACTGTATTAACCAGGCTATAAACGTTCATGGTTACACATAGTTTTGTGTGTTCGTCCGTTATACTTCCGGATGGCAATGTTATGAGCTTCTTAGCCAAGCGCATACTATCTATTGGAAACTTGTTCGTAACGCTACAATTCTAGATAATTCAGTTACACCAACTTCAATATAGAATTAACGAAATGACGTCACCCAGCTCTTTGTCATGGTTATTAGACAGCAATTTTGGTGATTAGTTCTCACTAAATTATTGTTAATCAAACTATAAAAACGGCTCAATCAAGATTAGTTTTGTGCGTTGGTAAAGTTATATCCGGCTGATGGTGAGGTGAGTATTTAACTAAACGCACAACATTAATAAATGTCCCAGAAATACCAATACAGAATCTTGAAAACAGCGGTTACCTTATTATGTTTGCACACCAAACATTGCTATGCATGCAAGCAGAGTTGGATTCGCATTATAATTTGCACTGTGCGCATTCATTGCACCGGCTCCAAAAATTGAAACAATTTATAACGGAACAAAAAAACAGGCGAATTTTAATGTTAGAACGGGTGAAATTAATATTAAAAGCACACAAGAGATTATTAATTTGTCTGCTCGACATTTTATAATTATCCTTTTCTGCACTTTGACAAGGGGTCAAATGAGTTGATATTTATTTCCAATGTTTGTTTATTTCCTGACAAACAATATTTATCACGCTCTCACGCTCATCGTCCGATGTCATATTAAACTCATCGTTTATGGCAGGGGTCCCTATAGCTCAGTTGGTAGAGCACTCGCTTTAAAACCAAAGGGACAAGACTCAATCCCGAGTGGAGTTGAGGTTTGCTTGTTTTGTTTGTTCTGTTTGTTTTTTTTTGTTTTTTTTTTTTGTTTTTTTTGTTTTTTTTAATTTGTTTTTTTCTTCTGACAACTACCCCCCCCCCCACCCTATCCCCTATTCATGCATAATCCGTGATTTGATTGTGGGATACGTTATATCTGATGGAAAGCACTCTGCTACAGACCAGTGTCTTATCCAAAGAGTTACAAGCAATTGCTATTGTCCATTTAACGCTAAAGACACTGGGATAAGTCCCTGTTTCATGCACCTCGTGACTCTTGACGATACATCATTCGTACACGTTTCTGCAGTCTTTAAATGTTTTAAAAATCTCGTAATCAATAATTATTTGCTACATTTGTGACTTATCGTATGAAAACAGAATTATATCGGAAACGACGTGCACTTATTTGCAGGTCTGATAACCCAATCCCTTATGGCCTCATTGTTGCAATAGAAATATCAAAAAATGACGCAACATATTGTCCATTACACTAAATGTTAAATTAGACCCATAAGTGGGTTCGGACGTCACACCTGCATATATGTATAAGTCGATCAGAATGAATCAGACGAAGAGAATTATACAGTAGAGTTCTTTTTACTAATTCAAAACACAGGATTTGTGACACCTTAAAACCCGCTCGGACAAACATAGCCGGATCTTGACAAACAATAGAAAACATGACGTTGATATTACTCTCTTCTTTGCTATTGTTTTGATGTGTTGTTTTTGTTTTGTTTTGTTTTGTTTAGAGTACTGTTTTTGTTTTATTGTTTTAAAGGGGTTTACGGCGTTTGCGACACATTTAGTTCATTTCAGGCCAGTTAACTCACTCAACCCTAGAGACTTTTGATACTTTTCAAAATGGGAATAATGTATTTAAAATGAGCATGTACATAGAAAGTTTTATTCAACTTCCAATAACATGTAAAATCTAAAAACAATAGCTTTGATACCAGGCCTATAATTTGTCTCAAAAAATGTAATAAATAGGAATGGGGTAAAAGTAACCCGGGTAAACTACGGATATAGTCGGTGTTAGGGTTGAGTGAGTTAAAAGAAAGAAAATGGTATAGTAAAAACATTCTAGATTACAATTAGGAAGCACACAAGAAAGTAAGACAAAGGGGAATTGCACAAATAGGGAACAGAATATTGTCCATCACAACAATGTTAAACTCGGCCCATAATCGCGTTCCTATGTCAGACCTACGTAATACATTACACGTCGTTTTAGACCATACGATTTTTGACCGAGATCGGCAATTATTTATTTCTACCAGAGAGCCAACAGACTGAGCCTTTCAAGGTCTTTCACCAAGATCGATAAGCTACCGATTTTCGGTTCAAAATTGTATTAAAACACGTTATTCTAATTTTTTTTAAAATTAAGAATACAAAACGATAAAATTGAATAGAATATCTATATATAGAATGAAGTTGTAACTCAAGCCTTTGTTTTTGTTTTTGCCATCCGCGTTTATGAGTAATTCTCACTAAACTGTATTAACCAGACTATAAAAGTTTATGGTTACAAATAGTTTTGAATGTAAGTCCGTTATTCTTCCGGATGGCAATGTTGTGAGCTTCTAAGCCAAGCGCATACTATCTATATAATATTATAACACCATAAATCATTTTTGTGTGCCCTCCACACCATCAATCAACCAGATATATCACTATCTGACCCGTATTTCAATCGGAACAAAGAAGAAAAAGAGAGAAAAAAAAAAGGGTGGGGGGGGGGGTGTTACGCCATATTATTTAGTCCAAGTTTTATATTTAGGACTATAGGCTACTAGACGTCTATATTCAATATTCAGCATCTAGTTTACACTAAAATTTTACCGTTTCGAGGCGGTGGGTCACATGGATTCATTGTGAATCTCAATAAAATATACAAACACACCCAAGTGTCGTCTACTTTTTTTTTTACTACAAAATTTCAATTTAGCATCAAAATTCATTCCCGACATAATACAATATTGAGACGATAGCCTAGGCCTTATAATATTAATATGTACAGCGTTTCCCCCTGGGAGAAACTCAAAATGCAGAGCGCCTGTGAAATTTTAACCAAATGGGACACATTGTATTCTTTAAGTTAACGACAGAACTAAGTGGCGCCTAGAAGGCTGCATTGTGTCAAATGTTAACTCAGTATTAAAATACAAGAAATGGAAGTATTGTTGTTAAGCGCATAAATTGGCATGATCAAATTTTGGAAATATTCTGAATAAGTGTGTATATAGATAGAATGCGCTTGGCGAAGGAGTTCACAACATTGCCATCCGGAAGTATAACGGACCAACACACAAACTCTGTGTAACCATGAACTTTTATAGTCTGGTTAATACAGTTTAGTGAGAACAACTCACAAACGCGGATGGCAAAAACTGCATACTATCTATATTTATTAATTCATTATTTTATATTCATTTTTGTTTGTATTCATATATTCTATATTCATTCATTCCTTCATTCCTTCCTTCCTTCATTCCTTCATTCAAGCATTGATCCATTAATTCATTCATTCATTTATTTACTTATTCAAGTATTCCTGTATTGACTTCATCCCATTTCCAACGCAGCAAAGTTACTAGGATTTTCTTGATCTCAAACGCCTATAGATTATTATTTAATATGCATGACTTTTATCAGCCTATTACAATATAAAATATTTGAACCAACGTGCACTTTTTTACAAGTCTGACAACCCAAATCAGTATGGTCTGTCCCGTTGTTGTAATGGACATAATATGAAACAAACGCAACATCGACTCCATTACTACAATGTTAAAAGAAGCCTGCCTATCAGACATGCAAATTTATGCACGTAGAAATGAACCAATAGACATCATTTATCAGTAAGTTCTTGAACCGCTCTTTGGAAATTTTGAGCGAGTTTCCAAATGCCGCTGCGACCTTTGGAGCGAAAATAGGGAAGAACAGTGATGTCAAAATATTGCTTGCTATTTCATTAAAATTCATTTCATTTTGTCCTTTTGTCCTTTGTCGTTATATTTTTTTTCGTGCACACACTCGCAAGCTTGTTGTGTTATTGGGCACGATAATAACTCGTTTAATAATTTAAATACAAAGAGATGAAAGAATCGTATATTATTTCACCTTAAGATGTATTCCTATGAAACCAAAAGAGTAAAGGGTTTGATGGCACTACTTTTCTTCCCTACTGGAGAATGAGTTTGAAATTCCAAATGCAGTAGTCCTACAATCAAAGTATCATACCCTCCAATGACCTTATCTATGTCATTTCATACCAAAATGTATCCCTAGTTAAATGGGCATGATCTATAAATATTAACTTTTCATGTGCTCGAGGTCATTGGTCACATTGCAAATTGTGCTCAAAATGACCCACTTAGTGAAAAGTGCTCACAGCTTTTTAAATATCTAACATCACGATTGGTAATTTGATTCAGCTTGACGCATTGGTATGTTGATAACATTTGTAAACAAAGCAGCGTGTTGACATTTGTGAAGAAATATCCAATCGTTGGACAGCAACAAATCATGCGATTGATGACTTGGACGAAAACATGAATATAGATCCCTCCCATTAACTGGTGAATTTTAACCCGACAACAGAATATCATATTTTTTTCACTAAACAATTTGTTTTCATTTGCCCAGGAATGTTTAGCATCGAATATCAATTAAAGTGACGCTATAAAGTAAATTGTCAAAAAGACTCAAAACCAGGGTCTCAGATTTAATCTGTCCGACATTTTGTAGCGTTGGAATTTTTAACGTTTTTGTTTTTTACAAAGATTGGTTCTCAAATTCACGATTCGACATTAAGAATGGTCATTGTGGGCAAAATATCACCATGCGTCAAAATCTATTTTTAGTAACGGGACGCATATAGGAGGAAACTTTTTTCTAGAACTAAAAACAAACCAAAAAAAAAAAAAAGGAACGCCTCGTAATATTTTCGATTTTAAGCTTTAGTAAAATCAGGTTTTTTAAACCTAAACCAAAGGGTTATAATAATTAAACTTGTACTAAAACCCTCTTCGTAGGAGAGACGGTGAAATTATTGGAGACAATAATAGCCAATTCAAGGGTATTTAAAAAAAATATAGCTGATGGTAATTAAACAATATGGAGGCCTCATGCACGGGCCTTTAATAAAAAAATAAATATATTTAAGAAATTAAGGATCGGTTATCTGCTTGGCACCTTTTATACACATTCAGTTCTTTGTCATTTTTATATCTTAGGAAACAGACACACAAGTCATCTCAAAACGGTATAATATACTGTTGGGATTATACTGCACGCTAACTTTTGAATATATTGCCATAAAATATGTCAATTTATTTAATATTTTGGTGATTCGAGGAAGAAAAAGGATAGATAGTATGCGCTTGGCTAAGAAGCTCACGACTTTGCCATCCGGAAGTATAACGGACCAACATAAAACTATGTGTAACCTTGAACGTTTATTGTCTGGTTAATACAGTTTAGTGAGAATTACTAAAACGCGGATGGCAAAAAAGCAATATCAAATACCTGAGTGACATCTTCATTCTATCTATAGCTTGTTTCATGATTTACAGAAGATTGGAATTTTGTTGTTTTCTTTAAAATTAATATCACATTTATTTTTGGACACTTGTCTCACCTCGATATAATTACAAGGCCCGTTCTTATGTTGTAGACTAGCACTAAGTGGCTTTAGTAACGGACTAGAAAGAAAATAAAAGAAAATCGCTTCTTATGTCAGCTTGTACTGAGTGAGTCACAGACTGAAATCGCGTTCCCTTAGGCCTAAGATTTCGATCGGGAGTTGTGAGAATTGTTTTCCCCGAGACGAGACTCGGAGCTGGTTCAACAAAACATAAGTATCATGGAAACGAGTTCTTCTGCTGGTATTGTGACTGATTGATGATTGAAATAATGTGAAAACTGTGTAGTTCATCTGAAACGCACTTTGTTGTGTTTTGCTTTTTTATTTTTTATTTTTTTGGTGTTTCTATATATTTTTGTTTTTGTTTTGTTTTTGTTTTTTTTTTGTTTTTTTGTTTTTTTTTTTTTTTTTTTTGTTGAAATTGTACGAGTGTGTTGACAAATCAAACGGAAGCAAATGTGCTGATTACGCGAGTACATTCATCATGTGACTATGGCAAATTGTTAAGGAAGGTAAAAGTTCAAATTGTAGAAACGAAAGTAATCAAATTCTAAACCGCATGTGGCACTAATTTAATCTTTTGGGTTGGGAAAGTAATGAAGACATCCTTTACCAGCACAAAATAACCGATGCAGGCTGCACCCCAACTAGGCCCAAATTCTGGGCTAGAGAAACAACGGAGTCCAAAACCAGGTCGATTATTTGCATGTAGGGTTGTTTTGTTTTGTTTTTCAGGGTTTTACGGCGCTTGCAACACATTTAGGTCAAATCAGCGCCAGTAAAAAGGAAGAAAATTGGAGAGTAAAAAGATTTTAGAATTACAATTAAAAGGACTTGAGAAGGATGGAAACTGTTTGTCTGTGGCCTATACCCTGACCCAGGGTGAAAAAGGCAATGATGATGATGAGGAGGAGGAAAAAGTAAGACAAAGATTAATTGGTTCAAATAGGGAACAAATGTAGATTCCAAGAGCACAACATCAATGTATTTAGTTTGAGATCACCTAAAAGTCTTATCCAGACACCAGCACAAGACCCCACTAAGAGGAATACACTCAAATGCTTACAATATACATTCAAAATAACAAATATAACAATACATAACAGATGAATTACTAGGAAAAAAATATCATCTCCCAAAATAACTATGCATTTGACTGTTTCCCTCCCAGCCAAGCACCATAGCCAGGGCCAAGGCAAAACTTAGTATAATCTCATTCCAAGACAAAGACAGAAAGCAAATTGGAAAACAGATATATGAGGATAGAAGACACAGTAAGTGCCACACTGCCCACTATGGGAGGCCAGGAGCCTCACCCAGTCATGTAGGGTGACTAGATCTATCCTTTACTAGTCTAGTCAAAAACATTTTCAAGTCTCAATCCTGAGCGAAGAAAGTGACTTTTAAAAAATCGGTTCTTTTGTAAACGTTTTCGAATCTCTGACTAGGTAGGCTTTTTAGCCTAGAGCTGGCGTGGTAAAGACTTTGGCTAAAACGGTTATTTTGTGATTGTAAGGTACCAGATTTTATACTTTCGTGTATAGTAAAAATAAAGGAGTTAAAAATGACTCGTATAAAAAGATAAAACACTAAACAAAGTTTCGGCCTTTAGCCTTCTTCAGGTAAACAAGAAAAGCAAATAATATATTACATTTGCATTATCGTTAAAACATTATAGGTAAATATGTGTGAGTGTGTGTGTGTGTGTGTGAGAGAGAGAGAGAGTGCGTGAGTGTGTGTTAGTGTGTGTGTGTGTGTGAGGAATAGCAAGAGAAGGAGAGGGAGAAAGGGGGGGGGGCGGAAAGAGAGGGACTGGGAGAGAGAGAGGGAGAGAGAGAGAGAGGGGGGGGGGGGGGGGGGAAGAGAGAAATGAAGAAAGAGAGCGACAAGGAGATGAAGTCTTTTCTCTCTCTCTCTCTCTCTCTCTCTCTCTCTCTCTCTCTCTCTCTCTCTCTCTCTCTCTCTCTCTCTCTTTCTCTTGTTTTTTTTTTAAGATATTTTTTATAAGGGAAGATCTCCCCGAATCCCCCCCCCCTTTTTTTTTTTTAAATTCTTACTTGCAAGTCTGATCACCCAAATTGTAAAGGTCTCAATGTTGTGATGAAAATTCTTACAAACCGACACAAAGTACATTCCAGTACCACAATGTTAACTCATTCAACCCTAACACCGACTATATCCCTTGTTGACTTGGGTTACTTTTACCCCTTGCCTATTTATTACATTTTTCTGAGACAAATTATAGGCGTATCTAGTATCAAAGCTAATGGTTTGTTTTTTTTTCATTTTTGCATGTTAATGAATGGTAGTTGAATAAAACTATCTATGTACGTGCTCATTTTTAATACATTTTTTTCTAATTTTGAAAAGTAGCAAAATTCTCTAGGACTGAGTGAGTTAAAGCAAGCCCATGATTACGTCCGGTTATCAGACCTGAAAATATGTTTACGTCGGCATTAACAATTTGAAACCTCTTACAAACTACACGATATCTCAATATTATTATTTTATCATTAATTATCAATTTCATTTACCTTCATTATTAAAAGTTTACAAAAACAAGTCCTTTAAGAATACGAAATGTCCTGCCTCTTCTCAGATTATCAGCACATCAAAATCTCGCGATTTCAAGGCTAACATTTCACGAACATGTGAGTCGTATACACTCTATGCCTTCCATGCGTCCCACGTAATTTGAAGTCAATAAATGTCACTCGGCTATAGATAGTATGCGCTTTGCTATGAAGCTCACAACATTGCCATCCGGAAGAATAACGGGCCAACACACAAAACTATGTGCAACCATGAACTTTTATAGTCTGGCTAATACAGTTTAGTGAGAATTACTCATAAACGTGGATGGCAAAAAACAATAACAAAGACCCGAGTGACGTCATCTTCATTCTATCCATTTTGTTATTGTTTTTAAACCGCCAGATAGGCCAGATAGATGTTCTCGTTGGAATAAACAAGTTTATTGTCACGCACACACACACACACACACACACACACACTTTTGTGTGGGATTGATGATGGTGTGTGGTTTATTAGAAACATTTAAAAAAACAAAAAAGAAAACAAACGATAACCAGCCATGTCCAGCAAAGCAATCGTAACCAACACACTAAAACCATGTGTCGCCTTGAACGTTTATAGATAGAATGCGCTTGGCCAAGGAGTTCACAACATTGCCATCCGGAAGTGTAACGGACCAACACACAAACTCTGTGTAACCATGAACTTATATAGTCTGGTTAATACAGTTTAGTGAGAACAACTCACAAACGCGGATCGCAAAAACAATAACAAAGGCCTGAGTGACGTCATCTGCATACTATCTATAGATAGAATAGAATGCTCTTGGCCAAGGAGTTCACAACATTGCCATCCGGAAGTATAATGGACCAACACACAAACTCTGTGTAACCATGAACCTTTATAGTCTGGTTAATACAGTTTAGTGAGAACAACTCACAAACGCGGATGGCAAAAACAATAACAAAGGCCTGAGTGACGTCATCTGCATACTATCTATAGTCTGTTGATAATGTAATTTAGTGAGAACTAATCATCAAATTGGCTGTCTTAAAATAATAGCAAAGCGCTGATTGACGTCAGTTTCGTTTTTTAAATTGATGCTGTGCGTTTAGAAATTGTACTCACAACGATCCACCAGCCGGGTATAGATAGTATGCGCATGGCTAAGAAGCTCATAACATCCATCCGGAAGTATAACGGACCAACACACAAAACTGTGTGTATCCATGAACGTTTATAGTCAGGTTAATACAGTTCAGTGAGCATTACTCACAAACGCGGATGGCAAAAAAAACAATAACAAAGACCTGACTGATGACATCTTTGAACCCAAGGAGTTCACAACATTGCCATCCGGAAGTATAACGGACCAACACACAAACTCTGTGTAACCATGAACTTTTATAGTCGGGTTAATACAGTTTAGTGAGAACAACTCACAAACGCGGATGGCAAAAACAATAACAAAGGCCTGAGTGACGTCATCTTCGAACTATCTGTAGATAGAATAAAGTTGACGTCACTCAGGTCTTTGTTATTGCTTTTTGCCAGCCACATTTATGAGTAATTCTCACTAAACTGTATTAACCATACGAGAAAGGTTCAAGGTTTCACACAGTTTTGTGTGTTGGTCCGTTATAGATAGAATGCGCTTGGCCAAGGAGTTCACAACATTGCCATCCGGAAGTATAACGGACCAACACACAACTCTGTATAACCATGAACTTTTATAGTCTGGTTAATACAGTTTAGTGAGAACAACTCACAAACGCGGATGGCAAAAACAATAACAAAGGCCTGAGTGACGTCATCTGCATACTATCTATACTTCCGGATGGCAATGTTGTGGGCTTCTTAGCCAAGCGCATACTATCTGTAAACGTTCGAGGATACCTTTTTGTGTGTTATAACCCGCTGGCGGATGTTATGATTTTTCTGGCTAAACACAATGCATCAATGTGAAGTACGAACACACAAAGCTATGTGTAAACTTAAATGTTTATTGTCTAATTGATATAATGAAGTGAAAAGTAATTACCAAAATGGATATCTTAATACAAAAACAAGAGTTGAATGACGTTCATTTCGTGTCTTCTATAAACGGTTATGGTTACACATAATTCTGTGTCGTGATGTTATATCCGGCTGGCGGATGTTGTGTGTATTTTAACAAGAATTAAAATGATGAAAAGTCCGAATTTTTTAGGGGTTTTTTGCAATATAAGAAATTGTATTTATTCTCCACCATTACGAATAGAAATTAATCCCAAGTTTCATATTATTTGTAAATTCAATATCTAACAACAATCGATGCTATGCGTTCCGGTAAAATACTTACAACATCCGCCAGTCACTCTAAACCTACCAACACACAAACAGGTTATCTTTAACGTTTTTGTCTGACTGATAGAATTTAAGTGAGAACTAATCAGTTCTCAGGCTATATAAAATCAATAATAAAGAACTGAGTGACGTCAACTTCATTCTCTCTACATCACCCTGACACAATAATACCGCTTAGAGGCAATGGGCCATATTTTGTAATTTAGATTTTAAATTCAATATTCATGGCCTTAGATTCTGATATAAGACCGCTTAGAGAAGGTGGGTCATATTTTGTAATTTGATTTTAAATTCAATTTTCATGGCCGGTACATCCTGATATAAGACCGCTTTGAGAAGGTGGGTCATATTTTGTAATTTATATTTTAAATTCAATTTTCATGGCCGGTACATCCTGACATAAGACCGCTTTGAGAAGGTGGGTCATATTTTGTAATTTATATTTTAAATTCAATTCTCATGACCGGCACATCCTGACATAAGACCGATTTGAGAAGGTGGGTCATATTTTGTAATTTAGATTTTAAATTCAATTTTCATGGCCGGTACATCCTGGCATAAGACCGCTTTGAGAAGGTGGGTCATAATTTGTAATTTAGATTTTAAATTCAATTTTCATGACCGGTACATCCTGACATATTACCGCTTTGGTACGAAAGGGCGCGTTTCTTTTAGTATTTTACCTGTACATCTCTGTATTATTACATCTGTGATCGGTTTGGCACAGAGAATAGCTTTAATCTGTTGTCTGGACTTGTTTGTTTTTTACTCTCTCTCTCTCTCTCTCTCTCTCTCTCTCTCTCTCTCTCTCTCTCTCTCTCTCCCTCTCTCTCTCTATCTATCTATCTATCTTACTCTATCTCTCTCTCATCTCTCTCTCTCCTCATCCTCTCCTCTCTCCCTCTCTCTCTTCTCTTCTCTTCTATATATATCTCTCTCTCTGTCTCACTCTCTGTCTCACTCTCTTCTCTCTCTCTTCTCTCTCTTCTCTCCTCTCCTCTCTCTTCTCTTTCCCTCTTCCCTCTCTCCTTCTCTCTCTCTTCCTCCTCTCTCCTCCTTTTCTCTCTCTCTCTCTCTCTTCCCCTCTCTCTCTCTCTCCTCTCCTTCTCTCTCTCTCTCTCTCTCTCTTCTCTCCTCTCCCTCTCCCTCTCTCTCTCTCTGCCTCACTCTCTCTTCTCTCTCTTCTCTTCTCTTCTATCTCTCTCTCTCTCTCTGTGTCTCTCTCTCTGTGTCTCACTCTCTCTCTTCTCTCTTCTCTTCTCCCTCTATCTCTCTCTCCTCTCTCTCTCTCTCACACACACACACTCTCTCTCTCTCCCTCTCCCCCTCTCTCTCTCTCTCCCCCTCTCTCTCTCTCTCTTCTCTTCTTTTCTCTTCTCTCTCTTCTCTCCCTCTCTCTCTGTCTCTCTCTCTCTTCTCTCTCTCCTTCTCTCTCTTCTCTTCTCTTCTATCTCTCTCTCTCTCTCTCTCTCTCTCTCTGTGTGTGTGTGTCTCACTCTCTCTACTTTCTTCTCTTCTCCCTCTATATCTCTCCCCCCCCTCTCTCTCTCTCTCACACACACACACACACACTCTCTCTCCCTCTCCCCCCCCCCCTCTCTCTCTCTCTCTCTCTCTCTCTCTCTTGTTTTGTCTTGATTTTCTTTTTCCTGCTTTTTTTTGGTTTTTTTCACTTCGCTGCGTATTCTGTCCCAGACTCGCAGCCGTTTAAAAAAATCCCAATTAATTGTTGACACTAACGTGTCCTCATTTGCAGGTCTGATAACCCAAATTGTCATGGGCTCGTTGTTGTAATGGAAATACATACTCTCAACCCAACGCAAAATATTGTCCATTACAACAATGTTAAATCAAGCCCATACTTGTGTCCGGTTATCAGACCTGCAAATAGGTGCACCTAGGTTGGTATCTATTCACATGTGCATCAAAAAAATGCAAATAATTTGTACCATTTCACCTCTATTTTTGTCTATTATATCCTTTATGACGTATTATGCATGCATCGAAAACCCGAAAAATACACGAACATGGTGTTTTACGAAAGTCGCTAATAAATGAAATTCCCTTTATTCATCCCATGGGGGAAATTTCTCTTTTGGGTTTATTCCAAGGGAAGACTGGAATAACTCATGCGTCAGTCGTAGTACAGCGCAAACTTAGCTAGGGTGATTTGACTTGTTCAATGCCACACAGCGCAACAGATATTCGAACTCGGTCCCTTTAGGGTACGAAACAAAGACTGCAGCCCCCAATGCGCAATTACTTTCATAAAGGCACGACCTAGCATCAAGCCGGCTCTATTTTACTCGTATAGATAGCATGGGCTTGGCTAAGAAGCTCACAACATTGCCACCCGGAAGTATAACAGACCAACACACGAAATTCGTTTATAGTCTAGATAATACAGCTCAGTGAGAATTACTCATAAACGTGGATGGCAAAAAAAAAAACAATAACAAAGACCCGAATGACGTCAACTTCATTCTATCTATATCTTAATGATTTGAAATTGTGTTTAGATATATCACGTTTATTTTCGTGTTTAAGGGCTCAACGAGATTTTTAAAACAAAATCTATGCGTCTTTTCCAAACTAATCTTTTTTAATCGGCAGGTGAAATATAATAATTTTTTAACGTGTCTTGTTCTTCGGCTCTCCTTCTTGAAGAGCAGGACTCCCAAAGGACGAGAAACAACACGATTAGGAAATATAGTCTAAGATTACGTCAAAGGATAGCCATGGAAACAAATAAATTATTGGTAGAATTAAATAAGATCACCCAACTTTTTAGTGTTAGATTGGGTAGCAGTTGTTTTTGGTTTTGTTATTTGTTTTGTGTGTGTGTGTGTGTGTGTGTGTGTGTGTGTGTGTGTTGGGTTTTGTTTTGTTGTTTTGTTGTTTGTTTGTTTATTTTTTTTTTGTTGTATTTTTTTGTTTTGTTTTTTTTTTTTTTGGTGGGGGGGGGGGGGGGGTGGTTGTTCGTTAGCATTATTGATAGATTGAGAGGGGGTGGGGGGTGTTGCCAACCGAATGTTTCCTGATTTGTAAACTATAAAGCAATGGGTAATTGAAAAACTGTCAAATTGATTAAAATGTGATCCACCATGTCTAGACGGTATCACGGCAGGATGAACCAGGGGTTATTTAGACATTGAATTTATTATAGACACAAACTTGATCTGAAACTTGATGTTACGTTCTATTCCTTTTAGAAGTGAATAGAATAAATTAGAATAGATAATCAAAAACACACCAACCATTGATTAACACGCAAACCAAGAGACTGGTTTCAAAGAAAAATGAACTGTATCCAAAGGCCCTAACAACAACAAAAATATGAAACGGCAAAAGACGACTTCAAAAAATCAAAGCGGAAACTCAAAGAGAATGCGACAAAGCGCACAGGAAGTATGTTAAATAAATGTTAAATGATGAGAGCAACAGCCATTAAAAAAAAATTAAAAACTCTGGTCGTATATCAAAATAAAATAGAGACAAAAGTGGAATCGATTCACTCAAAGACAACAACAAAACATTCCAATCCGACCCAAAAATTAAGGCCAATATTTTGAATGACTAGTTTGTTTCAGTTTTCTCCAATCCAACAATCATAAAGAATGGCATGTATATTTCATCTGGCAAAGGCAATTTGGACATGCTAAAACAAAATAGGACATAAAGCATCAGAGAGAGAGAAAAATGAATGAAATACTGCTGTACATTCTCCAGACATCACGTAGCCAATGAAAAATACCTGGCAATTGGGGGTAAAAACAAAAAGAAAAATAGAACCGATTTACAATACGGAAGAAAAAATTAAAGCAGAGACGTATAGTCCAGTAACTATGATATCAATCAGGAATAAAATACTGGAACATGTCATATTTTCTAACATCATGAATCGTATAGAGGCTAATGGAATGTTAATAGAATCACATGGTTTTAGTGGGAAAATGTCATATGAAACACAGTTGACCACAACAGAAAACATGAATAAATAAATTACAAACTGATGCCATTTTGTTAGACTTTAACAAAGCTTTCGACAAAGTACACCATGAGTCATTGGCACTGGAATTATGGAGTAACGGAGTACAAAACAAAACATTCCATTGGATTATGTCCTTCTTGACCAATCAAAGACAAGTAGTTGTCGTGGATGGTGTGTCATCACAGTCAGCCCAAGTGATGTTTGGTGTTCCTCAGGGTCCAGTTCTCGGCCACCTCCTATTCTTTATCTGCATTAATGACAGAAAGACTTACACCAGGAATCGAACTAAGATTGTTTACGGATGATAGCCTTCTATATCGTACAATAAGAACTAAACGTGACACATACATTCTTCAAGTTATTCTAGATATCTTACAGTGCTGGGAAATAGAAAACAATAAGGAATTCCATCGTCAGATGTACTAAAATTTACAAACAACAGGAAAATTACATATTCAACACACACAATACATAACACCACAGTTACTAAGTAAGGCGAAATATCTTGGAGCAACAATAACTAACAAACTAAATTGGAAAGGTGGTGTAACAAGCATATGCAAAAAAAAAAAACAAAAAAACTCTACTTCAGGTTTCCTCAGAAGAAATGTATACGACAGCAAGAATAAATATAAAATTAAAGTACTACAAAGCCTTCATTACACCTACACTTGAATACAGCAGTTCGTCTGGGACCCTCGATACAAATCAAAAATCCAGGAAATCAACAGAATACAACACAAAACTGATTTAGATATTACACCACTAGATCTACAACCGGGGAAAAATGCGTGACAAAATCACAACATTTACAACGACCTAAACAACAAAGTAAAATTACCCCTTTAGTGATATTCAACAAAATAAGAGGAAGCCATCCAAGTTTATGGTTCCCTACTCAAGAGTGGATGCCCACTTGTACTCGATCATACCATCGGCATTGAGACGGCGGAATCGACTCACATCTCCAAAGAAAGAAAAATACTGTAGTCTGTGGAGTCTTCAAAATTGAAGTTACAGAATTAAAAGGAAGAAGGACAAGATAAAAACAATTTCTTATATTGCAAACATTTATAAATTTGTATTTCTTATAAGTTCAATCCACTTCTCGGGGTCCAATTCATCTCAACATAATACGAATACCGTCTGTGACCGAACGCTTTAATCTGGGTTTTTTATCATTAGAACTAGATCTATATAAAATGATATCATCTAGTTAAAATGTAAAAATTATCAGAATTGTTTATTTTTTATAAGTGTCTGACGCTTTTATAAATTGCAGTCACTCTCCTCAATAAATGCGTTTAATCCGATGGCTACTTATTAAAGACCTGAACAAGTGTGAATGAAAGGTACCAGAAAAAGCAAGAAAGAAAAATACAAGAAAAAAATCCTATAAAACCAGTTGACGTAGACTGGGGATCGAACCTCAGACCTTTTGATAACCAGAAGGTATGAGGTTCGATCCCCAGTCGAGGCTGACTAATTTTTTGGGATGTTTTTTTTTATTTTTTTTTTATTTTTTTATTTTTTTTTTTTTATTTATTTATATTTTTTTTTGTATTTTTCTTTCTTGCTTTGTCTGGCACCTTTCATACACACTTGTTCAGTTCTTTACCTTACACCGGTATATGCTCCTTAATTGCTTAGTTTGACTAATTCTTTATTTGCAGGTCTCATAACTCAAATTCATATGTGGTTTCATTCTTGTAATGGAAATACTCTCAAACCAACGCAAATGTTGTCCATGACAACCATGTTAAATCAGAACCATAATTGCGTTCGGTTATCAGACCTGCAAATACAGTAGTCTTGATAAGAAACTGTAGGATTGCAAAACTTGATAACTTACCGACATATTATAATATTATGTAAAACATATCAAAGAATGCGAAATCCTCTAACGTTTCGTTTGGTGTTAATTTCACTTTTTAATTACACAACAGCTGCTCAGTCATTAAAAGTAGCTATTCTTTGATTCTGATAACGCCATATTCAACAAAAAAAATATTTTCAAATGTGAACGTAAAAACAATAAATACGATCTGAGCATAAATATTTAGGTAAATAAATAACAAACTAGCGATACCTTGAATGTTGGGGTCATTATTTGAAAACAGCGGCTCAATTAGACTGGCATGCTTAACAGAACCAAACTTTAGACAATTTCCTATTGTTTGATAGCTTATATTATATTCCACTGCGTTGATTCATTAATTACCAAGCTTTATCAATTTATCGTCCAACAATTTTCTTTGTTCAACCCTTTCCTTACCACCTATATCAAAATCGTCACAATATACATTTTTTTCTTTTTCAGATTTATTTTGTACATCACAAACTTTGAATAATTAATAAGAACATAAAGTTGCTTTGTAGCGAGATTGTTTGAGTTTAAACATTCAATTTTTCTGCAGGGAACCTGCCATTTTGGGAAAATACTGAAAATGGTCGGAAAGGAGAGAGTAAACATCCTGTATTATGTGCACGGAGACCCATTACAATATAAACATTTAATTCAGTCTTTAAACTCAATGTCCAGTTTCCGGTACTCAGTCATAACACACAGCTTTGTGACGATTGGTTACACATGCATTTTAATATCACAGCTCAGAATAAGAACAAAAATACTAAACACGGAACGTTTCGGGCTCAAAGCCCTTGTTTAGCCAACAACAAAGACAGTTAAAACATTACTTCACGCTGACGTATATTGTCGTTTTAACAGGGGGTTTTTTTTGTTGGTTTTTTTTTTTTTTTTTTTTTTTTTTTTGGTCTTTTTTTTCTTTTTCTTTTATTTTTTTTGCTGCCATAAGACGGGGTTTGAGCCCGAAAAGTTCCTTGATTAGTATATGTTTTTGGAATCTATTATAATATATTAATTTTTGGACATTACTCTTCAGAGTCCTCGGTTTCTAGTACCCTAATATAATTCATCTCTAATTATTAATAACATTATTGTAAATTGTGCGTGTATGTGGTCTTGTGGTATGACACTCGCTTTCGAATCGGAAGGTTCTGGGTTCAAGCCTCGCTCGGCGCATAGTTGAGTCCTTGGAAAAGGCTCTTTACTCTCAATCTCTCACCGTACTCAGGTGTAAAATGTGTACCTGGCCGTTAACAGCGTTGTCTCTGTCGTAAAAAAATTGCAATATCGCCTAACAGGCATCATGTCTCGTTCGACATGTTACGTGTTGGTCATGGACCCTTTTAAAGCGCTTTGAGCACATTTAGTGGATATTGCACTATATAAACGCTCAGATTTAAAGATAAAACCCAAATGCGTCCGCCAATTACAATACAAACAGTGGGCTAAATGTGCACTCCATTTCCGGGGCGTTAAATCCATCCTATCAAAATATAAACCCTTATTATTATTATTATTATTATTATTGTGGGCTTACAATTTATAGATATGGCTTTATTACAAGTCCACTGAAAACAGGTATTAGTTAACTGTTTGTAATGTAATTTACAGGCGCACTTGGAATTTCTGCCACGTTAAACGCAATCCTTACGAAATAGCCCGTTTCTCAAAACAAACCCCTTTAATGTATATTCTGAATTCACAGATCACACAACGAAAAAAAAAAACATAAACAAATGTTTACATTCCTTCCACAATTCGTCAAGGATACAACCAGGAAATATTATTATCCGTCGTGAAAAAAAAAAACAAAAAAAAAAAAAACAAAACAAATACCGAACAAAGGCCCTTTTTTAAAGAGTAAGTGCAAGTAACTCTGTTTGTTAACGAATATTATCCATACAAGAAGCATACACTTTGTTATAATAAGCAACAATTAAATACCAGTTTTCACAAATTCCATGAAAGTAATCCAGCCACGAATGTAAACAAGAACACACAAGCGAGGCGACTCTGTGTGTCTGACGAAAATAGCGATTACCTACCGAGTCCAGTTCCGCACCTTTTATGTTTTGTTTCGATTTTCGCTTCTTTTTAACAATTTATTTTTCGTCTATTTTTTTCTTTCCCCCCTTAGCTACTTTCATTTTATATTGTTATTATATCAACATTATCTACTTTTTATCTTCCCGTCAGCTTCTCTGCCTCGGGGCTCTGTCGTAATTTTTTTTTTCCTCTCCCTCTCTCCACTCTCCACTGCCACTCACAAGCACTGTCATTTTCTGTCCACCTCTCACCCTCTCACTCTCTCTTTCCTTCACTTTCATTTCTCGCTGCCCGTCACCGCTCACTTGCATCATAGAGTTAAAACTTAGCTAGAAGCAGCGAACGGTATGCGATCGTTCAGTGCTCGCTGCTCAACTCAATTCTGCTCGCTTGCACTCATTATAGATAGAACGAAATTGACGTTACTAAGCTCTTTGTTATCGTTTTTAGCCAGCCATTTTTATGAGTTGTTCTCACGAAATTTCTATTAATCAGACAATAAACAGTCAAGGTTGCACATAATAATAATAATAATAATAATACACATTTATATAGCGCTCATTCTCGTGTAAAACACAAGCTCTGGGCACTTTACAATATAAATATCAATTTTAAGTGAAAAAATAAAAAAATAAAATAATAACAACAATAACAATTCATAGCCAAATCAAGGATTCATATAGAGTCAAGAAAAACAAATACAGTAAAAATGTGTCTTGAGATTCTTTTTAAAAGTAGTAAAGACTTGCACTCCCTCAGACCACGTGGTAGTTCATTCCAAATCTTGGGGCCGAAACAAGCAAACGATCTATCACCAAATTTTGTTCTTGATCTTTTTTCCGAAATTTTCGTTTGGTCATTACATGATCTTAAAGTGTAATTTTCAAATTTACACATGACCACGTGATCTGTGAGATATGCCGGTGCTATACAGGCCAAACACTTATAAACAAGACACGCTGCTTTGTAATATGTGCGCTTTTCAATGGGCAACCAGTGGAGAGAGGCCAACAAAGGGGTTGCATGATCTTATGGTGCGCATGAATACAAATCGAAATATCATAGTGTTGTATGTTATCACATCATATCCGGCTGGCGGATGAGCTTTATGGATTATCGCATAGCACCAATAACGGATTGATAGCCAGTCAGTCGAGCGCCTTGCAAAACTGTGACCCGTCGTTCAAAACGGTATGGTTTCGGGCTAAACCAGGTGCGAAAAAGGAACTTTAAAATTATAATGAGCATACATTTAACCCTCTCCTTACCAACCACAGGAAAATCGTCACATTCGTTACAATCCAACCAGTACTTTTATCATTCAGATTTCTTTTACAATCTTTTCACAATTTAAATCTTATGTTTTATTATAGCTATAAATACGTGACACTGTGTTGTAGAGTTCACTTTGCTGATCAATATTATGCATAGAATGTATTTGTTGCTTTTCTGTATGAGTAAGAAAATTCTATTTTTTATGTTGGATGGGTGTGAAATTTTGGGGAATATTCTGAAAATGGCTGGTAAGGAAAGGGTTAAATGTGAAATTTCAGCTTATGTTAGTTTTATAAATTGATATTTAACGACCATAAACCAGACTTGGAGTTTGTGTCTCCTCGTTATTGAATAGAATAATATACGATTCTTTCATTTCTTTGTATTAATTGAAATAGTTATTTTTATCGTGCCTAATGACACTACGAGCTTACGAGTATGTGTTATTATTGCACGATAAAAATATAACGAGTTTAATAAATACAAAGAAATGAAAGAATACGTTTATTCCACCCCTCCATGTAAGATATATTCGATATTCCGTGACCAAATTGTATGATATCTAGTTGTACTTCGATTCACCATAATTTGTATTTTCTCCATCTGCTTGAATGACAATTTGACTCCAAAAAATAAAACGTTCGATTTGTATTCATGCGCACCATAAGATTATTTATAATTACCAATCAGCTGCCTTTTACACCTAAAATTTCACACCAATAAAATACGTGAAAATATTCGGCAATCGTTGAAAAATTTTTTTCAAAGCATTTTTCAACGATTACGTATTTACTAAGAAATGATAGGGTTTTCCAATGGGAGGGGCGGAATAAATACTAATTCTTGCATTGCAAAACACTCGGAGTTCGAATTTCTAATTATTTTATTTCTGAATTCACTTTTTTGAGGTCCTATTCATCCCAACATAATACCGTTTCGAGACGACGGGTCACAAATAGTACCTTCCCAATTCTTATCATTCCAGGTTTCAACTCCATTTTCTTCATCTTAATCATCCCGACAAAGTACCTTATTGACTCGGCAGGTCACAGAGGGAGAGAGAGAGAGAGAGAGAGAGAGAGAGAGAGAGAGAGAGAGAGTGAGATGGAGAGAGAGAGAGGAAGAGAGAGAGAGAGGGAGACAGAGAGATAGTGAGAGAGGGAGGGAGATAGACGTATCCAGCTCCATACATCAACATTCTCTGTTTTCATTCCATCGGAATACGGAATGCGCCTCGTACCTGATAACCCCCCCCCCCCCCCCCCCCCCCCCCCCCCCCTACGTTTCTCCCTACTCTCCCCGCCCCCCCCCCCCCCTTCCCACCCTTCCTATTCAAGGCACGCTTACATCTTAACCCACGACACTTTCATCCACACTTTGAGAACTCATTTCTGTTATATTCTCTTGGTGCCAGACTTTTAGTGTGCTGGTCCGTTATATTTCCGGATGGCAATGTTGTGAGTTTCTTAGCCAAGCGCACAATATTCTAGTTATATTTGACATCATTACTGTTTTAGGGGTTTTGTTTTTCGTTTTTCAATTGTTTTTCTTTTCATTTGTTTGTGTTTGCCTTAAATTGAATTGAATTTTATTTTGTTTTTCTTGGAATATTTTTCTTCGCTTTTTTTACATCTTTTTAAATACGAGAAATTGGACTTTGGACTATCAACATGTTCCCATTCTATCTAATCTTGACAATATATTGCGACACACATATTTTGGCATTTTAGGGGTCTGTATTTTTTTTTCGGGGTTTTTTATTTTCCTTTTTTTTTTTTTTTTTTTTTTTTTGGGGGGGGGGGGGAGTTGGTATCTTTTTTTGTGTGTGTTTGTGTGTGCGGATGTGTTTGATAGATAGATAGATAGATAGATAATAGATAGATAGATAATAGATAGATAGATAGATAGATAGATAGATAGATAGATAGATAGATAGATAGATAGATAGATAGATAGATAGATAGATAGATAGATAGATAGATAGATAGATAGATAGATAGATAGATCGATAGATAGATAGATAAAAAAGAGGGAGAGAGAGATGGGTGGGGGTAAATGTAGAGAGAATGTGTGTGTTTGTATAGATAGTATTCAGATGACGTCACTCAGGCCTTTGTTATTGTTTTTGCCATCCGCGTTTGTGAGTTGTTCTCACTAAACTGTATTAACCAGACTATAAAAGTTCATGGTTACACAGAGTTTGTGTGTTGGTCCGTTATACTTCCGGATGGCAATGTTGTGAACTCCTTGGCCAAGAGCATTCTATCTATACATGTGTAAGTGTGTAATGTTATGGCAACTCGAGTGATTAACATTGTTAGACCTCAATTGTGAATGCTTGGCTGCACTCGCCGTCTGGCCCTGTTAATTTCATATCAACCCCTGCATTGTGACAAGCAAGAAGACAATGAGTAATTTTTCGAGAGAAGTCCGTTAACCCTTTCACGTCAAGATGTGATTACGTTCAAGTAGTTCCGGAGACATAAAGTGATTTTTGAGTAAAGTCAATTAACCGTTTCAAGGCGGTAACAATTTGATTCAATAGACTGATGTCACGTCGCTCAGCAGCGGCAGCCATCGTGGTTTATAAACAAAGAAAATCGGTACTTTTTATTCTTCACGCTGGCTAGAACTTTTCATATGTCTTGTGATCAGAATGTGTAAAAATCAAAACATGATCAGATTTATAATGTTTTTTCCCTCTGAATACGCTTTTATGCTCGTCGGAGAAATATTTCATAAGGGCGTCCGCCATTGTTCCGATAGTTTAGAGCCAGTTACTAAGTTACCATGCGTCATTACGAGAGAAGTGACGTTACGACTGTTGAAGCGTATTGATAAATAGCTGTAAAGTGAGTTTGTGATTTCAAGTAAAGTTTATTAACACCTTCCTTGTCATGATTTAATCACTTTCAAGTAGCTACAAACAGATAGTAGGCGCTTAGCTTAGAAGCTCACAACATTGCCACCCGGAAGTATAGCTGACCAACACACAAAACTATGTGTAACCTTAAACTTTTATAGTCTGATTAATACAGTTTAGTGAGAATTGCTCATAAACGCGGATGGCAACAAAAAAAAAAAAAAAAAAAACAGTAACAAAGACACGAGTGACGTCAACTTCGATCTATCTCTAAACAGTAAGTGATTGTGAGTTGAGTCAGTTTAGCCCTTTCACAGCGAGATTTAATAAATTATGCTAAATAGCGACAAGGGTAATAACATTAATATACTCTTTTACGACCAGATCTAATTTGTTTCAAGCAGCTACAAAGAGACTAACTGATATATAGTGAAATCATTAAACGCTTGCATAGCTAGGTTTAATTAATGTTTATAGCTACAAAGTCAATGAAATTGATAAACTCTTTTACGACCAGATTTAATTTGTTTTAAGCAGTTACAAAGAGAGTGATATCTAGTCAAGTCATTTAACCCTTTCATGGCATAATGATTTCTTACATTGCACAAAACTCAAAGTTACAATTCCTTATCCCCTCTCCTCCTCCTAATCATCGTCCTCCTCCTTCTCCTCTTCTTCCTCCTCCTCCTCCTCCTAATCTTCGTCGTCTCCCTCCTCCTCTTCCTCCTCATCCTCCTCTTCCTCTTCCTCCTCCCCCCTCATCCTCCTCCTCCTCCTAATCATCGTCCTCCTCCTCTTCATCCTCCTCCTTCTCTTCCTAATCATCGTCCTTCTCCTCTTCCTCCTCCCCTTCCTTCTAATCATCGTCCTCATCCTCCCCCTACACCACTACCACTTCATCATTCTACACTTTTCCCTCATTTTCTGAACTACATTCTCCACCAAATTATTCCACCACCTCCCAGCTCATTCCCAAACCCCACAGGGAGAATGTCTCGGTGCCTTCTTCCTCCACTTGTCTCTTCTTCACCACACACAATAAGGGACGCTACTCTAGCGCTCTAATGTTATTCGAGAACCCTTTCAATGCATCCAACTCGTCTCTGTCTCTGTCTCCTCACAGCACTAACATCAGTGGACAATGTTGACCTAATGGATAAAGCATTGGTATTGCACTTCCATCCATGAGACCCGGGTTCAAGCCCGCTGTTGGATCATCCTTTTTTTTATCTTTGATAAAGAAGTTAAGAACACAATATTACTCAGTTTGCTGCGCTTCTCTGCGGCTAACACTTTGGTCTTCGCAGTCTTTGTTTGTTTGTTTGTTTGTTTGTTTGTTTGTTTGTTTGGGCTTTTTTTTATTTTGTTTGTTTTGTTTTTTGTTTTTTTTTAAAGACCCTTAATCTGAATCTGAATGTTACTCGAAATCGACTCAATTCTGAAATATTGTATTCGAGGGGGGAGAGAGTTGTTGAGAGTGACAGCCATTCATTGGTGTTTAGGCTGAAGAAATTTGATAATCTTCGTTTAAATGTTTATAAATATTATGTTGTGTTCACACATGATTCGGGAAGAGCGTTCCAGTCTTTGACAGTGCGGGATGCCAATGAATATTTGATGATGTTTGAGTTTGTAGATTGATGGTTAGTGTTTTGAGTGGGTTTTCTTTGAATGCGTGAATTTCGTTGTAGGTCTAGTTGTTCTGGTAAGATGTCCGTCATTTTATTTGTACTACTCTTCAACAGTCGTAATGTCACTTCCTTCCTAATGACGCATGGTAACTTAGTAACACTGGCTCTAAACTATCGGAACAATGGCGGACGCCCGCATGAAATATTTCTCCGGCGAGCATAAAAGCGTATCCAGAGGAGAAAAAAACATAAATTTGATCATGTTTTGACTTTTACACATTCTGATCACAAAGCATATGAAAAGTTCTAGCCAGCATGAAGAATAAAAAGTAGTGGTTTTCTTTGTTTAGAACCAAGGTGGCCGCCGTTGCCGGGCGGCGTGACATCAGACTACTGAATCCAATTATGAACATGAGAGTTAGTCGTTGTTCTTTCCGTCTATCTTGTAAGGGACACCATCCAAGCTGTGTGATCATTTAGAATAATAATAGGCTGAAAAAAAAATTAAATTTCATATCAATTTTATGATTATTTATGTATAACGGTATGACAATAACTGTATTGGGTGGACTTTTTTTGTCAGATAGATCAGTCGTAGCCTTCGTTAACTTATAGCCTGACACGAAGACCTGTGATGCTATTTATTTTAGGTTAGAGCACAGCCTAGTGAGTTGTCGTTGTTAGTGCCCCATGGTGACCGGTATATGTGCAGGTCTGGCATCAGATCCCATTTATGGGCCTAGTTTAACATTGTTGTAATGGACAATATGTTGCGTCATTTAAAATTTTTTTTTTTTTACAAGAATGAGCCCGTGAGATCATCAGCCCTACAAATATAATTGCACGTTGGTTGATGGAAACAAATAATGACATTGGATGAAGTATTGAATATAACCGTAGCCATCATTAACGTATAGCCTGACACTAAAACCCTCTTAGACCCATATTTTGACATCATTTTTAGGTTTGTGGACCGCGAAGTAAGTTTTCTTTTGTACTGTCGTTTTAATAAAGAACACAGTATTTTGCATATAGATAGTTCGAAGATGACGTCACTCAAGCCTTTGTTATTGTATTTTGCCATCCGCGTTTGTGAGTGATTCTCACGAAACTGTACCAACCACACTATAAACGTTCATGGATACACACAGTTTTGTGTGTTGGTCCGTTATACTTCCGGATGGCAATGTTATGAGTTTCTAGGCCAAACGCATACTATCTCTACTGTGATTTTAAAAACAACGGTAGAGTAGTGGTCAAGGAAACAACTGATCCCATTGGTTGAAGTGTTGAATACAACTCACGATTTTTTCCTTTCTTCTGTGGCCAAAGACTTGATTTTTGACGTGATTTGTTGCCGTGTCAGGGTATGAGTTTACGAGGGACACGATATATATAACTCACGATTCGCTTTCTTTGGTGATGATCGTCGTCTTGTATTTATGTATTTAAAGGATAATTTTTTTTTGGTCAGAGTCAGTGCGTAGCCATCGTTATCTTATAGATAGTTCGAAGATGACGTCACTCAAGTCTTTGTTATTGTTTTTGCCATCCGCGTTTGTGAGTTGTTCTCACTAAACTGTATTAACCAGACTATAAACGTTCATGGTCACACAAAGTTTGTGTGTTGGTCTGTTATACTTCCGGATGGCAATGTTGTGAACTCCTTGGCCAAGCGCATTCTATCTATAGTTTGACGTGTATTTTTAGATTTCTGCACGGTCTTGTGAGGTGTCGTTAGTAAAGCGCAAGGAAACAAGTGATTCGATTGGTTGACTTATTGAATACAACTCACGATTTGTTTTCTTTTGTGGCCAAAGACTTGTCTTTTGACGTCATTTTTTGGTCATTGTCAGGTCATTAGTTTACCATGGTAACGATCAGTTTCAGTTCACGAAGGCTACGGTTGCCGTTTATAATTCTCAAGGAAGCATATTATGATCTCATTGGTTGAACAATAGTACGAGGATGATGTTACCCCGGTCTTATTTATTAATTTTTGCCATCCACGTTTATGAGTAATTCTCACTTACCTGTATTATCACGACTATAAAAGTTCACGGTTACACATAGTTTTGTGTGTTGGTCCGTTATACTTCCGGATGGCAATGTTGTGAGCTTCTTAGCCAAGCGCATACTATCTATTGAATACAAAATCAAGACCAGTTTTCTTTTGGTGTTTGTCGCCTTCTATTAATTTTGACGTATGTTTTTGGTCAACATAAGACTATGTCATGAGAAACGAAGGATACAAGCTGCGGCTCAGTCAACAACAGCCAACTCGTGATGAGTGAGCACGGGCTTACATAGTGCATACGCCGTGTAATCTAGTGAGTAATCCCTGCCACCTGGCGGGCGTCAACTCAAAGCAGAGGAGATAATACATCCCGGGCAAAAGGGAGATTATAAGTAGGTCACGGGGGTCATTCCGTACATCTGGGTGCTTAGATGTGTGCGCAATGTTATTTTTAAATCCTAAGACTCCTTCCGCACTAGGACAAAACTGTCCCAGGACAAATTTGTCCTGTCCCGCTGGAGAAAACTTCTATTCAAAAGGGGTTCCGCACTAGGACAGGACTGTCCCGGGACACACCTGCGCGAAAGCATTATTTTTTTTTTTTTTACAAGATTCAAAAGTTTATTTGTAGGCAATTGTCAATATAACTCATACAAGAATATAATATTTTCATCAACAAATCAAGTAAATAAAATCAATAATAAAGCAAGGCAAATAATGATAGTAATAATAATAATAATAATAATAATAATAATAATAATAATAATAATAATAATAATAATAATATAATAATAATAATAATAATAATAATAATAATAATAATAATAATAATAATAATAATAATAATAATAATAATAATAATAATAATAATATAATAATAATAATAATAATAATTATAATGGTGATAATAATAATGTAAAATCTTCTAATTAATAGATTAGTTATTTAATAGTTTGAATTATAAATTAATAAGTTAAAAAATAAGTCCTTGGTACAACTCTAATAATTCACATTTTATGAATCAACATAAGATACGACATGACGATAATGATTTTTTACCCTGTACAATGGGATTTGTTTACATAAGATTTATATAATCATGAAATATTCTTATAGCAAGAGTAATATTACTACTACTACTACTACTACTACTACTACTACTACTACTACTACTACTACTACTACTACTACTACTACTCCTACTACTACTACTACTACCACCACTACAACTACCACCTCTTCTACCACTACTTCTACTACTACTACTACTACTACTACTACTACTACTACTAACTACTACTACTACTTCTACTACTACTACTACTACTACTACTACTACTACACTACTACTACTATACTACTACTTACTACTACTACTACTACTACTACTAGTAATGGATGAAATAGGGTTGCATATTTCTGTGCTTTACTACGTGGAAAAAAAAGACAAATTGAAAGAGAAAACAATATTGGGTGCATCCTTTAATGACCCAAAGATTGCTCAAGGGTCAATTCCGTAGACTCTATGGTGATCTCCGATCTTATCTTAAAATGACTTTCTTGGAATCACCTCATTTTACCCAGGTGCAAATGAGTACCGGTTCGCTGATGAAAGTAATCTTTGACGGACTAGTATCATTCAAGAGGATAATAGAAAGTCAGCATAGCTCGGTGTTACGGTCTTTGCTTCGTTCCCGAAAGGCATCAGTTCGATCACCCGCTGATGCGCTGTGTTGCCTTGAGTAAGTCACCTCGCCTAGCTCAATTTGCGGCGCTGCACTGCGACTAACGCCTGGGTTATACCTCGCCTAGCTCAATTTGCGGCGCTGCATTGCGGCTGACGCCTGGGTTATTCCAGTCTTCCTTGGAATAGACCCTCGAGAAAAATTTCCCCTATGGGATGAAAAAGGGAATCTTATTTTTTAAAATTTTAAACTGTTATCTGTCTGCTTAACGCTACAACAACATGGATAAGTTCCGGATTTATAAGCTTAGGAGGCAAGATGGCCCATGGTTAGCGCGTTGTACTCTGCACTCAGAGGTTCTGTGTTCGATTCCGACCAAAGCCAATTTGTACTTTCTAGAGCAAGAAAAATTACTCCAATCACTCACTCCATTCAGGTGTAAAAGGGTACCTGTCAAGCTGGGATAGTAATCTGCGATAGACTAGCGTCCTGTTCAAAGGTTTTCAAACAAATACGTTAATTGTCCGCTTCACGCTATTGAAACCGGGATAACTCCTGTACCATTGGCTACAAGGCTCTAAAGGAGTTAATTTGTCTTACAATGAGTCCAAGTGGCTCAGAAGGACTTACTTAAAAATATTTTCATTGAAAATTCCCGAAATAAATAACGATAAAGATAATTGATCCCACAAGGTACCGAATAGATGTGCGACCGGTTTTAGACACGTTACTGCTGTGTCACAAAGTGTGACACTTCTTAAATTATATTTATAAACATACGTTTTTAAATTGCCGAAAATGTTTATGTTGCTATGCCTTCTTTACGTGGTTTCATCACATAGAATTATTTTTTGAATTGTTCTTGCTTTTTTACATTCAGAATTGAAATAAATAAATAAATCATAACTGTGAAATTGAATGTAAGCTTCAGTTTACTATACGAAAACAGATAAAATGGACGTTTCGGGTTTCCCCTTCATCAACAACACATGATGAATTAAAAACTACAGGCGAATGAGATAATGTGGTAGTGGCGTTGTTAAGATGCATAAACAAAAACATTGATGGGCAGGAAATTGTACGCTACTTTGTGAGGAAGCGCGAATTAAAACAGAGCAATATAAATTTATAAAAGGTGCGTACTTAATTATGTTAAAAGAGGGGAGGCGGGTAGGAACTGTGTAATACAGTATAGAAAGTGAACTAAAATAAAGTGTGGACTATTGTTGGAAAATAAATACAATGGAATTGGAAATAAATACAAATTGTAAGGGATGTAGGTATCAATATATTAGTGGCATTAGCAGCAGCAGAATCAACAGTAGTAGTAGTAGTAGTAGTAGTAGTAGTAGTAGTAGTAGTAGTAGTAGTAGTAGTAGTAGTAGTAGTAGTAGTAGTAGTAGTAGTAGTAGCAGTAGTAGTAGGGATGCAGAAAATAAAGACAGGCATTTCAATTTTGACACGGCGCCGCCAAGTCTGGGACTTTTTTGTCCTAGTGCGGAAGTCTGCTATATTTTTCTACTATCACAAACGATATGATCACGGGACTGGGACAGTCCTGTCCCGTTGATTTTGTAGCATTTCACAACGGCTTGGGACACAACGGGACTGTTTTGTCCCGTCCCAATAGGTGCGGAAGATTCCTCTAAATTCTATATGTTACAGATTTGGGACAGGACTGTCCCAGGACAGTCCTGTCCTAGTGCGGAAGAGGGTTAAGATAAAGAATGGGAGGAAGACACATTAATTTATTTATCGGGTGCTTTCAGGGTTGCCAATTTGGCGTTTTAAATGCCAGAATCCAAATGCTGCGGGGTTTTGTTTTATTAATTATATAGACATGATCAGACATATAAAATGTTAGCTTTTGTCACCTATAGAAACCGCATTAATGTAATTAATTAAACATATCGTACAATGAATTTAGGGAAAATACTCACAACACCCACCAGCAGGATGTGACGTGGAAATACACAAAACTATGTGTAACGTTGAATGCTTATAGATAGTATGCGCTTGGCCAAGGAGTTCACAACATTGCCATCCGGAAGTATAACGGACCAACACACAAACCATGTGTAACCATGAACTTTTATAGTCTGGTTAATACAGTTTAGTGAGAACAACTCACAAACGCGGATGGCAAAAACAATAACAAAGGCCTGAGTGACGTCATCTGCATACTATCTATAATCTGGTTGATAGAATTTTTTTGAAACTAATCATTAAAATGGCTGTCAAAAAAAACAAAAAAAAAAAAAAAAAAAAAAAAAAAACAATAACAACAACAACAACAACAAAATATCAGAGTGACGTCAATTTCGTGATATCTATAAACGTCTCCAAAAGAGGAAAAGAGGAAGAGGAGGAAAAGAGGAATTGGAGGAAGAAGGAGAAGAAGAAGAAGAAGAAGAAGAAGAAGAAGAAGAAGAAGAAGAAGAAGAAGAAGAAGAAGAAGAAGAAGAAGAAGAAGAAGAGAAAAAAGAAGAAGAAGAAGAAGAAGAAGAAGAAGAAGAAGAAGAAGAAGAAGAAGAAGAAGAAGAAGAAGGAAGAAGAAGAAGAAGAAGAAGAAGAAGAAGAAGAAGAAGAAGAAGAAGAGAAGAAGAAGAAGAAGAAGAAGAAGAAAGAAGAAGAAGAAGAAGAAGAAGAAGAAGAAGAAGAAAGAAGAGAAGAAGAAGAAAAGAAGAAAAGAAGAAGAAGAAGAAGAAGAAGAAGAAGAAGAAGAAGAAGAAGAAGAAGAAAAGAAGAAAAAAAGAAGAAGAAGAAGAAGAAGAAGAAGAAGAAAAGAAGAAGAAGAAGAAGAAAGAAGAAGAAGAAGAAGAAGAAGAGAAGAAGAAAGAAGAAGAAGAAGAAGAAGAAGAAGAAAGAAGAAGAAGAAGAAGAAGAAGAAGAAGAAGAAGAAGAAGAAGAAGAAGAAGAAGAAGAAAAGAAGAAGAAGAAGAAGAAGAAGAAGAAAGAAGAAGAAGAAGAAGAAGAGAAGAAAAGAAGAAGAAGAAGAAGAAGAAGAAGAAGAAGAAGAAGAAGAAGAAGAAGAAGAAGAAGAAGAAGAAGAAGAAGAAGAAGAAGAAGAAGAAGAAGAAGAAGAAGAAGAAGAAGAAGAAGAAGAAGAAGAAGAAGAAGAAGAAGAAGAAGAAGAAGAAGGAAGAAGAAGAAGAAGAAGAAAGAAGAAGAAGAAGAAGAAGAGAAGAAAGAAGAAGAAGAAGAAGAAGAAGAAGAAGAAAGAAGGAAGAAGAAGAAGAAGAAGAAGAAGAAGAAGAAGAAGAAGAAAGAAGAAAGAAGAAGAAGAAGAAGAAGAAGAAGAAGAAAGAAGAAGAAAGAAGAAGAAGAAGAAGAAAGAAGAAAGAGAAGAAGAAGAAAGAAGAAGAAGAGAGAAGAAAAGAAGAGAGAAGAGAAAGAAGAAGAAGAAGGAAGAGAGAAAGAAGAAGGAAGAGAAGAAGAAGAAGAAGAAGAAAAGAAGAAGAAGAAGAAGAAGAAGAAGAAAGAAGAAGAAGAAAGAAGAAGAAGAAGAAGAAGAAGAAGAAGAAAGAAGAGAAGAGAAGAAGAAGAAGAAGAAGAAGAAGAAGAAGAAGAAGAAGAAGAAGAAGAAGAAAGAAAGGAAGAAGAAGAAGAAGAAGAGAAGAAGAAGAAGAAGAAGAAGAAGAAGAAGAAGAAGAAGAAGAAGAAGAAGAAGAAGAAGAAGAAGAAGAAGAAGAAGAAGAGAAGAAGAAGAAGAAGAAGAAGAAGAAGAAGAAAGAAGAAGAAGAAGAAGAAGAAGAAGAAGAGAAGAAGAAGAAGAAGAAGAAGAAGAAGAAGAAGAAAGAAGAAGAAGAAGAAGAAGAAGAGAAGAAAGAAGAAGAGAGAAGAAGAAGAAGAAGAAGAAGAAGAAGAAGAAGAGAAGAAGAAGAAGAAGAAGAAGAAGAAGAAGAAGAGAGAAGAAGAAGAAGAAGAGAAGAAGAAGAAGAAGAGAAGAAAGAAGAAGAAGAAGAAGAAGAAGAAGAGAGAAGAAGAAGAAGAAGAAGAAGAAGAAGAAGAAAGAAGAAGAAAGAAGAAGAAGAAGAAGAAGAAGAAGAAGAAGAAGAAGAAGAAGAAGAAGGAAAAGAAGAGAAGAAGAAGAAGAAGAAGAAAAGAAAGAAGAGAAGAAAGAAGAAGAAGAAGAAGAAGAAGAAGAAGAGAAGAAGAAGAAGAAGAGAGAAGAAGAAGAAGAGAGAAGAAGAGAAGAAGAAGAAGAAAGAAGAAGAAGAGAAGAGAAGAAAGAAGAAGAAGAAGAAGAGAAGAAGAAGAAGAAGAAGAAGAAGAAGAAGAAAGAAGAAGAAGAAGAAGAAAGAGAGAAGAAGAAGAAGAAGAAGAAGAAGAAGAAGAAGAAGAGAAGAAGAAGAAGAAGAAGAAGAAGAAGAAGAAGAAGAAGAAGAAGAAGAGAGAAGAAGAAGGAAGAAGAAGAAGAAGAGAAAAAAGAAGAAGAAGAAAGAAGAAGAGAAGAAGAAAGAAGAAGAAGAGAGAGAAGAAGAAGAAGAAGAAGAAGAAGAAGAAGAAGAAGAAGAAGAAGAAGAAGAAGAAGAAGAAGAAGAAGAAGAAGAAGAAGAAGAAGAAGAAGAAGAAGAATGATAATATTTTTTTTAAACCACGCCCTTCCGCTACGGTATAATTTATTTAATCCCGTGGCCTAGGCATTCTTTCAATCACCCATGTTGTCCAAGAGAGAAAATTGGGAGTCAATAATCTTGCCCAAGTAAAAAAAAAACAAACGAAAGTGCCTGAAGCGAGGCTCGAACTCGGGACCTTCCGGATCACAATGCAATGCCTTAACCGACCACTTCGACCCCCCCCCCCTTTCCATCATAATAATACTGATAATAATCTTGATAATGATAACAACAACAATAATAATAATGATAATAATAATAATAATCACATTTGTTTTGCTAGTTAATTTTGCGCACAGTTTCCACATTATCTAGTACTCAGAGCGCAACGATTTGCAACACCAAACACCAAATTTATTCAAAAATACCACTCACCTATGCTAAGAACAAACACACGTGCACGCAAACACACACACACACACATATACACACACACATACACACACACATACATACATACACACACAAACACAGCATACGAATAGTAAATAGTAAATAATGAATTTATATAGCGCCTAAACATCCACGTTAATCGTGCTCTGCGGCGCTTTACATAATAAAAATAAAAATGTTTAAAAACACCAAAATTAAAAATGACGACACTACAAGATACATAATAAGCATGCATACAAAAAAAAAAACAAAATCCAGCGAAGAAAAGAAGGACTTGACAACTCTGTAGTAGAAAGTGACCTCCCATGCAAAGGGCCTGGCATTGATCCCATGTGTCGTTGAGACTCTTTCGGAACCCCCCCCCCCCTCCCCCATTTCCTCCTCCTATCCAGCATTGATTGGGTAGCTGAATTTGTTAGATCTGGCGGAAAGTACTTCGCGATTGACAAATGTCTTATCTAATTGCTAATGTCTATTGAAAACAGCAGAGTCAGGAATTAACTTCCGTAAAATTCAAAGGGCGTTACGGTTCTGGTGTGAATTTGAAGGTAATACTATTAATATTTATAATTTAAAAGTTCCCTTTATTTATCCCCAAGGGGAAATTTGTCTTTAGGGTATTTTCCAAGGGAAGAAAGGAATAACCCAGGCATCAGCCGCAGTGTAGAGCCGCAAAGTGAGCGAGGGCGAGGTCAAGGCCACACAGTACGGCTTGTAATCGAACTGAACCTTTCAGGTATGAAGCAAAGATCAGTCCACTGTGTCAAGCTGCCAATAGATAGAATGCGCTTGGCCAAGGAGTTCACAACATTGCCATCCGGAAGTATAACGGACCAACACACAAACTCTGTGTAACCATGAACTTTTATAGTCTGGTTAATACAGTTTGGTGAGAACAACTCACAAACGCGGATGGCAAAAACAATAACAAAGGCCTCAGTGATGTCATCTGCATACTATCTATAGGATAATTCACAGTTTTGGAGCACGCTCCTCAATTTCACCTTGGATCAATGCCCTGTTCAATGACTTAACCTGATGCTTTTCCAGGCCAGGTTAAAAGGTCGAGAAAAGTCGATAAAATAATTTACAATAATCTGAACCAAGTTATCAAGTGTATTAAAAATCTTTAAAGATTTATACTACCTGCTGTGTGAGTAAGTGCACAAGGGTTCATTTTTATTCTCATAGGGAAGCTGGTGGAAGTAGATGGTTTAGAAATGGAGAAATATTATCATAAAACCAATTTGTAAAAGCCACGGGAATTACTTGACCTGTTAATCAGTTAACTGCCATACTCTGGAAAAAACAAGTATTGAAAATTATGGCCAGAAAACTCGTCCTTCAAAAATCGATCGATTTAAATAACTCTCATCTTGGCAAAAACGCTCAAACCGAGAACGTCGCAAAGTCTTCAAACTGTTCCCAGGTTTGAGAGGTTTTTGCCAAGATAAGCGTAATTTAAATCGATCGATATTTGAAGGACGAATTTTCTGCTAAATTCTTAAATTCGAGTTTTTACAGAGAACGCTGGTTAATAGACTGGTTAGGCTTTTACTCTCATAATCGTCAGTGGCGGCGGCTCGTTAAAGCATCCGGTGTTAGGGCCCTGTCATTCAATCAAGTGTTTAATAAAAACAAGAACTAAAAAAAACTATAGTGAACTGTCCACAAATTGAAATGTACGCTAGACTATATTGCATGGCGTCCAACAGTAAATTACTATTTTCTAAAATATATCGCATAGAGAATGAAAAAAAAACTTTCTATGTAAGTTCTGTTTTGTTCTGTCAACAGTTACAAATTCGGTTGGTTTGTTTGTTTTTTGTAGATTTTTTTTTTTTTTGGGGGGGGGGTTGTATTTTATGTTTTAATCCATTAATATATTATTTCTTCCGGGTTTGATTCAACCCCTTTATTATGAACCGTTCGTATGCGCAGTTGTCAAGTGAATGTCGTTTAAACCATTAGATCTTTCTAACGAAAGTGCTTAAATCACGACTCACGGGCATATTCTATGTAATTCAATCAGTTAAGGGAGTTTCAAATCTAATATAAATATCATATTATTAAAGAGTGGGGATGGGAGTTGGGTCGGTGAGGCAACAGATCCGTGTCTCCATTGCAAGGACCGCCGCTGATGATAATAAAAGATATTAGAGTATTAGTTAGGGGTAATGATTTAGTTAATGGCTTGCTGGGTTTAATGGTAATAGATGTCCGTGCTGTTTCATGGAGAGATTGCAGTGAGATGATTATGAGGGCATGTGGGTGCAGGTCATTATAGATGCTGGTTGGTGTGTTGGGTGCTTTAGGTTTGCACTTAGGGTGAGTGGAGGAGGAGGAGGAGGTAAAGGAGGAGAGGGGAGAGAAGGAGAAAGAAGAGGTTCTGTTGAGAAAGAGAGGAAAATGTGCAAGACAAAGAGAAGTATGAAGAAAGTGAAACTTAAAGAGGTGAAGGAAGAAGGGGAGGGTGGGGGGGAGGAGACGTTGGCGGAGAAAGAGAAGGATGAGCAAGCCAAAGAGTTTATAGATAGCAATGCCACAAGGCCATAGCCGATATCAGCTCATGCCTGTTACCCGAAACAATGAGGCCCACAGATCCCGAGCATTACCCACAATTTTAACAAAGGAGGTTACGGAAAACATGGTGTCGTCAAGCTTGGCAATGCAATATCTCTTATTGATGCTATAGGTTAAAGTAAAACGCTCACATCTGCCCGTCAGATCAATCGTGCCAGCAAACAAAACAATGTATCACCTTAAATGTTTCTAGTCTGATAGAAGAACGGTAGGTCGGCAGACGTCGTGACGTCACACTTCCTCTCTTCCAGGTCAACAAGTCTTGGAAGTGTTTAGCCACCCCTCCGGACAATGAATATACAATGAATAGGTTATATATTGAATCATAAGGTAGAATAACTATTTTAGCAGCAGGATGTATTTACAGATTCTTATGATTTCGGGACGTAAGACCGAGGATGGATGATCTTTATTGACCACCAACATTTGTTTAGGCTAAAAATCAAAGATACCATCACTCTGAAATACGAAGATCAGATGAACAATGTACAACCCAGTCCTCGTGTGGCCTGGTTTCACACTTCAAAGAGATAAGAACCAATATGTTTTGCCAATATAGTCACGGCAAATCATATCTCCTGCGGTCTATAAACAATAACAACGAGGTGAATGACATCAAATTCATTTTTTTCTATTGCTGTGTCAAAGTTTTATCTGAGACTAAAACAATAATATCGAGACAAGAAACTCAGAAGCTCCATACTATGCAATGTCAAGTCGGTAAATACAGCATTTGATTATTCTGCCGTACTCTGGAAAAACACATATTTAACAATTTGTCCAGAAAACTCGTCCTTCAAATATCGATCGATTTAAATGACTCTCATCTTGGCAAAAACTCTAAAACCCGGGACTTCGCCGAAGTATTGATGATATGCTCAACCTTCAAAGTCTTAGCCGAGACTAAAATTAAATGATAATATCGAGACAAAGAAACTTAGGAGTTCCATACGTATGCAATGTTAGGTCGGTATACATAACATTTGAGTATTGGTGATCTGCTTAACCATCAAAGTTTATGACCGAGACTAAAATAAAAATATCGTGACATAGAAACTTAGGAGCCCCATCCGTATGCAATGTCAGGTCGGTAAATACAGCATTTGAGTATCAAATATTATAAAATAAATAAATACAATTCCCTTTGTTCATCCCGTCTGGGAAATTAGTCTCTGAGGTCAATTCAAGGGAAAGACTGGGATAACCCAGGCGTCAGCCGTAGTGCAGCGCCGAATATTGAGCTAGTGCTAGGTGACTTGTTCAAGGCCACACAGCGCAGCGGGTATTCGAACTCGGTACCTTTCGGATACGAAGCAAAGACCGTATAGCTGAGCCACAGTATGCGTAACTTTCAGTCTTAGAGAATTTAATGAGACGTAATCACCCAACTAAAGTTTTAAGCTGCGAAAATCTGAGAGATGATGTTTACCTACTTGACATGGCCTGATCTAGAGATAAGCAACATCTGCTATCAAAATCCTTTTGCAGCTCTTGAAGTGTCTTTGCCTCTGAATTTCAGACTCGGGTATTGTGATAAATTCTCATAAACCACGCTTAGGGCTGGTTGATTCGGGTGCTGGCATTATTTAAAGATGGCTATGCCGCAGACCCAAGCGTACATTTGTGAATGTGTTATTAATCGTAATAATAACGATGTTATTTGTATTATTATCATTGAGATACCAGCAATTCCTATACCGCCGTACTCTGAAAAAACCCGATATTTTAGAATTTGGCCAGAAAACTCGTCCTTCAAATATCGACCGATTTAAATGACTCTCATCATGGCAAAAAACTATCAAACCTGGGACTTCACGAAGTCCCAGGTTTGATAGTTTTTACCAAGATGAGGGTCATTTAAATCGATCGATATTTGAAGGACGAGTTTTCTGGCCAAATTTTAAAATATCGGTTTTTCCAGAGTTCTGCATTACAGTGTGGATAGATTGGGTTACAAGCATGAGATGATGCTAGAGGGTTGTGAGTACATGCCAATTACTATAGGAATGTTTGCTGCTATGGTCACTGCGCCATGCTGGGTTAATACTGTCGTACTCTGGAAAGAAAAAAAAAACACGTTTTTTTTTAAAATTTGGCCAGAAAAATCATCCTTCAAATATCCATCGATTAAAATAACCCTCATCTTGGTTAAAAAAAATTCTCAAACCCGGGACCTCGGGAAGTCTCAACTTTGAGAATTTTTGTCAAGGTGAGGGTCATTTTACTCGATCGACAGTTGAAGGATAAGTTTTTTGGCCAAAATTCAAAAAGCTTGTTTTGTTTTGTTTGTTTTTTTGTTTGTTTGTTTGTTGTTTGTTTGTTTGTATTTTTTTAGTTTCTTTGTTTCTTTGTTTGTTTTTGTTTTTTGTATTTTTTTTTTTCAGAGTATGGCAGAGCAGTGATTAGTAATAATGATAGAGTACAGTCGTGTCCCAGTAATCCGAGCATCAAATTTCTCACCAATTTGTGAACAACGGCGTCATAGCGGTATTATGTCCAGGCGGGTGTGAGACTGAAATTTGAATATTTGTACAACATTTGAAATTTGGATTAAATTTAGATATACGTCTCTTTGAGGACAATAAATATATAGAATGAATGACGTTGACGTCACTCGGGTCTTTGTTATTGATTTTTTCCATCCACGATTATGAGTAATTCTCACTAAACTGTATTATGCAGACAATTAAAGTTCACGGTTACACATGGGTTTGTGTGTTGGTCCGTTATACTTCCGGATGGCAATGTTGTGAGCTTCTTAGCCAAGGGCATACTATCTATAAAATGAATGACGTTGATGTCACTCCCCTCTTTGGCATTGTTCGAAGACCGCCTTTTGGGTGATTTGTTCTCTCTAAAATATACCAAACAGACTATAATGTTACAGTTTTCAAATAGTTTTGTGTGTCGTTAAGTGTTAATGGCCTGGTACTCATTTTACACAGGAGTACAGTGAGAGAATGTAACTAAAGAACTCAACTATGCGCCGCTCAGAGAGGGACTCAAACCCAGAACCTTCCGATCAGAAGGTAAATGTCACACCACTAGACTGCTTGACCGCATTTATGCGTTTTGTGTATTATGAAACTATATAAGTCTTTTCAATAAGGCATAAACACTGGCCAAATTCTGATATTTTAAACTCAACTTTTAGTATCTAAGCTACCTCGGATAGTACCGCATTAGGAGGTGGACTGTAGCCATCGTAAACTTATAGCCTGACTGAACAAAAAATGACGTCAAAAGACAAGTCTTTGACCACAAAATAAACAAATGGTGAGTTGTATTCAATAGTTCAACCAATGGGATCATTTGTTTCCTTGAGCACTACTAACAATAACTCACTTGACGCTGCACAAACCTTAAAATGTCGTCAAACTATAAGTCCTTGGGAATTCTAGTGCAGGTGGACCGAAGCCATGGTTAACTTATAGCCTGACACTGACCAAAAAATGACGCCAAAATTCAAGTCTTTGGTCACAAAAGAAAACAAGCTGTGAGTTGTATTTAAGAGTTCAACCAATGGGATCACTTGTTTCCTTCAGCACCACTTATGACAACTTACTTGGCGCTGCACAAACCTAAAAAATGACGTCAAAATATAAGTCCTTGTAGTTCCTTGTGTCAGGCAATACGTTAACGATGGCTGCTGGTGGTCTTCGTAAACTAAAGGCCTGATACCGTAGCCATCGTTATGTTATAGCCTGACACTGAAACCCAAAAGGACTGGCAGTTTGACGTCATTATTTGTTTTTTGCACCGACTAGTGAGTTGTCGTTAGTAGAGCTCATGGAAACAAGTTATTTCATTGGTTGATCTATAGAATACAACTCACCATTTGTTTTCTTTTGTGGCAAAAGACTGACATTTTGACGTCATTTTTTGGTCAGTAGCAGGCCATGACTTTACGAAGGCCACGCTGATACTAACCAAATCTTACGTCACTAAAGAAGACGATGATCACCAAAGGAAAGTAAAAGTGAGTTGTTGTTAGAAGTGCTCAAGGAAACAAATGATTCCATTGGCTGAAGTATTGATTACAACTTACAACTAACTGTTTCCGCGATCTTCGTCTTCTTTTATGGAGATTTTTTTTTCGGGTTGGTATCAGGCTTTGAGTTAACGAAGGCTTCGTATGGGCCTCCAAATGATACGACGGCCGATTTAATTTCTTTGTAGACTGTTGGAAGTTGGAAGGCTCGGCCCCGTTCTTGAAGTTTCCTCCACCAGTTTTGTTTTAACTCTCTCCTTACCAGCCATTTTCAGGATTTTCCCGAAAACTTCAAACCCAACTAACACAAAAAATATATTTTTTATCACTCAGACACAATAGCAGTAAAATTCCTGCAATACATATTTCCTTAAGCACAACATGCTCTACAATACACTGTTCATGTTCTTTAAATTTTTTAATGTACAAAAGTAAATTGAATAATAAAAAGGTTGGTTGTATCGTAACGAATGTGACGATTTTCCTATAGTTATTAAGGAGAGTGTTAACCCTCTCCGTATACATGTAGGAAAATTGGCACGTTCTTTACGATGCAAGCAACATTTTTATTGTTCAGATTTGTTTTATAAATCACAAATTTGAAAGAAAATCATTGTTATATTGACGAGAACATAATGCTGATTTGTAAAGCTTGATTTGCTCAACAAAATTATGTATATCATGTTGATTGTAAGCTGCTGGAAGCTGTGGACTGTGAAAAGTAATAAACAAAAATGAATATTAGAGCTTCAAAAAAGGCCAAAATACCAAACACGGAACGGTTCGGGCTCAAAACCCTTCTTCAGCCAACAACAACAACAACAACAACAACAAAACACATAAATACATTACTTAAAAACCCAGATAAACGTTAGTTAAATGTAACAGACACCCACAGACAGTAAACAATAAAAGTGCTTTGAGCACGTTTAGTGGATATTGGACTATATACAAGCTCAAGTTGTTTTTGTTTGTTTTTTTTTACGACAAGGCAGCTTACCGATTCATGAGCAGCCAGCCTTCCCAAAATCTAAATGTATCGTTTTGTTTCCATGCGGCTCTTTGCCCATTATGTCTGTTGACGTGTAGGGCAGAACTGAAGGACCTCCATCTTCCTTCTGTCCATGGCCATCTTCTTTAGAGAGCTCCATGTCTCCCCCACCCCAATCCTGGTTTCGAGCCTCGCTCGGCGCATAGTTGAGTCCTTGCAGAAGGCTCTTTACTCACATTCTCTCACCGTACTCAGGTCGTTGACAGCGTGGTCTCTGTCAGAAAATAATTGTAATATCGCCTACCAGACGTCATGTTTCCTTCTACATGTTACGTGTTGCTGTTGATCAGGGACCCCTTGTAAAGCGCTTTGAGCACATTTAGTGGATACTGCGCTGTATAAAAGCTCAATTTTTTCACTCTCTCATCTCTCCCTCCACTGTTCTCTTCCACGTTGTCCTTCCTCTTCTTTGGGATCCAATGTAGGGCAGATTTGATAATGTTTCCCTCCTCCTTTATCATAACATGCCCTATATTCATCCTCACTTTCTTCTCATGGCGATGTCCTTCGTGCCTTCCATTCTTTTTTTTATTTCGTTTGCATTTTTAGAAAACTTGTTAAAATTGATGAAACATTGCTCTTTTTATTTTAGTTATTTTCTTTTTTGGACCCATTGTAGGAACAAAAATTAGCAGTATCTTGGGTGGAAAGAAAGGTGCTTCAAGTTCAACATTCCGGTGTAAAATGAGATTGCGTCATTTGTCACATTGTTGTCTTTGTTGGGGAAAAATGTAATATCACATGAAAGCTGTGATGTTTTAAGTGCTCTACCGCACTCTGAAAAAAAAAAACCCTGGTATTTTGAATTTTGCCCAGAAAACTCTTCCTTCAAATATCTTCTTCTTCTTCTTCTTCTTGTTCTTGTTCTTTTCTCTTCTTCTTCTTCCTTCTTCTTCTTCTTCTTCTTCTTCTTCTTCTTCTTCTTCTTCTTCTCTCTTCTTCTTCTTCTTCTTCTTCTTCTTCTTCTCTCTTCTTCTTCTTCTTCTTCTTCTTCTTCTTCTTCTTCTTCTTCTTCTTCTTCTTCTTCTTCTTCTTCTCTTCTTCTTCTTCTTCTTCTTCTTCTTCTTCTTCTTCTTCTTCTTCTTCTTCTTCTTCTTCTTCTTCTTCTCTTCTTCTTCTTCTTCTTCTTCTTCTTCTTCTTCTTCTTCTTCTTCTTCTTCTTCTTCTTCTTCTTCTTCTTCTTCTTCTTCTTCTTCTTCTCTTCTTCTTCTTCTTTCTTCTTCTTCTTCTTCTTCTTCTTCTTCTTCTTCTTCTTCTTCTTCTTCCTTCTTCTTCTTCTTCTTCTTCTTCTTCTTCTTCTTCTTCTTCTTCTTCTTCTTCTTCTTCTTCTTCTTCTTCTTCTTCTTCTTCTTCTTCTTCTTCTTCTTCTTCTTCTTCTTCTTCTTCTTCTTCTTCTTCTTCTCTTCTTCTTCTTCTTCTTCTTCTTCTTCTTCTTCTTTCTTCTTCTTCTTCTTCTTCTTCTTCTTCTTCTTCTTCTTCTTCTTCTTCTCTTCTTCTTCTTCTTCTTCTTCTTCTTTCTTCTTCTTCTTCTTCTTCTTCTTCTTCTTCTTCTTCTTCTTCTTCTTCTTCTTCTTCTTCTTCTTCTTCTTCTTCTTCTTCTTCTTCTTCTTCTTCCTTTTCTTTATCATCATTTTCTTCCCCGTCTTTATTATTAATTTCCATCTTTTCTCATTCACCTACCCTTCTGGTCTCCCCCCCCCCCCCCCCCCCCCCCCCCCCCCCCCGTCCCCCCCCCCCCCCTTCCATCATGCCAAGTACTTTAAGAAATAAAAGAAAAGAAAACAACAAAAGAACGAATAAGTAGGATGTGAGTTCATTTTCTAATGATATAAAAAAGAATCGATTTATTTAAATTATCCCCGGCATAAATCTGTGGAATTCAAAGACATGAAATCTCATTCAGATAATAAAAATCAATGGGGCCAACCAGTGTGCCAGATTGAAGCTTTCCTGCTAATGAAATTCTGGTTGAAAAAACTCGTTGGGTCATCGCAGTGCATTGTTTTATTTAACGGTGTCTTCGGCTGTTTCTTGATCCAGTGCACAATGACAGCGTCGTTAATTTAAACTTTCTTTGTTTTGGTTTGATTTGGTTCTTGAATACGTTATGGGTTTTGTTTTTCTTTCTTTCTTTGTTTTGTTTTGTTTTGTTTTGTTTTTTTGGTGTTTTTTTCACTATTATATTTTATGTAATTCTATCTTTCAAAATATTGAACTATAATGATAGAATCTTTATTGTAAATCCATAGTTGAATTGTTATTATTTATATATTTATTTATTTATCAATTTATTTATCTATTTATTCATTTTTGTTACTAACAAAGCAGATATAGTATTTATCCATTTTTTTGGTTTATTTATTTACTTATTATTCATTTACTTTATTAATAATTCCACTACTTCTTCTTCCTCTTTATTATCATTATTATTATTATTATTATTATTATTATTATTATTATTATTATTATTATTATTATTTTTATTATTATTATTATTATTATTCTATTATTAGCATTGTTATTATTATTATTATTATTATCATCATCATCATCATCATCATCATCATCATCATCATCATCATCATTATCATCATCATCATCATCTTCATCTTAAGCAGGCTTCTATCAAATTTTAATAAGTTTACAATGTTAATAATGCAGTTTTAGTTTTGTATCTGGTATTTCCATTACAACAATATTCCCTTAACAATATGGATTATATCAGACCTTTAAATAATTATACTTCGGCTTCACCCAAAAATAAAAAGCCTCACTAAATTCGATATTGGAACAAAGACAAAACTATTTATCTTATCCATTAAGCCTTGATGCAAAAAGTGTTTGAAGTTTTCCAGTGGAAAAACAAACATCTTTTCAGTTTAGACATAGAAATTCTGGGGTGGTCTGGTATAGATCTTCACTTTTCCAAACAATCCTGATTTTCTTATTTAACTCTTTGCAACTGTAACAACAAAACACTCTCTAACCCTTTCCTTACCCACTACAGGAAAATCGTCACATTTGTTACGATACAAGGAACGTTACTCTTATTCAGATTTGTTTTGTACATTTGAAATGCTGATTTGTAAAGCTCGTCTTACTGAAGAAATTATAAATAGAATGTGTCTACTGCTTTCAAATTGAGTTTTAAAAACTAAAGTTTTGTGTTGAATAAGTATAATATTTCTGGGTTAATCCTGGAATTAGTCAGTAAGGAGAGAGCTAATGTCTTGTTCTAAAAAGATGTGCATTCAAAATAAAATCAACACCCAACAATATCAGTTTGACTCGAATGGGAATCGAACCTCAGACTTCCGAAACAAATGAAATGTTATACCCAAAAAAAAATATTTCAGCCTACATCCACTGGGGATCGAACTTCAGACTCCTTGAAGACATTTTAAAAAAACATATACCTAAAAAGAATAACAAAACCAAAAGACCTCCTTGACTAGTGATCGAACACCTCAGACATTTTGAAGAAAAATGCCATCCCAAATAAACCGACTTGCCGAGACTGGGATTCGAACATCAGTCCTCCTAAAAATCACCCCCCCCCCCCAGCCAAAACAAATCAGCTTGCCTTGAAGTAATTGATATTGATGGTACTGAAGATATTTCAAGAGCTTTAGTTTTTATTGTGTTTTGTAGTTAAAGCGAGTCTAACAGGCGATTGGGCTGGCAATACTGTATGAAATGGAAATAATAATATGGTTCCATGTGGGCGACTTGGGGAATAAATAAAACATTGTGAATAGAAATGAGCAGGGTTAATTTGTGGAAATGACCCTTTATTAATGTTCATATTTATATATTATGTGATTTTCTGTAATGCGGCTTCACTGTTTCTTTGCCCTGCTTCCCATCATTCTTCACCTATCTAAAACTGGTGACCTACTTAACCCTAGAATCTCGGTGACAAAAAAGCTTATTATTTTGCGGGAACCTGTCAAAACTCACTAAATACGTCACGCTGCGTCTCTTAAAAGGGGTAATACTGTGGCCACATGTGGGAATCTGGCACCAAACTTTTAATACAATTGAGAAATCGAACATAATAACTTCACAGAGGTTTCGAATCTGTTAAGAAGAAAATGCAACAACAAAACACACACACACACACACACACACACACACACAGACACACATATATATATATATATATATATATATATATATATATATTATATATAAATATATATATATATATATATATATATATATATATATAATATATATATATATATATGGGAGGGGCGAAGTAACCGAGTGGTTTAGGCATTACACTTTGACCCGGAAGGTCCCGGGTTCGAGCCCCGCTTCTGGCACTTTCGTTGTTTTCCTTGGGAGAGATTATTAACCCCCTACTCACTTTGAACAACATGGGTGATTCCTGTTGACATCAGACAACTTGTATGATGAATTATCTATATTCCTTAATGGAATGCCTAGGCGACGATATCTTATGATGTCTTGGCGGAAGGGCATAATATATATATATATATATATATATATATATATATATATATATATATATATATATATATATATATATATGAGAGGTGCCCATACGGCTTCTCGTAGGAATTAATAATATCGCATTGAAAATAGCATTGGCCACAATGAGTAATGAGTCCGTTAAAGTATGAGCATTTTTGACCAATCGTTTTATTAAACCAAATTAAGTTCGGGGCAACACTCTTTATAGAATTCAATTGAAGGGATGTGTTCTATACAGTGCTCTTACTATTATTATTATTATTATTATTATTATTATTATTATTATTATTATTTATTATTATTATTATTATTATTTTGTATTGTTGTTATTATTATTGTTATTATTATTATTATTATTATTATATATTATTATTATTATTATTATTATCATCATCATCATCATCATCATCATCATCATTATTATTATTATTATTATTATTATTATTATTATTATTATTATTATTATTATTATTAATATTATTATTCTCCTCCTCCTCCTCCTCCTCCTCCTCCTTCTTCTTCTTCTTCTTCTTCTTCTTCTTCTTCTTCTTCTTCTTCTTCTTCTTCTTCTTTTTCTTCTTCTTCTTCTCTCTTCTTCTTCTTCTTCTTCTTCTTCTTCTTCTTCTTCTTCTTCTTCTTCTTCTTCTTCTTCTTCTTCTTCTTCTTCTTCTTCTTCTTCTTCTTCTTCTTCTTCATCTTCTTCTTCTTCTTCTTCTTCGTCTTCCTATTCTTATTCTTCTTCATATTCCTATTCTTCTCTAATGCATCCTCAAATGTCTCAATATAACTCGGAAAACAGCAAGAATCTCGGGAAAATTATTCAAAGGGATTGTTTTAAAATGGATGTCATCCCGGTTGAAAGAATAGGATTCAGTAGTCTGAGGTCACGCCGCCCGGCAATGGCGGCCATCTGGTTCTAAACAAAGAAAATCATTACTTTTTATTCTTCATGCTGGCTAGAACTTTTCATTCCCTTTTCATATGCCTTGTGATCAGAATGTGTAAAATTCAAAACATGATCAAATTTATGTGTTTTTTTTCCCTCTGGAAACGCTTTTATGCTCGCCGGAGAAATATTTCATACGGGCGCCCGCCATTGTTCCGATAGTTTAGAGCCAGTGTTACTAAGTTACCATGCATCATAAGGAAGGAAGTGACGTTACGACTGTTGAAGAGTATTATAGTTCGTATTTTTAGTCACAATATAGACGTCTAGATAGACTGCGCTTGTCTAAGAATCTCATAACATTGACATCCGGAACAATAACGGAACAAAACACACTAAACTATGTGTAGCCTTGAACGCTTATAGATAGTTCGAAGATAACGTCACTCTGGCCTTTGTTATTGTTTTTTGCCATCCGCGTTTTTGAGTAATTCTCACTAAACTGTATTAACTGGACTATAAACGATCATGGTTACACACAGTTTTGTGTGTTGGTCAGTTACACTTCCGGATGACAATGTTGTGAACTTCTTAGCCAAGTGCATACTATCTATAGTCTGGTTAATACAGTTTAGTGAGAATTACTCATAAACGCGGATGGCAAAATGCAATAACAAAGACCTGAGTGACGTCAACTTCATACTATCTAAAGATACCTTAATTATGTTCCATCAAATGAGCAGATAATTAACATTTCATGCTACAAACACGCACAGTAAACCACAGACTAGGTATTCTCTATGCAGTAAACCCACAAAAGAGCAAATACAAACACACATAAACACTCACACACACACACACACACACTCACGCTTATCTCTTCTGCTTTACATGTTAAAATAATAAATGGAATAAGTCGTGTTTGTTTTTCGTTTTTCGAAATACGATACTCTACCCCGACTTGGAACGGACGCTCTCTAAAGGCATACGAATAATATCATTCATTAGTTTGTGTTTGCATCTATGCGTTTGCGAGCCTAGACGAATGATCGAGCGGTGAAGTCTTCAAGTACTAGTGATTTTGCAGTGAATATTATTATTATTATTATTATTATTATTATTATTATTATTATTATTATTATCATCATCATCATCATCATCATCATCATCATCATCATCATCATCATCATCATCATCATCATCATTATTATTATTATTATTATTATTATTATTATTATTATTATTATTATTATTATTATTATTATTATTATTATTATTATTATTACTATTATTACTATTATTTGATATAGAGCCAGTATCCACAAATAGTGCTCAGAGGTCAGAGGTGCTTTACAATAGTTTTTTTGGTGTCACACAAGTTCATTCATTCGACTACGAAATCACCACAACAGTCACACACACACACACACACACACACACACACACACATCTTGTTCGAAGTTCACATAGAATCACGAGGAGCAGAATGAAAAAGATTTGTTTATAAATGCCGTTTGAAGCGTTACCATTCTCAGGCAATCCATTGGACACCTAAAAGTCAACAGAGACAATTTGAAGTTTCAAAACACCCAGGGTACATATTGTTCTAGGAGGCCAACAAGACAAGTATTTTCGACTTTTAGCGGACAGCGTGGCTAGCTCACGGTACAGGCTTTGCTTCGTACCCGAGGGAGGTGATAGAATATATGAAATAATATTTTAAAATTCTATTGTGCCTTTTTCTTTCAAGCTCGTGCATCATTCAAATCCGTTATATCTTTTAACTGACTTGAAATCATTCGAAGTTCATGCGGTGCCAAAATGATTCGCCAAGATTATTCGTCTTCGTAAGCATGACGTTAAATCGCGTTCGAAAGTTGAAAACATACTAGTGTATTATAGTACGTAGTGTACAAACTCTAAACGTGTAACACAATTTAAATCACGAGCAGCGTAATGATAAAAAGAGAACACTCAAACATGCACTTCATTGCCCTCGCGATTTCACCTACCTTTTGGTTTTTGTTCCTCATATATATATATATATATATAATATATATATTATATATATATATATATATGTATACATATCTATTACGTATCTTACTCTAAGACGCCAGACTTCAGTGCATGTCTTTGATCAGTCCAGTCGATTTGAAACGTTTCCAACAAACAATAATATCTGTCGTGTATTCGGTAACGCATCGACCTGCTTACATGCTAATTCAGGATCCCCAAGTTTGAAACCTGACCTACCACTGGATTAAAAAAAAAAACAAAAAAAAACAACAACAACAACAAATAACCCA
>NC_088368.1:13898031-13933031 GCF_034508935.2 Berghia stephanieae | reverse complement strand
TCAAACAGACATTTTTGAAAACATCGAATTGTGTCATGAATATCAGAAAAAAAGACAAAGATTTATAGAGCTGAGAGCCATTTGCAATGACGTGGTACAGAAAATTTAACCATTTTCATTTGTATCTACATCACAAAATTTGAAAACAAAATGTTTTTATCATAGTTATAAGAATTTAATTCTGTGATGTAGAGGCTGTTTTGCTGATAAAATTATGTAGACGTCTATGGCATGTTCTTATTTCTTTTGAGTTAAGTTTTAAAAACCTATTTCATATTGTTTGATTATGACGTTTTCGGGAAAATCAAGACGATTATATAATAATAATAATAATAATAATAATAATAATAATAATAATAATAATGATAATAATAATAATAATAATAATAATAATAATGATAATGATAATGATAATGATAATGATAATAATGATAATAATAATAATATAATAATAATAATAATAATAATAATAATAATAATAATAATAATAATAATAATAATAATAATAATAATAATAATAATAATAATGATAATAATAATACAACCACTACTATAACTACAACTAATACTATAATATTATCATCGTCCAGAGCCCTTGTTTGTAGTCGTAGTACAGCAAGGCCCTCTATATAGTTACCATATAGAAGGCCTTGAGTATAGTTATTTGTTTGGGTGATTGACCTGTTGGTCACCGCGACAAGACATCTTAGGTCATCCCGACATGGTCAAGCGACGTTAATCGATGGTAAACGCTTTCTCTACCTTTCCCAACCCTTCTACGCTCTGTCTCCATTCTTCCTCTCTTCTACGTTTCAATATTCTGTCGTCTATCTCTATCTCACTATCTACTATCTATCTATCTATCTATCTATCTATCTATCTATCTATCTATCTATCTATCTATTCTCTATCTATCTATCTATCTATCTATCTATCTAGCATCTCTATCTATCTATCTTCTATCTATCTATCTATCTTATCTATCTATCTATCTATCTATCTATCTATCTATCTATCTATCTATCTATCTATCTATCTATCTATCTTCTATCTATCTATCTGTCTATCTATCTATCTATCTATCTATCTATCTATCTATCTATCTATCTATCTATCTATCGATCTATCTATCTATCTGTCTATCTATCTATCTATCAACGTATCTCTATCTATCTATCTATCTATCTATCTATCTATCTATCAACGTATCTCTATCTATCTATCTATCTATCTATCTATCTCTATCTATCTATCTATCAACGTATCTCTCTATCTATCTATCATTCTATCTATCTATCTATCAACGTATCTCTATCTATCTATCTAACTATCTATCTATCTATCTATCTATCTATCTATCTATCTATCTATCTATCTGTCTATCTATCTATCTATCTATCTATCTATCTATCTGTCTATATACCTATCTATCTATCTATCTATCTATCTACGTATCTCTATCTCTCTATTTATCTATCAATAACTATTTATCTATCTACCCATCTATCCATCTATTTATCTGCGTATCAATACCTATCTATCCATCTACCTATCGATCTATCTTTCTTACCTACCTACATATCTATCTTTCTATCTCTAACCCTCTCTCTCTCTCTCTCTCTCTCTCTCTCTCTCTCTCTGTGTGTGTGTGTGTGTGTGTGTTTGTGTGTGTATGTGTGTGCGTGTGTTCTTTTTTTCTCGTACGCTGTTCTTCTCTCTCTCTCTCTCTCTCACACACACACACACACAAACACACGCACAACACTCTATCTCTGTTTCTCTCTCTCTTCTCTCTCTCTCTCTCTCTCTCTCTCTCTCTTTCTCTATCTATCTATCTATATACATCTCTCTCTCTCTCCCTCTCTCTCTCTCTCTCTCTCTCTCTCTCTCTCTCTCTCTCTCTCTCTCTCTCTCTTGAGGAATGACCAAATGCAATTTTTAGGTTATTTTTCTTTTATCCCTATGATTAACGTCATTTTAAACGGGAAACTTGTTAGATATGTCACTTCGTCAAAAAAAAAAAAAAAAAAAGTAGGATAATGCGCAATCATGAGAGCGATAACAATAAATAGTATATATCTAGATAGAAACTGTTTATTAGAAACCAAGAATCTCGTACACCTACTATCTAATACTGAGACGGTGTTTACTTCAATTATCTTAATTATTTGGTAAAGATTTGGAGTATGCCAAAACAAAACAAGTCGCAGTCGAGGTACATATAGTATGCGCTTGGTTAAGAAGCTCACAACATTGCCATCCGGAAGTATAACGGACCAACACACAATACTATGTGTACCCATGAACTTGTATAGTCTGGTTAAATACAGTTTAGTGAGAACTACTCATAAACGTGGCAAAAAACAACAACAAAGACATGAGTGACGTCATCTTCATTCTATCTATAGTCTTTGACACAATCCCATGTAATATCGTAACAGCTCTGTCAGAAATAAATATTTCATTAATCAGCTAAGTACATAATAATATATCATATTTCTTAAATTTTCAAAAGGTTTCTATACATTCCTGTAAGTTTTTGTTATACTTTTTTTTCATTTGCTATGTGAACTTACATGAACAAATGTCTTTGTATTTGTAAGTCTTATTGGTTTCCTTGAGCCATTATTTATTTGAAGGGTTTAAAAAGATTCAGAAGATATTTTCCGGAGACAGAATACATGCCAGTGATTAGTTTTAACGAAGATGTAACGGGTTTGCGAGTCATTCTATAGATAGAATGCGCTTGGCAAAGGAGTTCACAACATTGCCATCCGGAAGTATAACGGACCAACACACAAACTCTGTGTAACCATGAACTTTTATAGTCAGGTTAATACAGCTTAGTGAGAACAACTCACAAACGCGGATGGCAAAAACAATAACAAAGGCCTGAGTGACGTCATCTGCATACTATCTATACAGCAGGACTTTCCATTAGAAACTCACGTCTTTTATAAACGTCGAGGATTTTAAGAAAAGGCTTAAAACTTATCTCTTCCAGAAATTTTGATTACTGATGTTTTCCGGTCTACATCGATGTTTCAGGCCCTTTCAGCCATCGTGAGGACTGTGTGTTACATGAGTTTGGTTTGTTGTCTGAGCACTATCCGTACCATATTTGTATCAAACACGATTCAATATATATATATATATTAATATATATTAATAAAATTATATAATAATATTTGAATCGTGTTGGATACAAATATGGTTCAAATGGTACCGAAACTAAAACAAACAAGCAATAAAAATATGTAGGACTAACGGGAAATAATTTCAAAACAAGATACAACATCCACACCTCAACATTTAGAAACACTAACAAAAAAACATCCACAAAACTCAGCGAACATATTTGGAAATTAAAAGACAACAAACTAGACCACAACATTTCATGGAAAAATATATCTAAAGCAACAGGATACACACCATCATCAAAATAATGTAGCTTATGCCGGGAAGAGAAATATAATTTAATCAAACACCCTCATGAAGCCACACTCAACACGAAAAATGAGATGTACAATAGTTGTCCACATCGACGGAAGCACTTATTAATCAACAACAAATCTACGGAACAACTTCAACAAGCAACAACACACAACAAAGCAAACTCATGTAACACACAGTCCTGACGATGACTAAAAAGGCCTGAAACATCGATGTAGACTGACTCCAACATTGTGGCAAATAATAAAATATATATATATATATATATATATATATATATATATATATATATATATATATATATATATATATATATAAAATATTCGTGTTCTCACCTCTATTTAGCCAACAATATCGTTTCAACAGCACACTGCATCATTAGGGCTACTCATCTTCAGCTGTTCCAGCAGGATTGATCTAGGCTGGTATCACCTTCAGGGTCATGGCAGCTCACAAGCTCCTGCACGACGGCAACGTGATGATCCTTCTCAGGAGACCCAGACTATAATAGTTCATGATTACACATAGTTTTGTGTGTTGGTTCCGAATGGCAATGTTGTGAGTTTCTAAGCAGGCGCATACTATTTATTTATAGATATCAACCCCAAAAATTCGTCATAAAATAAGACAAAGATCACAGGGTAAAAACATAATTGGATTCAATAGTCTGACGTCACGTCGCCCAGCAACGGCGGCCATCGTGGTTCTAAACATAGAAAATCGGTACTTTTTATTTTTCATGCTGGCTAGAACTTTTCATATGTTTTGTGATCAGAATGTGTAAAAATCAAAACATGATCAGATTTATAATGTCTTTTTCCTCTGGATACGCTTTTATGCTCGTCGGAGATATATTTCATAAGGGCGTCCGCCATTGTTCCGATAGTTTAGAGCCAGTTACTAAGTTACCATGCGTCATTACGAGGGAAGTGACGTCACGACTGTTGAAGCGTATTATGAGGTGAAATCATTAGAACCATTTGTTTTCTTGAAGACTTCCCTACTCACTTTTTACTTTCGTTTGGTGATCGTCGTCTTCATTTGTGACGTAATTTTGCTCTCAGTATTAGCGTAGCCATGGTAAAATTTGTGCGGATATGTGTTTAGTGGTATGACACTCGCTTTCGGATCGGAGGGTCCTGGGTTCGAGCCTCGCGCTCGGCGCATAGTTGAGTCCTTGGAAAAGGCTCTTTACTCACATTATCTCACCGTACTCAGTGTAAAATGAGTACCTGGACGTTAACAGCGTTGTCTTTGTCCGAAACATTGTAATATCGCCTAATAGGCGTTATGTCCCGTCCTACATGTTAAATGTTGCTTTTGACCAGGGACACCTTGTAAAGCGCTTTGAGCACAATTAGTGGATATTAATTGCACTATATAAAAGCTCATTAAAAATATTTTAAAACTTATAGCCTGACACCGTAGTCATGGTAAACTTATAGCCTGACATTGACCAAAAAAAAAAATGACGTCAAAATACAAGTCTTTGGCCACAAAAGAAAACAAATCGTGAGTTCTATTCAATAGTTCAACCAATGGGACCACTTGTTTCCTTGAGCACTACTAATGTCAACTCACTAGGCGGTGCAAAAACCAAATAACGTACAAGAGCGAGGATGGATGATATTTATTGTAATATAGATAGTATGCAGATGACGTCACTCAGGCCTTTGTTATTGTTTTTGCCATCCGCGTTTGTGAGTTGTTCTCACTAAACTGTATTAACCAGACTATAAAAGTTCATGGTTACACAGAGTTTGTGTGTTGGTCCGTTATACTTCCGGATGGCAATGTTGTGAACTCCTTGGCCAAGCGCATACTATCTATAGATAGAAAATGAGATGTCATCACTCCGAAACCCGATGATAATGACGTCAAAAGACTAGTCCTTTTGGGTCTCAGTGACAGGCAATAACTTAACGATGGCTACGGTTCTCGTGTCAAGCTATAGATAGTTCGAAGATGACGTCACTCAGGTCTTTGTTATTGTTATTTGCCATCCGCGTTTATAAGTAATGCTCACTGAACTGTATTAACCAGACTATAAACGTTCATGGATACACACAGTTTTGTGTGTTGGTCCGTTATACTTCAGGATGGCAATGTTATGAGCTTCTTAGCCAAGCGCATACCATCTATAAGTTAACAATGGTTACGGCATCAGGCCTTACGTTTCTAAGGCGACGGTTCCACCAACGGTATATCGGAACTATTTGTGACCCATCGTCTCAAAACGGTATTATGTCGGAACGAACCAAATGCTTAAAAACCTAATTTAGTGTCAAACTGGTCAAAAATATAAATTGTTGGCATTAGCACCCTAAAATATGGTATCCATTCTACTCAATAAAACATACAAACTCAACACAAGTCTGATATTTCTGGCTATAAATTCAGTTTTCAACATTTTAACCAACCCCACTTAATACCGTTTTGAGGTGAAGAGTCACGTTTGCATCACAGAAAAGCTTGTTTGTTTGTTGTTTTTACAATGAATGTCTAAAGTCAATAACAAGGTGACGAGTGTTGTGTACTTCATTTAATTTTAATTGCATACAGGATGATGAAAGTTTACTGACCGATTCAACTGTTTTTTTTTTAGTCTATGGACATTCATCACAAGTGATAACTGGCTTGCTTTCTCTTCTTCTTTCTTCTTCTTCTTCTTCTTCTTCTTCTTCTTCTTCTTCTTCTTCTTATTATTATTATTATTATTATTATTATTTTATAATATAATAATAATAATAATATAATAATAATAATAATAATAATAATATAATAATAATGGTAATGACAAAGATAATAATAGTAATAATAATAATAATAATAATAAATAATAATAATAATAATAATAATAACAACAATAATAATAACAAATGATGATAATAATAATAATAATAATAATAATAATAATAATAATAATAATAATAATAATAATAATAATAATAATAATAATAATAATAATAATATATAATTAATGATAATAATAATAATAATAATAATAATAATAATAATAATACAAAACGGTATAATAAAGTATTGGTTCCATTCCACATGCACATATGCAGGTCTTCTAACCCAAATCGTTATGGGTTTATTGTTCTAATGGTAATACTCTCAACCGTTGTCCAGATTTCAGAAATGAGAGGTCTTCTTCTTTGTATGGAGTAAAAGCAATTATGGCTTGGGCCATCATCTGTCAAGTGAAAGAATTATACATTCACTAGTTATGATTGAAATCGACATGTACCACATGCAGTTCTGACATCCGAATTCAATTATGGGCCTAGTTTAACATTGTTGTATGGACAACAATTTTGCTTCTTTTTTTTTTAAATTTGAGATTTCCATTCAACAATAAGCCCATAATGATTTAGGTTATCAGACCTCCAAATAAGTGCACGTCGATGAAAACAAACAAAACTAAAATCAAATTCACTTTATTCGTCAAATTGTTTTTTTTTAAATGAGGAAATTTGCCATAGGACTGGGGAATGAATACCAGGCGTCCTTCGCCATGGGGAGTCGCAAAGAGAGTTAGGGCGGGGTGACTTGCTAAATTTCAGCCAGTCCAGTTGCGACTGGAACCGTAGCCATCGTTACCTTATAGCCCGACACTGACCGTGGCCTTCGTAAAGTTATGGCCTGACACTGACCAAAAAATGACGTCATAATGCCAGTCTTTGGCCACAGAAGAAAACAATTCGTGAGTTGTATTCAATAGTTCAACCAATGAAATAACTTGTTTCCATGAGTTCTACTAACGACAACTCACTAAGCAGTGCAAAAACCAAATAATGACGTCAAACTGTCTGTCCTTTTGGATTTCAGTATCAGGCTATAATATAACGATAGTATGTATATAGAGAATGAGATTAGAGGAAGAGTAGCGTCCCTTGATTGGACGTTACCGGCAGAAAATTATTAGAGAGAGAACCTCATTGTTGGTTTTGCGCATGCGTCTCTCGTGATAGCGGCATGAGACACTTCACCGAAAGCGAGGACGGGAGAGACGCATGCGCAAAACCATGTTGACGTTCTCTCTGCAAGGTGACGTCCAATCAAGGGACGCTACTCTTCCGCTAATCTCATTCCCTATATTTGCGTGCATATTTTAAGTGTTTTTACAGAGCTATAAGCCCCATGGATATATGTTACTATGGCTTTTTAAAAACTTGAGAGGCGAGTGCTCTACCAACTGACCTTTCAAAGACACCAAAAGAGCAAAAAAGTAGTGGCATCACACCTTCTACTTTCCGGTTCCAAAATCCCCGGAATTGTGTATGTAACCAGTCCTTTGGAGGACTAATAATGAATAGGTTACATCTTAAATCATAGGATGACATAACTACTTTATTAGCAGGAGGTATAGGCAGATTCTTAGGGACGAACAAGAGCGAGGATGGATGATATTTATTGTAATATAGATAGAACGAAGATGACGTCAATCTAGTCTTTGTTATTGTTTTTGCCATCCACGTTTATGAGTACTTCTCACTAAACTGTATGAACCAGACTATAAAAGTTCATGGATACACAGAGTTTTGTGTGTTGGTCCGTGATACTTCCGGATGCCAATGTTATGAGCTTCTTCGCCAAGCGCATAATATCTATAGATAGAATGCGCTTGGCCAAGGAGTTCACAACTTTGCCATCCGGAAGTATAACGGACCAACACACAAACTCTGTGTAACTGACTTACTGACTTAGATGCCTTTCGCGTCTCGACCGAAAGATCGGGTCGCCTTGGCTGTTTCCAGTATTTCCTGTGTGAGGTGTCTCCAATATTGCCGGTCCTCTGCTAGGGTTCTCAGATTTTCAAGGTCCCTGCCGTTATGAGACTAATGCTTTGTCCAAGTATGTGAGGTTTTTGTTTAGGATCACGGGAGTGTTGTGATCGGTCTTCCTCTGAAAGGTTCCCGTGTTTTTGGAAGTATCCCGACATGGCTTGGTTTGCTGGTATGTTTTTGTCCCTGCGTAGTATGTGACCGAAAAGTTGCCATCGTTGTTGTAAAATGTCAAGGAGATTGGTCTTTCTTTTGTGATCTTATAGAGTGATTCATTTGAGATCTTTTTGGGGTATTTGATGTCCAGTACCCTTCTTAGCTGTGTGCGATGGAAGGCATCCAGATGTTCTTCTTCGGATTTTGTCAACGCCCAAGTGCCGCAGTTATACAGAAGTACCGGTTTTTACTCTGTGTAACCATGAACTTTTATAGATAGTTCAAAGATGACGTGACTCAGGCCTTTGTTATTGTTTTTGCCATCCGCGTTTGTGAGTTGTTCTCACTAAACTGTATTAACCAGACTATAAAAAGTTTTTTACACATAGTTGTGTGTTGGTCCGTTATACTTCCGGATGGCAATGTTGTGAACTCCTTGGCCAAGCGCATACTATCTATAGTCTTGTTAATACAGTTTAGTGAGAACAACTCACAAACGCGGATGGCAAAAACAATAACAAAGGCCTGAGTGACGTCATCTTCGAACTATCTATAGACTAGAAAATGAGATGTCATCACTCCGAAACCCGAAGATCAATAGGATTCAGTAGTCGTAACGTCATTTCCTTCCTAATGACGCATGGTAACTTAGCAACACTGGCTCTAAACTATCGGAACAATGGCGGACACCGTATGAAATATTTCTCCGGCGTGCATAAAAGCGTATCCAGAGGAAAAAAAACCCCATAAATTTGATCATGTTTTGACTTTTACACATTCTGATCACAAGGCATATGAAAAGGGAATGAAAAGTTCTAGCCAGCATGAAGAATAAAAAGTAATGATTTTCTTTGTTTAGAACCAAGATGGCCGCCGTTGCCGGGTGGCGTGACAACAGACTACTGAATCCAATTACACAAAGTATGTACACAGTCTTCCGGAAGAGTGGTTTTACACTTCCAATGAGAATAGAACAAGTAATTTTTTTTATATATCACACTTTTCTTTTCAATTATTGACGAATTAATTAGGTAGCATATTGGAATGACCTACCTCACCAATATCTTTGAGAAGCACAAATCTGTCCTTGCGCAATGAACAGGATTGGTAGTGTTCCACAAGTTTATTGACCGAGCTAAAAGACTCGACGCCCCACAAATCGTATTGGGCTCCTACCCGACAGATCTTAAAGTGTTGGACATCCATACCTATCCTGTTAAAATAACATAAGATAAGATACGGTAAAATTAGATAAGATAAGAAAAAGTTAGATATACTGTGACTTGTGACATCAATTACGCTTCACAGTCATGACGTCACTTTCCTCGTAGTGGTGCATGGTAACTTAGTAACTGGCTCTAAACTATCGGAACAATGGCGGACGCCCATATGAAATCTTTCTCCGACGAGCATAAAAGCTTATCCAGAGAGAAAAAACAAACATTATAAATTTGATCATGTTTTGATTATTACACATTTTAATCACAAGACATATGAAAAGTTCTAGACAGCATGAAGAATAAAAAGTACCGATTTTCTTTTTTTAGAACCACGATGGCAGCCGTTGCTGGGCGCCGTGACATCAGACTATTGAATCCAATTCAACCCTGTGTTGTGTTGAGGGTGATTTTCATGAAACAGGGCAGAGATGTCGTGACGACACAACTTCTTCTCTTCCGGTTACAAACTCATTTGAAGTGTGGATGTAACAATCCTTTTGAAGGACTACTAATGTGTAGGTTACACATTGAAGCATAAGTTTACAACATTGCCATCCGGAAGTAAAACTGGCCAACACACAAAACTGTGTGTAACCTTGGAGGTTTATGGTCTGGTTAATACAGTTTAGTGAGAAGTACTCATAAACGCGGATGGCAAAAAAAAAACCCCAAACCAATAACAAAGACATGAGTGACGTCATCTTTGAACTATCTATAGGCAAAATCCAAGATTACGGAACCTAAAAGAGCGAGGAGGGGTGATATTTATTGACGACCAACATATAGATAGTTTGCGCTTGGCTAAGAAGCTCACAACATTGCCATCCGGAAGTATAACGGACCAACAAACAAAACTAAATATGAAACTCAATTGAGACTGATTATTTATTTTTAAAGAAATAAAAATAGCTGTCATGATAGTCACTCCACATAGAGTTGCAGCACATCATTTATCTTACAGGAAGGAACTCCTTTACCCATATTTCTTGGCAATAATATTTATTTACTGTTTTTGATTATATGTTTATTATATTATTACAATTTATGGATTTTTATATGCAATACTATATTCATTCTATGCTTTATTGATAACTTTTTATTCATATTTAATTATTCATATATATATATTATATATGTCTTAAATTATAATATTGTCTTTTATTTTCTTTATTTTTATTTATTATTTACTTAGTTTTATTATTTATTTATTTATTTATTTTTTGTCAATGTTTGTCTTTCTTTTTCTTTTTTTTTTCTCTTTTTTTTTAACCTCAGGACTGAGAGACATCCAATGTGTGTCGTCACTTTGCCAGTTTAGGTTAATCTCCATCTTAAACATACTCGTACAACAATAAACATAGGAGTAGGGATAGTGACCTTAAAAAATAATAAATAAATATAATTAAATAAAAAATAAAAAATAAATAAATAAATTAATTAATTAAAAAACAAAAACAAAAAACAACTTGATTTAATATGGTTTAATAGCCTTGGTACAATCTTAGATAAAAAATAAACTGGCAAAATGACAACAAACGTGTGATGTCTCTCACTTCTGAGGTTTAAAAATATACAACTTTTTAATAATAATAATAATAATAATAAATGGCATTTATATAGAGCTTTACCCCGTTGTCACAGGCTCTAAGTGCTTTACAGTGATATAAAAAAAAACATATTACAGTGAGACAAGTGTGAAGGAAACGTGATACGAATTCAATTTAACAAGAACAAAATATGAAAATAATATTGCAACATTATGACGTCAAAAGATAAAACTTTAAGTTTAACTTTTGTTTGTTTTGTGTTCATTCATGAGTCAGATTTACTCCCTTTATCTTTATCTCCATTTTATTGACTCATTTAGGTACCTCTATTTATTAGTTATAAAATGAGTACATGGTCGTTAACAGCGTTGTCTCTGTCGACACAATTGTAAAATCGCCTAATAAGCATCCTGTCTCGTCCTTCATGTTAAGTGTTGCTGTTGGCTAGGAACCCATTGTAAAGCGCTTTGAGCAGGTAGAATGGTTATTGCGTTATAGTAAAGCACAAGTTTTTATCTTTAAAATCCTTTTCTGTGTAGGGATATACACAAAATGGGCCTCAAACTATCTTTATGTGATGTAGCAATGTTGTAATAAATGATTTGTAATATTAGACACTGATTATAGTGGCCTCTGGTTCTACTGTATAGGAATCAGATGAATCTAACTTCGTCCGCTTGAGTCATGCCTTCCATGATCCATAGTCTTTGACAAGGGTTGACGTTTAACCCTCTCCTTACCAACTATAGGAAAATCGTCACATTCGTTACGATACAACCAACATTTTTCTTTTTCAAATTTCTTTAGTATATCATAAAATTTAAATAAAATGAACAGTGTGTTGTAGAGCATGTTTTGCTAAAGAAATTATGCATCACAAGAACTTTATTGTTACTGTGTATGAGTGATTAAAAATCTATTTTTGTGTTGCATAATTTCTTTACTATAACGCAATAACCATTCTACCTGCTCAAAGCGCTTTACAATGGGTTCCTAGCCAACAGCAACACTTAACATGAAGGACGAGACAGGATGCTTATTAGGCGATTTTACAATTGTGTCGACAGAGACAACGCTGTTAACGACCATGTACTCATTTTATAACTAATAAATAGAGGTACCTAAATGAGTCAATAAAATGGAGATAAAGATAAAGGGAGTAAATCTGACTCATGAATGAACACAAAACAAACAAAAGTTAAACTTAAAGTTTTATCTTTTGACGTCATAATGTTGCAATATTATTTTCATATTTTGTTCTTGTTAAATTGAATTCGTATCACGTTTCCTTCACACTTGTCTCACTGTAATATGTTTTTTTTTATATCACTGTAAAGCACTTAGAGCCTGTGACAACGGGGTAAAGCTCTATATAAATGCCATTTATTATTATTATTATTATTATTAAAAAGTTGTATATTTTTAAACCTCAGAAGTGAGAGACATCACACGTTTGTTGTCATTTTGCCAGTTTATTTTTTATCTAAGATTGTACCAAGGCTATTAAACCATATTAAATCAAGTTGTTTTTTGTTTTTGTTTTTTAATTAATTAATTTATTTATTTATTTTTTATTTTTTATTTAATTATATTTATTTATTATTTTTTAAGGTCACTATCCCTACTCCTATGTTTATTGTTGTACGAGTATGTTTAAGATGGAGATTAACCTAAACTGGCAAAGTGACGACACACATTGGATGTCTCTCAGTCCTGAGGTTAAAAAAAAAAGAGAAAAAAAAAAGAAAAAGAAAGACAAACATTGACAAAAAATAAATAAATAAATAAATAATAAAACTAAGTAAATAATAAATAAAAATAAAGAAAATAAAAGACAATATTATAATTTAAGACATATATATATATATATGAATAATTAAATATGAATAAAAAGTTATCAATAAAGCATAGAATGAATATAGTATTGCATATAAAAATCCATAAATTGTAATAATATAATAAACATATAATCAAAAACAGTAAATAAATATTATTGCCAAGAAATATGGGTAAAGGAGTTCCTTCCTGTAAGATAAATGATGTGCTGCAACTCTATGTGGAGTGACTATCATGACAGCTATTTTATTTCTTTAAAAATAAATAATCAGTCTCAATTGAGTTTCATATTTAGTTTTGTTTGTTGGTCCGTTATACTTCCGGATGGCAATGTTGTGAGCTTCTTAGCCAAGCGCAAACTATCTATATGTTGGTCGTCAATAAATATCACCCCTCCTCGCTCTTTTAGGTTCCGTAATCTTGGATTTTGCCTATAGATAGTTCAAAGATGACGTCACTCATGTCTTTGTTATTGGTTTGGGGTTTTTTTTTTTGCCATCCGCGTTTATGAGTACTTCTCACTAAACTGTATTAACCAGACCATAAACCTCCAAGGTTACACACAGTTTTGTGTGTTGGCCAGTTTTACTTCCGGATGGCAATGTTGTAAACTTATGCTTCAATGTGTAACCTACACATTAGTAGTCCTTCAAAAGGATTGTTACATCCACACTTCAAATGAGTTTGTAACCGGAAGAGAAGAAGTTGTGTCGTCACGACATCTCTGCCCTGTTTCATGAAAATCACCCTCAACACAACACAGGGTTGAATTGGATTCAATAGTCTGATGTCACGGCGCCCAGCAACGGCTGCCATCGTGGTTCTAAAAAAAGAAAATCGGTACTTTTTATTCTTCATGCTGTCTAGAACTTTTCATATGTCTTGTGATTAAAATGTGTAATAATCAAAACATGATCAAATTTATAATGTTTGTTTTTTCTCTCTGGATAAGCTTTTATGCTCGTCGGAGAAAGATTTCATATGGGCGTCCGCCATTGTTCCGATAGTTTAGAGCCAGTTACTAAGTTACCATGCACCACTACGAGGAAAGTGACGTCATGACTGTGAAGCGTAATTGATGTCACAAGTCACAGTATATCTAACTTTTTCTTATCTTATCTAATTTTACCGTATCTTATCTTATGTTATTTTAACAGGATAGGTATGGATGTCCAACACTTTAAGATCTGTCGGGTAGGAGCCCAATACGATTTGTGGGGCGTCGAGTCTTTTAGCTCGGTCAATAAACTTGTGGAACACTACCAATCCTGTTCATTGCGCAAGGACAGATTTGTGCTTCTCAAAGATATTGGTGAGGTAGGTCATTCCAATATGCTACCTAATTAATTCGTCAATAATTGAAAAGAAAAGTGTGATATATAAAAAAAATTACTTGTTCTATTCTCATTGGAAGTGTAAAACCACTCTTCGGAAGACTGTGTACATACTTTGTGTAATTGGATCCAGTAGTCTGTTGTCACGCCACCGGCAACGGCGGCCATCTTGGTTCTAAACAAAGAAAATCATTACTTTTTATTCTTCATGCTGGCTAGAACTTTTCATTCCCTTTTCATATGCTTGTGATCAGAATTGTAAAAGTCAAAACATGATCAAATTTATGGGGTTTTTTTTCCTCTGGATACGCTTTTATGCACGCCGGAGAAATATTTCATACGGTGTCCGCCATTGTTCCGATAGTTTAGAGCCATGTGTTGCTAAGTTACCATGCGTCATTAGGAAGGAAATGACGTTACGACTACTGAATCCTATTGATCTTCGGGTTTCGGAGTGATGACATCTCATTTCTAGTCTATAGATAGTTCGAAGATGACGTCACTCAGGCCTTTGTTATTGTTTTTGCCATCCGCGTTTGTGAGTTGTTCTCACTAAACTGTATTAACAAGACTATAGATAGTATGCGCTTGGCCAAGGAGTTCACAACATTGCCATCCGGAAGTATAACGGACCAACACACAAACTATGTGTAACCATGAACTTTTATAGTCTGGTTATACAGTTAGTGAGAACAACTCACAAACGCGGATGGCAAAAACAATAACAAAGGCCTGAGTCACGTCATCTTTGAACTATCTATAAAGTTCATGGTTACACAGAGTTTGTGTAGTTGGTTCCGTTACTACTTCCGGATGGCATAAGTTGTAGTACTCCTTGGCCAAGCGCATTCTAATACTATAGATCGATTAATGCGACCTCACAATGTGCTAAAACTACTATGAAGAAAGCTCATAACGATTGGAAACATACCGAAGGTATCACGGACCACTTACACAAACTCTGTCGTTACACAATTTGTGGTGGTCCGTTATACTTCGATGCAAGTTGAACCTTGGCAAGGCATTATTATAGATATCTGGCGAAGACTTAACATTGATCGAGTTCACGCCACCAAAACTTGTGTATCCATGAATTTATAGTTGTTCATACAGTTTAGTAGAATCTCATAAACGTGGATGGCAAAAACAATAACAAAGACTAGATTGACGTCATCTTCGTTCTATCTATATTACAATAAATATCATCCATCCTCGCTCTTGTTCGTCCCTAAGAATCTGCCTATACCTCCTGCTAATAAAGTAGTTATGTCATCCTATGATTTAAGATGTAACCTATTCATTATTAGTCCTCCAAAGGACTGGTTACATACACAATTCCGGGGATTTTGGAACCGGAAAGTAGAAGGTGTGATGCCACTACTTTTTTGCTCTTTTGGTGTCTTTGAAAGGTCAGTTGGTAGAGCACTCGCCTCTCAAGTTTTTAAAAAGCCATAGTAACATATATCCATGGGGCTTATAGCTCTGTAAAAACACTTAAAATATGCACGCAAATATAGGGAATGAGATTAGCGGAAGAGTAGCGTCCCTTGATTGGACGTCACCTTGCAGAGAGAACGTCAACATGGTTTTGCGCATGCGTCTCTCCCGTCCTCGCTTTCGGTGAAGTGTCTCATGCCGCTATCACGAGAGACGCATGCGCAAAACCAACAATGAGGTTCTCTCTCTAATAACTTTCTGCCGGTAACGTCCAATCAAGGGACGCTACTCTTCCTCTAATCTCATTCCCTATATACATACTATCGTTATATTATAGCCTGATACTGAAATCCAAAAGGACAGACAGTTTGACGTCATTATTTGGTTTTTGCACTGCTTAGTGAGTTGTCGTTAGTAGAACTCATGGAAACAAGTTATTTCATTGGTTGAACTATTGAATACAACTCACGAATTGTTTTCTTCTGTGGCCAAAGACTGGCATTATGACGTCATTTTTTGGTCAGTGTCAGGCCATAACTTTACGAAGGCCACGGTCAGTGTCGGGCTATAAGGTAACGATGGCTACGGTTCCAGTCGCAACTGGACTGGCTGAAATTTAGCAAGTCACCCCGCCCTAACTCTCTTTGCGACTCCCCATGGCGAAGGACGCCTGGTATTCATTCCCCAGTCCTATGGCAAATTTCCTCATTTAAAAAAAAACAATTTGACGAATAAAGTGAATTTGATTTTAGTTTTGTTTGTTTTCATCGACGTGCACTTATTTGGAGGTCTGATAACCTAAATCATTATGGGCTTATTGTTGAATGGAAATCTCAAATTTTTAAAAAAAAGAAGCAAAATTGTTGTCCATACAACAATGTTAAACTAGGCCCATAATTGAATTCGGATGTCAGAACTGCATGTGGTACATGTCGATTTCAATCATAACTAGTGAATGTATAATTCTTTCACTTGACAGATGATGGCCCAAGCCATAATTGCTTTTACTCCATACAAAGAAGAAGACCTCTCATTTCTGAAATCTGGACAACGGTTGAGAGTATTACCATTAGAACAATAAACCCATAACGATTTGGGTTAGAAGACCTGCATATGTGCATGTGGAATGGAACCAATACTTTATTATACCGTTTTGTATTATTATTATTATTATTATTATTATTATTATTATTATTATTATTAATTATTATTATTATCATTATTATTATATTTATTATTATTATTATTATTATTATTATTATTATTATTATTATTATTATTATATCATTGTTATTATTATTGTTGTTATTATTATTATTATTATTATTATTATTATTATTATTATTATTTATTATTATTATTATTATTATTATTATTATTACTTTATATTATCTTTTATTACATTATTATTATATTATTTATTATTATTTATTATTATTATTATTATTATTATTATTATTATTATAATATAATAATAATAGATAAAGAAGAAAGAAGAAGAGAAGAAGAAGAGAAGAAGAAGAAGAAGAAGAAGAAGAAGAAGAAGAAGAAGAAGAAGAAAGCAAGCCAGTTATCACTTGTGATGAATGTCCATAGACTAAAAAAAAAACAGTTGAATCGGTCAGTAAACTTTCATCATCCTGTATGCAATTAAAATTAAATGAAGTACACAACACTCGTCACCTTGTTATTGACTTTAGACATTCATTGTAAAAACAACAAACAAACAAGCTTTTCTGTGATGCAAACGTGACTCTTCACCTCAAAACGGTATTAAGTGGGGTTGGTTAAAATGTTGAAAACTGAATTTATAGCCAGAAATATCAGACTTGTGTTGAGTTTGGATGTTTTATTGAGTAGAATGGATACCATATTTTAGGGTGCTAATGCCAACAATTTATATTTTTGACCAGATTAACATTAAATTAGGTTTTTAAGCCTTTGGTTCGTTCCGACATAATACTGTTTTGAGACGATGGGTCACAAATAGTTCCGATATACCGTTGGTGGAACCGTCGCCTTAGAAACGTAAGGCCTGATGCCGTAACCATTGTTAACTTATAGATGGTATGCGCTTGGCTAAGAAGCTCATAACATTGCCATCCGGAAGTATAACGGACCAACACACAAAACTGTGTGTATCCATGAACGTTTATAGTCTGGTTAATACAGTTCAGTGAGCATTACTCATAAACGCGGATGGCAAATAACAATAACAAAGACCTGAGTGACGTCATCTTCGAACTATCTATAGCTTGACACGAGAACCGTAGCCATCGTTAAGTTATTGCCTGTCACTGAGACCCAAAAGGACTAGTCTTTTGACGTCATTATCATCGGGTTTCGGAGTGATGACATCTCATTTTCTAGTCTATAGATAGTATGCGCTTGGCCAAGGAGTTCACAACATTGCCATCCGGAAGTATAACGGACCAACACACAAACTCTGTGTAACCATGAACTTTTATAGTCTGGTTAATACAGTTTAGTGAGAACAACTCACAAACGCGGATGGCAAAAACAATAACAAAGGCCTGAGTGACGTCATCTGCATACTATCTATATTACAATAAATATCATCCATCCTCGCTCTTGTACGTTATTTGGTTTTTGCACCGCCTAGTGAGTTGACATTAGTAGTGCTCAAGGAAACAAGTGGTCCCATTGGTTGAACTATTGGATAGAACTCACGATTTGTTTTCTTTTGTGGCCAAAGACTTGTATTTTGACGTCATTTTTTTTTTGGTCAATGTCAGGCTATAAGTTTACCATGACTACGGTGTCAGGCTATAAGTTTTAAAATATTTTTAATGAGCTTTTATATAGTGCAATTAATATCTACTAATTATGCTCAAAGCGCTTTACAAGGTGTCCCTGGTCAAAAGCAACATTTAACATGTAGGACGGGACATAACGCCTGTTAGGCGATATTACAATGTTTCGGACAAAGACAACGCTGTTAACGGCCAGGTACTCATTTTACACTGAGTACGGTGAGATAATGTGAGTAAAGAGCCTTTTCCAAGGACTCAACTATGCGCCGAGCGCGAGGCTCGAACCCAGGACCCTCCGATCCGAAAGCGAGTGTCATACCACTAAACCACATATCCGCACAAATTTTACCATGGCTACGCTAATACTGAGAGCAAAATTACGTCACAAATGAAGACGACGATCACCAAACGAAAGTAAAAAGTGAGTAGGGAAGTCTTCAAGAAAACAAATGGTTCTAATGATTTCACCTCATAATACGCTTCAACAGTCGTGACGTCACTTCCCTCGTAATGACGCATGGTAACTTAGTAACTGGCTCTAAACTATCGGAACAATGGCGGACGCCCTTATGAAATATATCTCCGACGAGCATAAAAGCGTATCCAGAGGAAAAAGACATTATAAATCTGATCATGTTTTGATTTTTACACATTCTGATCACAAAACATATGAAAAGTTCTAGCCAGCATGAAAAATAAAAAGTACCGATTTTCTATGTTTAGAACCACGATGGCCGCCGTTGCTGGGCGACGTGACGTCAGACTATTGAATCCAATTATGTTTTTACCCTGTGATCTTTGTCTTATTTTATGACGAATTTTTGGGGTTGATATCTATAAATAAATAGTATGCGCCTGCTTAGAAACTCACAACATTGCCATTCGGAACCAACACACAAAACTATGTGTAATCATGAACTATTATAGTCTGGGTCTCCTGAGAAGGATCATCACGTTGCCGTCGTGCAGGAGCTTGTGAGCTGCCATGACCCTGAAGGTGATACCAGCCTAGATCCAATCCTGCTGGAACAGCTGAAGATGAGTAGCCCTAATGATGCAGTGTGCTGTTGAAACGATATTGTTGGCTAAATAAGAGGTGAGAACACGAATATTTTATTTATATATATATATATATATATATATATATATATATATATATATATATCATTTTATTATTTGCCACAATGTTGGAGTCAGTCTACATCGATGTTTCAGGCCTTTTTAGTCATCGTCAGGACTGTGTGTTACATGAGTTTGCTTTGTTGTGTGTTGTTGCTTGTTGAAGTTGTTCCGTAGATTTGTTGTTGATTAATAAGTGCTTCCGTCGATGTGGACAACTATTGTACATCTCATTTTTCGTGTTGAGTGTGGCTTCATGAGGGTGTTTGATTAAATTATATTTCTCTTCCCGGCATAAGCTACATTATTTTGATGATGGTGTGTATCCTGTTGCTTTAGATATATTTTTCCATGAAATGTTGTGGTCTAGTTTGTTGTCTTTTAATTTCCAAATATGTTCGCTGAGTTTTGTGGATGTTTTTTTGTTAGTGTTTCTAAATGTTGAGGTGTGGATGTTGTATCTTGTTTTGAAATTATTTCCCGTTAGTCCTACATATTTTTATTGCTTGTTTGTTTTAGTTTCGGTACCATTTGAACCATATTTGTATCCAACACGATTCAATATATATATATATATTGAATCGTGTTTGATACAAATATGGTACGGATAGTGCTCAGACAACAAACCAAACTCATGTAACACACAGTCCTCACGATGGCTGAAAGGGCCTGAAACATCGATGTAGACTGACTCCAACATTGTGGTAAATATTAAAATAATATATATATATATATATATATATATATATATATATATATATATATATGTATATATATATATATATACATATATATATATATATATATATATATATATATATATATATATAAAATATCATTTGTGTTTGTTTAAATGATTCTAAACATATTGTTTGTTTGCTTTTGTGTGTGTGTGTGTGTGTGTGTGTGTTTGTGTGTGTTGTGGCTTATATAAATATATGAGAATACAATAAAAATCCACCAAGGTTATGAGGTGAATCATCAGGAATGTAGTGCGTAGGTCGTCTATACACGGGCATACCGATTCTTGTCAGCTAATGGGCCGTACACTTTACGTGATTTCATTTAAATTGCAGTGCCTGCCCCCTTTTCTCTTTGCACACATCACTGAAAGACAAAGATTTTTGACCTTTATGGAGCTATTCAAACCTGAAATGTGTTTTTTGTTGATTTTTTAAAGGGTTTTATGGCGCTTGCAACACATAAAGGTCATATCAGCACCAGTAAAAAGGAAGAAAATAAGAAAGTAAAAAGTTCTAGAATTACAATTAAAGTGGCCAAGAAAAGAGAAGACTGGTTCAAATACAACACAGATGTAGATTGCAAGAGCACACTATCAGTGTACTTAGTTTTGAGATCACCAAATGTCTCATCCAGACATAAGCACAGGTCACCGCCAAGAGGAACACACTCAATTGTTTACAAATCATACATATGTAAAATGAAAAATATTACAGTACATAGCAGAGAGATGGTTTACAGGGGAAAAAAATATCATCTCCCAAAAGTAACTATACATTTGACTGTTTCCCTTTCAGCCAGGGTATCCGCCAGGGCCAGGACAAAACCAAGTAATCTCATTCCAAGACAAATGACAGAAAGCATGTTGGAAAACAGATATAGAGGGATAGAAGACAATGATAATATATATATTTCATCAAATTTACCATTCTGTAATCTAAGATTTTCTTAGACCTTAGAAAACGGAAACGGTGTTATGATACACTTTTTCCAATCCAATCAAAATAGTTTCAGCTTCATGTGATGAAAGTCTTTCCGAAGTCCCAGGTTTGATAATTTTTTTTCTATGACGAGGGACATTTAAATCGATTGATATTTGAAGGACATTTTTCTGGCCATATATATATATATATATATATATATATATAATATATATATATATATATTATATATATATATATATATATAATATTTATATATATGTACGTAAGTATGTTTGTATGTATTAGTATTAATGTATATTATGTATAAATATATTAAGATCTGTGTATTTTTTTTTAATCGAGGTCGTCAGAACAATTAAGTCATTTCTTTGAGGTTTACAAACATAATATACGCTTCAAAGCGTTTAAAAAAAATCAAATGTGTATCTATGTCTATAAAGCATAAAAAGGGCACATGAAATGGCGCTAGCAGTTCCACACGAATGAATACCCACCCACACATATATTACAGTGATACAATGTGTTATATTGATACTGAGGTAGAGCGACGTGTACTTATTTGCAGGTCTGACAACCCAAATTTGTTAAGGGCTCATTGTTCTCATGGAAACAATCACAAATAATTCTGACGTACTCTAGAAAAAAAACCCATATTTTAAAATTTGGCCAGAAAACTCGTCCTTCAATTATCGATCGATTTAAATGACCCTCATCTTGGCAAAAAAAACCCTCTCAAACCTGGGACTTCGCGAAGAATCTGCCTATACATCCTGGTACTAAGATATTTATGCCATCTTATGATTCAACATGTAACCTACGTATTATTAATCCTCCGAAGGACCCGTTACAAATATGGAGTGATGCGGATTCTAAAGAGTGAATTTGAAGTCAAACTGATTGGGGAAAAAATGAAACGTAGGTGTCTGCACTTTATGAGATTCTATCCGATTCTACTTCGACTCAATAAAAAAAAACACAAACTTAAACAATGTATCATCATCATCATCATTATCATTATCATCATCATCAACATCATCATCATCATCATCATCATCATCATCATCATCATCATCATCATTGTCATGGTCTCAAGTGAGTAAAGAGCTACTCGACTATGCATAAAGATCTATGTAGAATGAGGCCCCAGAATTTACTAGTTACTATAAATGAAAAACAATTAACGATTTGTTTACAATGAAATAAAAATAATGATGAAATTTAATTAAAAGAGATAAACAGTGATCGTGGCAGTTACAAATAGAGATATGAATATTTTACGTAACTTATGATAATATGTCAGGTTCATAAGTTTACGTTTCCAGGCAGTTGATGGGCTTGGATGATCTATTCCTCTGATAACAGGATTGGACTCGTAAAATTCCGCTTCCAGGCAATTGGAAAGAGGTTATAGTGTAGTACAGCGGGCTTGGGTTTGATCCTTGAAGATTATACAATCAAAGTTAAAAGCTCCGGCGTCTTAATGGTGTAGATATAATATCTACAAAGTCCCAAAAGATAAAAATCTTCCAGTATATATATAGGAATAGAGCGACTGGCCGTCCGGCATAGATTGTGGAGAGAAAGTGAGTGTAGAGTGTTAGACCTATCAGCTTTTATAATAAGTGGCTACGTGACAGAATGTAGAACGAAAAGTATTCACTAATTAGAAATTAATTCGAGGGAAGGCTATAAAAGGAAAGACGATCTAATATTAGAAGGTAAAGTTTATCTAAGCCTACCGAAATATAACTGGTGTGAGATGAATTCAGTTCTTAATAAAATAAAATTTAATAAGATAATTGTGAACAATCTTTACTGTGACACCCCCCACCCACGTTTAAAATATACTCTTTAACCATTATGGGAAAGATAGATTTTACAAACGGAAGTAAATTTACTATCATGATACTATAGCATTAATCCATTGTTATGATTTGTGCTACAATTAAATTATTTATTAACTAGACATGGAAATGTTTATATTAACGTAGGTATATGAATGGGCGACAATAACAATGAAAGATTGTGATTACAAATCATTGTGATGAACGACATGATGGCAATGTGATTACAAATCATTGTGATAAACAATAGTGATGGTAATGAAGCATGATTTAAGTCGATGATATGAAGGTAATTTTCTGAATGAAATGAATGAAAATGTAAATGGAATATTGACATTTCAATTATTAATCATAAATGAGTGAAAATTCATAACAATAATAGATAAAGAGAAGATTTCCCAAATCATGAATGGGTATGGTATATATATCCAAACAATACTCAATGTTACATTAAGTTGGGTCATCATGTTTACAAATAAAATTATCGAAATTGTGCGTTCTGATTTGGCATAGTTTGCGAGGTAACTAACAGTATGCATGGGAGGTTAAGTTATACCCTTCTCATGTGTTTATACTAATCGAGAAAGTAGGTCGGCGTGAATATTTTCACAGCCTGGTATGTGAGAGATACTGAAAGTGTAATTTTGCAAAAATAGACTCCACCTTAGTACTCTACTATTATTCATTTTGTTATTTCTTATGTACGTGAGTGGTTTATGGTCCGTTTCGACCACAAACTCTTTTAGCAGTAGATATCTGCTGAATGTCTTTAAAGCAAAGACGATGGCTAGTCCTTCACGCTCTATTACAGAGTATCGTGATTCTCTGTCCAATAATTTTCTGCTTGCACATAAGCAAGGCATTAGAGTTCCCTCATGCTCCTGTAATAGTACACCTGCGATGCCCTTATCAGATGCGTCAGTTCTTACAACAAATTCTTTTGATATGTCGGGTAATTTAAGAATTGGTTCTGAACAGAGTAATGCCTTTAATTGGTTAAAGCTATTCTGACACACTTCTGTCCAAACAATTTTGTTCGGTGACCCATTCTTTGTCAGATTTGTTAGCGGTGTCGCGATGTGCGCGAAGTTGTAAATGTATTTCCTGTAAAAATTTAGGAGCCCAAGTACTTTGCGTACTTCTTTTTTTGTCTTAGGTGGTTGCAATTGTGCGATTTTTGTTTGTTTTTCTGTCTCGGGTGTCTGTGTCCCATGACCAACGGTATGATTAATCCTGTATTTGAAGCTTCGATATTAGTAAACATAGGTTGCGACACTGTGTCTCTATCAAAATACTTTTTTAGCATATTTGCATGGAATGTCTTTGTTGTGTTGTTAATTTTAATCTCGTAATTAACATTAGATTTTACTGCTGTTATTTTGAATGGTCCTTTCCATGTAGCTAAAAGTTTACTCGAGTCATCGGGTAAGAGTATTAGTACTTTGTCACCAATCTCAAATTTTCTTGACTTGCTTTTGCGATCAGAGTATTCCTTGTATTTCTCTGCTTTTTTAGTGACGGATTCCTGTGCTAGCTTACACGTGTCCTCTATTCTGTCTTTCAGGTTTCTTACATATTCGTAAGCAAACATAATTTCGTTATTGTCCTCCTCATTCTCTTTACAAATGTCGGCTACTATATTGATCGGGCCGCGAGGTGATCGTCCATACATCAACTCAAATGGGGAGTAGCCTGTAGATTCTTGGGTATTTCTCTATATGCAAATAGGATTGCTGGTAAGTATCTGTCCCAATCATCTGGTTTTTCTGCTGACACTTTTCTTAACATATTCTTTAGAGTCCCATTAAATCTTTCACAAAGACCATTTGCTTGGGGTGGTAGGGGGTTGTGAATGAGTGTTGGATTCCCATGAGTTTCATGGTTTCATGCATCATATGTGATGTAAATTGGGGTCCATTGTCCGACAGTATCTCATTTGGTATGCCTATTCTAGTAAAAATTGTCATCAATGCTTCAGCTATGTGATCCGATGTAGTTGATTTCAATGCTATCGCTTCTGGCCACCTGGTTGCGTAATCGACTAGTGTTAGTATGTGTGTATGGTTTCTATCTGATTTTGTTAAAGGGCCTATAATGTCAATTGCAACTTTTTGAAAAACTTTTTCAATAACTGGGGTTGTCTCTAATGGCAATCTCGGTATTCTGCCTTTTGCGACTCTTCTTTGGCATGTGTCACACGATTTCACATATTCTCGGACGTCTTTAGTAATTCCAGGCCATGTGAAATTCTCGGATATTCTCTTCAATGTGGAAGAGCTCCCAAGATGTCCAGAAGTTATTGAATCGTGCGCTATTCCAAGGATTTTGTTTCTGTAAATACTCGGCGTGACCAGTTGTTTAGCTATTTTGTTTCTTTTCCTATGTAACCTGAACAGAATATCTTTTTCAATGATGTATTCAACTTTTGATTTCGTCCCTTTGTTTGCGATATTGAAATATGAAGTTAAAGTCGGGTCCTTTTTCTGTTCTTCAATGAACCTGTTCCTGTCAAATTGTTGTGGTTCTAGAGAAATAGTCATTGGCTTCTCTGTTGTCTTAGTCATCTTTCTTGTTTCTGCTAGACAAGCTGTTTCTTGGGTTAATGACCATTCTTTTACATCTGTTGGGTTGTCTTTAAGACCTTTTATATTGCCAACAATAACATCAGCGACGGGGTTGGGAAGTATACAGCATTCCACTATTCCTGTATAGTATGGGGTTTCTATGTACACGTTAGCTGTTTCAAAGGTTTCGACTGTGCCACTGAATGTGATGCATTGTACCGTTTTTCCAGTTTTGTCTTCGTCATTGATCAAAGATGCTTTTATTCCTACTGTACTGCATCCTGTGTCTCTCAATATTTTGCAATCAGTTCCATTAGCTTTGCCTTCACAAAAAAATAGCGATCCTGATTTGTGAGTTTGTGTTAAAAGTGACATACCTTTCACGCAATACACATTTATATTTTCTCCTGACATTATTCGTGTCTGATTATTTACACTGGTTTGGAGTGATGCATTTGCAGTTTCTTTCGGATATCCCACGATTTTGTAACATTTGTCTGCTGTGTGGCCTTTCATTCCACAATATTGACATTTAATTATAGGTTTGTTGGTTTTCTTATACTCAGTATTATTGTCAGTGCTATTTCTTGTTTTGTTTTGATAGGGTCGGCTATGGTCTCTATTGAACTGTTTGTTCCATGGTTTGTTACTATGATCATCTTGTTTCACTTGCGTGTTCCGAGTGATTGATCGGCTCGTTCTATTTGAGTACTGAACTTTAGGTGTACCTGGACTCTGAGCAGCGGCAGCGTAGTATGGTTCCTTCAATGTTCTGCTAAGGGGTGTCAATGGATGTGCGCTGTTAAAGTTTTCTGCGTAGATTTTTAATTTGTCCAAGTTTTCTGGCTTTCTCTCTTTAAAGAATGCGACTAAATCTGGGTTGCAAGCTTGATAGATTCGATTCTTCAGCGTGAGATAGTAAAGGCCTGCAAAGTCGTCTTGTTTTACGTTTGCCAACTCAAGCCACCGATTTAGAAATTGAGTAATTCGGTTCACGAATGTATTAAAGTCTTCTCCACTTTCCGGTTTTGCAGTGTGAAACCTTTCCTGGTAACCATCTTCCGTTAATCTAAATCTTTTTAGTAGAGCGTCTTTAATTTTACCATAGTCATCTGCATCTTCAGTTGTTAAGGTATAGAAAACTTTTAGCGGTTCTCCGGATAAGCAGTTAATCAAGGCTGTGGCCCATTTGCTTTCTGGCCAACGATAACCTTTAGCCTGAACTTCGAATCGGTGTAAGAAGGATTCTAGACAGTCTGAGCGTTCATCGTATGTTGGCATGTGTGGAAGTTTCACGAAAAATTCATCACTATTATTATGTTTTCTTTCATGACCGGTTTTTGTTTTTTCAATTTCCAGCATCATTTGGGTCCTTTTGGTTTCTTCTTCTGCTAAAGCTATTTGTCTTTTTAGTTCCCTTTCTTGGACTCTTTCTTCTCGTTCTTCTTTACGTATTCTTTCTTCGTGTTCTTTTTCTTCTCTACGAATTCTTTCTTCGTGTTCTTTTTCTTCTCTACGAATTCTTTCTTCATTTTCTTCTCTACGAATTCTTTCTTCGTGTTCTTTTTCTTCTTTACGAATTCTTTCTTCATTTTCTTCTCTACGAATTCTTTCTTCATGTTCTTTTTCTTCTTTACGAATTCTTTCTTCATTTTCTTTTTCTTCTTTTACTTTCTCTTCGCACCATGAAAATATTCTTTCCTGGGGTATTTCTAAGTCCTTTGCGAGACTTAAGTATCTTTTATATGCTTCCATGTTGCAATAAATTAGTTACGATGTTTTATATATATTATATTGACAGGATACTGTTACTGACTGTTTTATTTATTTACACTTACTGGAATGAACTGTTCTATTTTTAGAAATCTCTCTCTCTTATTTCAACTTATTATGTATGTTGAATTTGATGCCTTTTATCGTTATATCTTATAAAGCAATGTGTCAATACAATGCGGAGTTATGACTTGAGTCCATAACAATGTGTCAATCGCGTGTACTCTAAACTATGTTACTACGAAAAATGTATCACCAATGTGTGTGACTCGTCGTTAGTTTGTGTACAATTATTCGCAATGACGCTAATATACTAGAGTGTGATAACAATAATAGGATGCCAAAATAATCCCAAGTTATCTATCACTAAATATAACACGACGGCTAGTAGACTCCTTTTATTATTATTTAGTTTTTAAAGACTCACTTTTCAGAACATAATATATAAGTGTTTTTCGGTAACAGTAATATGCCAAAAATGCATTTAAAACAAATCACTATGCAAAACAAATCACGATGTCTATAGTTACTATGTGATGCCCAACTCATGTAAAAGAGAATAATGAAGGATATATTTACCAACTCAGTTCGTGGCTGGGACCTCTCTCTTGTTCAATGGTTGTTCAACAATTGTAATTAGGCATTGAAGAGTGTTTAACAGTGATGTCTGAAATACAAAACAATAAAATATCGTAAGATTTACAATAGTTATAAAATGTGTTCACAACACTGAGTGATTGGATGATAGGTGAATGAATCGTTATGGAATGTAAACATATTGAAAACAATTCATGAATGAGGAAAACAACAACATGAAATGAGTGATATAATAACAAAGTGGACAAGGAATGAATGAATGAATGAAAAACTGAGTGAATAGATGAATGAATGAATGGATAATGTATGAATGAAAGAATGAAGGGAGGAATAAATGTATGAATGATTGGATAAATGAGTGAATAAACGAATGAATGGATGAAGGAATGAATGAATAAATAAATGAATGAACAATGATTGAATGAATAAATAAATGAATGAACAATGAATGAATAAATAAATGAATGAACAATGAATGAATGAATAATTTATAAATGAATAAATGAATGAAGGAATGAATCAATAAAATGCTATTCAATTTGAATGAAAGAATGAATGGATAAATTGCTATTCCATTTAAATGAAGAAATGAAAAAGAAAAAAAAATTAATCCTGTAAATAGGGAGTTCAATTAAAATATGATCAAGTGGGGCAATTAAGAGTTTTACAATTTAAACTTTAAGGTTAGATGAAATAGATATAAGTAACTAAATAAATTCAATTCTTTATATGTGTCCCCTCCAAAATGTCATGGTCTCAAGTGAGTAAAGAGCTACTCGACTATGCATAAAGATCTATGTAGAATGAGGCCCCAGAATTTACTAGTTACTATAAATGAAAAACAATTAACGATTTGTTTACAATGAAATAAAAATAATGATGAAATTTAATTAAAAGAGATAAACAGTGATCGTGGCAGTTACAAATAGAGATATGAATATTTTACGTAACTTATGATAATATGTCAGGTTCATAAGTTTACGTTTCCAGGCAGTTGATGGGCTTGGATGATCTATTCCTCTGATAACAGGATTGGACTCGTAAAATTCCGCTTCCAGGCAATTGGAAAGAGGTTATAGTGTAGTACAGCGGGCTTGGGTTTGATCCTTGAAGATTATACAATCAAAGTTAAAAGCTCCGGCGTCTTAATGGTGTAGATATAATATCTACAAAGTCCCAAAAGATAAAAATCTTCCAGTATATATATAGGAATAGAGCGACTGGCCGTCCGGCATAGATTGTGGAGAGAAAGTGAGTGTAGAGTGTTAGACCTATCAGCTTTTATAATAAGTGGCTACGTGACAGAATGTAGAACGAAAAGTATTCACTAATTAGAAATTAATTCGAGGGAAGGCTATAAAAGGAAAGACGATCTAATATTAGAAGGTAAAGTTTATCTAAGCCTACCGAAATATAACTGGTGTGAGATGAATTCAGTTCTTAATAAAATAAAATTTAATAAGATAATTGTGAACAATCTTTACTGTGACAATCATCATCACCATTATTATTATTATTATTATTATTATTATTATTATTATTATTATTATTATTATTATTATTATTATTATTATTATTATCATTATTATCATTATTATTATTATTTTATAGTTGTTTAAAACTGTTAGACCCATGGAGCCGGAGTTATTCCCGGTTTCTATGGTGTGAGACGAACAATAGCAATTGCCAGCTACTTTTTGGATATGACGCTATTCTATCGTAAAGTACTTTTCGCCAGATCTAACAGACCCAATTACCCACTCACACAACTTTATTTAGTATTACATTGGATCAATCACTCATTCATTCACTCAATCTCATGACCGGATGGTCGTCAGGGGGACTTGCGTGAAGCAGAAGTCACAGTCTTCCTCCATGCCTGCCTGTTGCTAGCCCTATGTAGCAGCTCCGGAACCGACATCTCTGTCCATTCTTTTATATTGTCCAACCACATCTTCCTTTGGCTCCCTCTTCTGCGCTGGCCTTCGACAGTGCCCTGTAGGACTGTCCTGCTCAGGCTATCGTGTCGAGTATGGTGTCCAAAAACCAAGACAGTTTTCTGCGCTTCACACTTCACAGCCACTAGAAGAGGTTCCTGTGGGCCTGCCCGAGCTTCAATTTCTTCCAGGATGTCTTCGTTTTAGCTATGCTCCGTATATGACACGCGTAGCAGTCTTCTATAGTACTTGCTTTCAAACACCCTTATACGCCGTTGTACATCCATTGTAAGTGTCCAGGCTTCGCATCCATACAGCAAGGCTGACGACACCAGTGATTTATACAGCGTGACCTTTACATCAAGACTCATGCTACTTTTCCAAATCTTTGTTAATTGAGTCATCACTGATGTTGCCATTGCAATTCTCTTTCGAATTTCAATTGTGCTAGTTCCATCTTTGCTTAGTGTCACACCTAGATATTTGAATGTCGTGACCTCTTTTAGTTTTTCATTTCCCACTGTGATGTTTGTGTTGCTTTCTGTGTTGCTGTTCACCAAGATTTGTGATTTTTCGGTACTTATTTCCATTCCGTATTGCGATGCACATTCAGTTAGGCGGCCTGTTAAGTCTTGTACTTCTGGTTCTGTGCCTGCCAGTATGTCAATATCGTCCGAAAATCTTAAATTAGATAAAGGGCGGCCGCCGATGGATATCGAGGTGTGGCAACCCTCAAGTACATCATGCATGGATACAGGATGATAACAAAGACAATAACAAAGAGACGAATGTTGTCAACTTTATTTATTATTATATTCTTGTATACAGGATTATAACACAGACAATAATAAAGTCACAAGTCTTGTCAACTTTATTTATTATTTTATTGTATACAGGATGATGACAAAGACAATAACAGAGTGTTGTCAACTTCATTTATTGATGATGTTAATGATGATGATGATGATGGTGATGATGGTGATGATGATGATGATAATGATGATGATGATGATGATGATGATGATGATGATAAATAATGATAAATGATGATGATGATGATGATGATGATGATGATGATGATGATGATGATGATGATGATGATGATAATTAATTATAGTGTTGATGTTAATAATAATAATAATAATAATAATAATAATAATAATAATAATAATAATAATAATAATAATAATAATAATAATAATAATAATAATTTTAACTTTATAGAGCGCCTTACTCCTTTAAATATAAAGAGCCAAATAACATGAATATGGCAAGTGCGTCACCAAATAATAAGTGCTATGTGTGTCGTAAAAGCGATCTGTAAAATAAAGGGTTATTCAACAACACATTGTGGACACGTCATGTACAAGTAAAAAGATGAACATTGACAGGCTTGGGATGGAAGCAGTATTATAAACAATGGACGCAAATTTCCAGTGCAAATTTTTCATCAGCAAACCACGGTGCAAATTTTTCATCAGCAAACCAATAAAGAAAAAGATACAATGGAAACAAAACAAAATTTAGTGAGAATTGGAATCAGTAGTCTGATGTCACGCCGCCCGGCAACAGCGGCAATCTTGGTTCTAAACAAAGAAAATCATTACTTTTTATTCTTCATTCTGGCTAGAACTTTTCATATGCCTTGTGATCAGAATGTGTAAAAGTCAAAACATGATCAGATTTATGTGTTTTTTCCCTCTGGATACGCTTTTATGCTCGTCGGAGAACTATTTCATACGGGCTTCCGCCATTGTTCCTATAGTTTAGAGCCAGTGTTACTAAGTTACTGTGCGTCATTAGGAAGGAAGTGACGTTATGACTGTTGAAGAGTATTGTAGCGTGTGTGTGGCTATGTGGTCTAGTCGTATGATACTCGCCTTCGAATGGAAGGGTCTGGGATTGAATACCACTCTGAAGGAAACATAGACGAATCCTTGGAAAATATTCTTTTCTCACATTTTCTCACCGTACTCTGGTGTAAGATGAGGTACTCATTTTTTCTAAGGACAAAACTATGAGCGTCAGGATATGATTACGAGTCAAAATATATTTTTAAAACCGGATTCTTGCCGAGAAATCAAAATTATTGAACTGCTATTTTGGCCTCTATATTTTTTTCTAATAATGATAATATGGACGTCTCGTAATATTTTTGCTTTTACCCTATTGTAAAATCTGATTTTCCATAAAATACAAAGCTGTGTTATAAAACATTGTATTGAGACCATTTGTTACATTCCGCGTGTGGTTTTTAGCAGGTCTGAGTTGTTGTTTTTTTATGAGCGTTTATATAGCGCAATATCCACTATACGTGCTCAAAGCGCTTTACAAAGAGTCACTAACCAACAGCAACACTTAACATTTGGAACAAGACATGAAACTTGTTAGGCGATATTACAAAATAATATTTCCGACAGAGACAACGCTGTTAACGACCAGGTACTCATTTTAGACCCGAGTACGGTGAGAAAATGTGAGTAAAGAGTCTTTTCCGTGGATTCAACTATGCGCCGAGCAAGGCTCGAACCCAGGACCTTTAGATCCGAAAGTGAGTGTCATACCACTAAACCACATAACCGCACATTTACTATTTGTGGCACCAGGTTACCCATATCGTTACAGATACGTTGTAAAACCAACGCTAATTATTGTCCGTTACAACAGTGTTGAATCAGGCCAATAATTGGATTCAATAGTCCGATGTCATGTCGCCCTGCAACGGCGAGCAGCCTGGTTCTAAACAAAGAAAATGGGTACTTTTTATTCTTCATGCTGGATAGAATTTTTCATATTATGTCATATGATCAGAATGTATAAAAGTCAAAACATGATCATAATGTAGTTCTCCTCTAGATACACTTTTATGCTCGTCGGAGAAATATTTCATAAGGGCGTCCGCCATTGTTCCGATAATTTAGAGCCAGTTACTAAGTAACCATGCGTCATTACGAGGGAAGTGACGTCATGACTGTTGAAGCCTTTTGTGTTAGATAATCAGACCTGCGAGTATGTGCACTTAGATGATATCAATTTGAGTCAGCTTGAGAGAGTAAATCAGAGTGGATCACTTGTTTCATGCATGATTATTGGATTTTCTCGGACGTGATTCGTTGGAAAAAGTCCCCGTTGTCCTCCTTGTTTCTGTCCAAACCACCAGTTCGGATTCTCTTTCGACAAAACTTTAATCCACTCGGTCCTCATAAATGAAAGTTCATCATTCTCTTTTCCTGTAAAATTGAATTTGGCCTGGACCATCTGTCAAGTACAAGAATTTAAAAATAAAAATAATAATAATAATAATAATAATAATAATAATAATAATAATAATAATAATAATAATAATAATAATAATAATAATAATAATAATAATAATATAATAATAATAGTAATGATAATAATGATAATAATAATAATAATAATAATAATAATAATAATAATAATAATAATAATAATAATATAATAATAATAATAATAATAATAATAATAAAATAATAAAAAATTAAAAAAAAAAATTAAATAAATAAATAAATAATAATAATAATAATATAATAATAATATAATAATAATAATAATAATAATAATAATAATAATAAATAAATAATAATATAATAATATAATAATAATAATGATTATGTTGGAGTTAATTTGACTTTAACTCTCTCCTTACCGATCATTTTCAGTATTTTCCCCAAAAATGGCAGGGTTACCCAGCAGAAAAATGGATTTTTAAAACTTAAACAATTTCTCTGCAAAACAACTTTCTGTTGTTATTAATTAAACAAAGATCATTGTAACGTGCAACACAAATCTGAATAAGAAAACATGTATATTGTGTCGTAACAAATGTGACGATTTAGCCGTATGTGGTAAGGAAAGGGTTAAAATGATTGGAAATATGTGACTCACTGAGTCAAAAAGGTAATGTGCCAGGATAATCCCGTTTAACTCTCTCATTACCAGCCATTTTCAGGATTTTCCCGAAAACTTAACATCCAACTAACACAAAATATATTGTTAATCACTCAAAGACAATAACAGTAACTTCTTGCGATACATACTCTCTTTAGTAAAACATGCTCCTCAACACATTGTTCATTTTCTTTAAATTTTATGATGTGCCAAAGAAATTTGAATAAGAAAAATGTTGGTTGTATCGAAACGAATGTGACGATTTTCCAATAGTTGGTTAGGAGAGGGTTAAGAAAGACAGATTATTTACTAGTAAACTGCCGTAATCTGAAAAAAAAAACGTATTAAAAAAAATTTGGCCAGAAAACTCTACCTTGAAATATCGATTGATTTAAATGACCTTCATCTTGGCAAAAACTCTCGTGGAGCCTTACCAGAGGACATAACTTTAAAACCAGAATTTCCCATGAGCAGAGCCACTGCTCTTGACCACGTTTAACATAGCTTGGCTTTTGTGACAAGACCAGACAGTCCGTAGAAATGCGTTATATCAATACTTATTATTTATAATATAGGTAAACTAAATAAACAATTTAAGAGCCATAAGCCCCATGGGGCAGCAGTTGATAGCTGTTTCTGTAGCGTTTAAAGACAACAAGAGCATTATCCAATAAATTTGCTCAGAGCGCTTTACAAGGGGCCCCTGATTCGTAACAGCACGTAACATGTAGAACGAGACATGACGCCTGTTAGGCGATATTACAATCTTTCCGACAGAGACAACGGTGTTGACGGTCGGCCAGGTATTCATTTTACACCTGAGTACGGTGAGATAATACGAGTAAACAGTCTTTTAAACACGTGGGAAGCGAGCGCTTTAACCAACTGAGTTTTGGATACCCCTAATATTTAGCGATTACATAAGCTGCATATTGCAATGCCCTACCTCGTTGATTTCTTTGAGACATACTAATTTGGTCTTGGACACTGAATTGTGTCGATAGAATTCCACAAGTTCATTG
>NC_088368.1:13890531-13893031 GCF_034508935.2 Berghia stephanieae | reverse complement strand
CGAAAATTACCGAGACGAAATAAAACTTTGCCAACAATAATGGTCAGTGGACAAATTGTAATCAATATCAGATATCTAAATCACACAACTATAGAGGAAGAGGACGATAAAGACCTACAAGATAAGATTGAGACTGAAAGCGAGAAAATGGGTTTCAGCTTGAATGAAATGTAAAAGGAACGTATAATAATTACCGATAAGACGCTCATACCAACTCGTTCTATAAAAACGAATTGTAAAGCCCTGAAATAAGTTAAGCAATTAAAATATCTTGACAGTATCGTAACAGCCAATGGAAGATGCAAAATCTAAATAAAATGACGAATTGGTCAAAAGAAACATGATCAACATTTTTCTAGATAGAAACATAATACATATGTCCAACGCTAAAAATGAGGCATATGCAAAGTTATATTGAACCCAAAATGACACGAATGTGAAACACGAACCCTGAAAAAGGCGGTGAGTAAAGATAATGGGGGTGGCTAACTTGCGGTTCATAAGAAGAAGGCTGATCATCTCATAGATAGAAAGAAAGACAAATTATTTGGAAGTGATGGAGATGGCGAAGTATTCACGATCGTTGACGAGGAGGATAAGAAAGAGACAGGCAAAATTCATGGGACATATTATGAAACAGAAAGAGGGTTGGAAACCTTGATAATAACGGGAAAGTTGGACTGAAAAATAGCACATGACCAGCAGCAGCGACAATAAAAGATGCTGGACGGTTGATTAGACAAAATGGATGGGGACATAAGGGATCAACGACACGTTGCAGAAGACGCAAGAAAGAGTGGAGTGGAGAGTCTTGATGGACTTCTATCTATCTGGCGTGTCATCTCTTCAGAGGTCGACGTGAAATTCCCTACCAAGCATGTCTATCCGTCGCCCTGTTGTTGCATTCACCTGCAGTAAGGCCAGTCCATGACTTGATGTCATCCATCCATATCCTTGCCGATCGACCTCTTGTCCGCCTTCCCTCCACGCATCCCTCTAAAATGTGGTTTTGGATGGAGATGTGGAGCTTCGTATGCCCAAAATATTTGATCTCTCTTGTTTTAATTGTTTTCAATAAGTTTGGCCTTATGTTCATAATGTCACACACTTCTTCGTTGGTCTTCTTTCCGGTCCAGCTGATTTTGGCCACACGACGGAATGTCCGCATTTCAAAGGCTTCAATTCGTTTTTCATTGTTTTTATTCATGGTGCATGTTTCCGAACCGTGAAGCAGAGCCGAGTGTACATAACATTTGAGTACTCGTAACTTTGACGATGGCTGGGTTTGTTTCGATGTTAGTATATTTCTAAGGTCACCAAATCTTGATCTCGCTATGGCAATTCTGATTTTGATTTCATCTTCGCTTTTTTTCCATTATTAGTGATACGTTGGCCTAAATATTTAAATGTTTTTATTGATAACAACGACAAAAATGTTAAAACGGGCATCCATCACAGTGTAAACTTTTTTAAAGCTTCTTTCGTTATTCGCTGAAGAAGGGTTTTGAGCCTGAAACATAATGTGTTTAGTATTTTGTTTTGTTGAACACTTTTTAATCCATTTTTGTACCATAATATTGTACATTCAAACAGCATTGTTCCTTACTTTTAATGCATCTCCCTTATCGAAGATGAGCTCTCCCTCAGATGGGTTGCCCGTAAATGGATAAAGGGCGAAAGCCTCCATGCTCGTAAATGTCTGAAACAAAAAAAAAGAGATAAAACTTGTATAAAGAGAAATATTCATTCAAATATGCTCAAAGCGCTTTACAAAGGCCCAAGCCTACAGCAACACGTCGTGTTGAGAAAAGAGCCCAGGCGCCCATGAAGCGCTCTATCTGACGGTTTGTTTGTTTTTCGATGAGGCAAATCCGTTAACAGCCAGGTACTCATTTAACAGCTGAGTGCGGGATGAAAATGGCAGTAAACGGCGGTTTCTATGGAGTCAATTTTTAGCCGCTCAGAGTTGCACGCGAACCAGGTTATCTACGATTGTCATACAACAAGGCAACATAGCCGTAAAAATCAGACTAAGATGAATGTGTTTTTTTTTTTGTTTTTTGTTTGTTTTTTGTTGTTTTTTTTTTTGTTTTTTTGTGTTTTTTTTTTTATTTTATTTTTTTTTTTTTTTTTTTGCTTTTATTTGTTTTCTTTATTTGCGTATAAACCCGTCATGAGAGCAAGAAAAAGTTATGACAAAAGAAGGCCAGGTTGTTAATGCGTTGAACTTATGTCCGGAGGATCCGGGTTTAATCTTCGATGTAGGTATATCACATTTCCTTGGGCAAGACACTTGGTCCTTATTCTTCACTTCGCGGCGCTGTTCTGCTGTTAGCGCTAGGGTTATCTTGGGTTTTTTGCCATGATTTCTTTGAAGGACAAATTTTCCCTTTGGATAAATTAGGAGAAATTTTGTAATACACAGAAACGAGAAAGCGGTATAAAATAGGGCTATAAACTGAGTGAATTCATTTTCGTTTCAGGTCCATATTGCTTTCAG
>NC_088368.1:13863031-13885531 GCF_034508935.2 Berghia stephanieae | reverse complement strand
CATTATAAATATGTAGCCAGACTTTCTGCCATTTTTAATTGAGCGATGTACTTCCGTGAATTAATTGCCGTATTATATTAAAATTTACGTGATAATAATAATAATAATAAATAATAATAATAATAATAATAATAATAATAATAATAATAATAATAATAATAATAATAATAATAATAACAATTTAAATAGATAGTGAATATTAGACTACAATTGACATCTATTTACTGAATACACGTGGTATTTTTAGGGGTGTTTCTTTTTTTACGAAACACGCCAAACCCGACAAAGTTATGGGAAGTAGGCAGCAGTGGGGAGTGAACCTGGGACTGGGTTTCGTAATAAAAAAAAAAGCAATTACTTTTTTTACGAAACCCGACAATATCCGACAAAGTTATGGAAAGAAAGTAGGCAACAGTGGGGGAGTGAACCCGAGACTCAGGGAAGTGTACACTATTGGGGAGTAAACCTAAGTCTATGGTTTTTCGACGGGTTTTGGCGGGTTTCGTAAAAAAGTAATTGCTTCATTCTCGTCTGGTACCCAACTCCCATAGTCCGGCTTCATTTCCCACTGGTATCCATCTTCCATAGTCCCAGGTTCATTTCCACTGTTATCCTCTTCTCACAGTCCCAGGTTCACTCCCAACCGGTGTGCACTTCCCTGAGTCCCGGTTCATTGACCAATGGTGCCCACTTCCCATAACTTTTGACAATTTCGGTAGGTTTCGAATAAAAGTACATTCTGAGCTCACTGTCCACTGGTATCAGCCTCTCGCAGTCCCAGGTTCAATCCTCATCAGTGTCCGAATCCCAGATTCACTCCCCACTGCTGCCTGCTTCCCATAACTTTGTCGGGTTTTGGCGGATTTCGTAAAAAAGTGATTCCCCCTCCCCCTTGGTATTGCTTTTTTACAAAATCCAGAGTCCCAGGTTCACTCCCCACAAGTGTACACTTCCCTGAATATCAGGATCACCCCCCACTGTTGCCAACTTCAATAACTTTGTCGGATATTGCCAGGTTTCGTCAGGTTTCGTAAAAAAGTAATTGCTTTTATATGAAACTCGCTGAAACCCGCTGAAAACCAGAGTCTCAGGTTCACTCCTCACTGGTATAAACTTCCATGAATCTCAGGTTCACTCCCCACTGTTGCCTACTTCAATAACTTTGTCGGATATTGCCAGGTTTCGTCGGGTTTCGTAAAAAAGTAATTCCTTTTATGTGAAACTCGCTGAGACCCGCCTAAAACCAGAGTCTCAGGTTCACTCCCCACTGGTGTGCACTTCCATGAATCTCGGGTTCACTCCCCATTGTTGCCTACTTCCCATAACTTTGTCGGATATTGCCGGGTTTCGTAAAAAGGTAATTGCTTTTATGTGAAACTCGCTGAAACCTGCCAAAAACCATAGTCTCAGGTTCACTCCCCACTGGTGTACACTTCCCTTAGTCTCAGGTTCACTCCCCATTATTTGCCTACTTTCGATAACTTTGCCCCATTTTGTTGGAATTTGGCGCATTTCGTAAACAAAAAGTAATTGCTTTTTTTTTTTTTTTTTACAAAACCCGCAGAAACCCAGACCCAGGTTCACTCCCCAATAGTGTACACTTCCCCGAATCTCAGGTTCACCCCCCACTGTTGCCTACTACCCATAACTTTCTCGAATATTGCGAGGTTTTTGTCGGGTTTCGTTAAAAGGCAATTGCTTTTATATGAAACTTGCTGAAACCCGCCGAAAACCAGAGTCCCAGGTTTACTCCCCACTGGTGTACACTTCCCTGAGTCTCAGGTTCACTCCCCACTGTTGCCTACTTCCCATAACTTTGTCGGATATTGCCGGGTTTCGTAAAATAGTAATTGCTTTTATGTGAATCTCACTGAAACCCGCCGAAAACCATAGTCTCAGGTTCACTCCCCACTGGTATACACTTCCCTTAGTCTCAGGTTCACTCCCCATTATTTGCCTACTTTCGATAACTTTGCCCCATTTTGTTGGAATTTGGCGCATTTCGTAAACAAAAAGTAATTGCTTTTTTTTTTTTTACAAAACCCGCAGAAACCCAGACCCAGGTTCACTCCCCACTGGTGTACACTTCCCCGAATCCCAGGTTCACTCCCCACTGTTGCCTACTACCCATAACTTTCTCGGATATTGCCAGGTTTCGTCGAGTTTCGTAAAAAAGTAATTGCTTTTATATGAAATTCGCTGAAGCCCGCCGAAAACCATAGTCTCAGGTTCACTCCCCACTGGTGTACACTTCCCTGAATCTCAGGTTCATCCCCTCCTCCCCCCCCCTTACACACACACAAACACACACACACACACACACACACACACACATACGCTGCTGCCTACCTCCCATAACTTTGTCGGATATTGCCAGGTGTCGTCCGGTTTCGTAAAAAAGTAATTGCTTTTTATTACGAAACCCGCCGAAGCCCAGTCCCAGGTTCACTCCCCACAGGTGTACACTTCTCTGAGTCCCAGATTCACTCCCACAGCTGCCCTCTTCCCATAACTTTGTCAGGTTTCGGAAAAACAAAACACCGTATTATAGTGCAAAACCACTATTCAGTGTCAGATACTGAATAGTACAAAACCGCTATTCAGTATCAGATACTGAATAGTGCAAAACCACTATTCAGTATCAGATACTGAATAGTGCTAGCCAAAGTAATAATGCTAGGTCTCCATAGAATGTAGTCCTGTCGGAGGCATCAGGATCCGGAGTTTATCTCTGTTTCTATAGTCTTTGTGTGGTCGTGTGGTCTTCTGATATGACACCCGATTTCGGATTGGAAGGTCCTGGGTTCGAGTTCCGCTCGGCGCAAAGTTGAGTCCTTGGCAAAGACTCTTTACTCACATCTCTCACCGTACTCAGGTGTAATATGAGTACCTGGTCGTTAACAGCGTTGTCTCTGTCGGAAAAAATGTAATATCGCCTAAAAGCGTCATGTCTCGTCCTCCATGTTAAGTATTGCTGTTGGCCAGGGACCCTTGTAAAGCGCTTTGAGCACATTAAGTGGATATTGCTTTTTATAAAAGCTCAAGTTTTTTTTTTTACTTTAGCCGAGTGGGAAACGGATGGATTTATATTTTGTGACATGATATCTAGTATCTTTCATTCTATATCATTTCTCTTTTTTTTCATATATACTGTTGCTTTTTTAAAACCATCCTAGGGTATCCCCTTTGTATTTCCAGTGTCTTTGTAGAACTATTTGGTGATTTCAGAATGGTTACAACGATATAGAACTGCTATTGGATATACTGATTTCTGGTAAATTAGTCCATTAGTCTTACGTTTTTCTTTTGTACATGCAATACTAGATCTAACCCTTTTAACTATTCTACCGTCTCCCTTTTAAATGGCAATCAAAAACTTAAATGCGTCGAAATTTCTGAAAAAAATATCTTAAAATACCATTAGAAGAGAATCAAAGTGAATGAGTTAGTGATGACAAATATTGAGGTTTACAAACATCTCAAAGATGGACTAGATAGCCTGCCTGTTTGGATCACATGTGTGTGGCTATGTGGTCTTGTGGTGTGACACTCGCTTTCGGATCGGAAGGTCCTGGGTTCGAGCCTCGCTCAGCGCATAGTTGAGTCCTTGGAGAAGGATCTTTACTCACATTCTGTCACCATACTCAGGTGTAAAATGAGTGCCTGGCCGTTATTAGTGTTGTCTCTGTCCGAAAAAAATTGTAACATCGCCTAACATCGTCCTACATGTTACATGTTGCTGTTGGTCAAGGACACCTTGTAAAGCGCTTTGAGCACGTTTAGGTATACACTCAAATGTTTACAAATCATATATAATATGTAAACAAAACATAATACAGTGCATAACAGAGAGATGATTTACAAGGCAGACAATATCTCCCAAAACTATCTATACATTTGACTGTTTCCATCTCAACGAGGGCATCCGGCCAGGGCCAGGACAAAGTAATATCATTCCAAGACAAGGACAGAAAAAAGTTTGAAAACAGATATATGGGGATAGAAGACATACTAAGTTCCTCCCTGCCCATTATGGGAGGCCAGGAACCCCACCCAGAACCTGGAAAAGCAACACAGGTATACCTAGAGGTATAGGAGATGTCATGGGAGGTCAAAAAAAAACCCATCTCACATTGTAAATGTATTAAAAACTACAAACAATTCATCCGTCAATACTTAGAAAACATAAATAAATAAAAGAATAAATCAATAAACAACTCACACCAGTCTTTAAAATTTATTTCACGCTTTACCCGCGATTATCATATGAATTTGGCATCAAAAGTTTAGAAATAGTCAATATAACATCGACATCTATACGATTATATATAATCAATCAACCACAAATATTATGTAACTTTTAATTAGAACAGCATCATCGAAATATAGCTTGATAGACAGAGGAAGACTTGACAACAGAATATAACATGATACGGTACTTGATAAATACTTGAAAAGTACTTGATACTGCGTGAAATCAGTTGAGACCCGAGTAAAAAGAAAGAAACAAAATATTCATTTTAAGACAAACAATTCAAAACAATGGGCGATATATAAATGACAAAACTATCTATCAACATTAATGATAACAAACTGAATCCCAGATTAACTTACAACTAATGTGATAATGTGTAAAATAATGTTAATTAATTCTCTCATTGCTGTTAATTTACTATTAAAATCTGACAAAGAAAAAAAATATGTTGGTATTTAATATCGAGCAATCGATTTTCAACAACATTAGACCGTCATTTTTTTCATTTTTCTAGACTTTGGAGTTCAGTTTGTATTTTCTTTTTTATTCAATTCTCTTTAACCTAAATGTTTATCAAACGTTTTTTAATATCTGTCCTAGACATATTTAAAACAACGTATTGATACGTCATAAGCATTATGTGAAGTTATAAAACTGTTTATCGTCCTTACAGTTTGACCAGAAAACTTTGACAATCTGTATAAATAAATAAATTCTCTTTTTTATAAAAAATCATCTCCAAAGGAAAATATTTTTCTTAGAACTTAAATCCAAGGGAAGACTGGAATATCCCAGGCGTCTGTGACTTGTTCCAGCAGACAATTTGTGGCAATACACCAGAGGTGGTTTGCAAATGAAGGGAAGAAAGAGAGAAAGAAAGAAGTCCCAGGTTTAAGATTTTTTGCCAAGACGAAGGTTACCTAAATCAGTCGAAACATGAAGGACGAGTTTCTTGTCAAATTTTTGAATACCTGTCTTTCCAGAGTACTGCAAATAACTGGTTAAGAATGATTATTTTTCCCGGCTGGGCTAAAGCCCCCTCTGTCTTACCATAGGCTTAGGTTGGAAAGAAGACGAGTGCGATGATGATATTATAAGTTTATAGCCCAATGACACTCCAAAACTGATGACTAACACTATAAGAGCCGCTGCATACCTGTACTAAAATGTCCTTTTGGAATTTGGCTACTTCAAATCTCCTTTCGCGGTTTAATGTTTATGGTAAGACAGCAGAAGTCTAGAGACACAATGCGTTTAACGTCACTACTACTACTACTACTACTACTACTACTACTACTACTACTACTACTACTACTACTACTACTACTACTACTATTACTATTACTCCATCTTCTTCTTCTAGTAGTAGTAGTAGTAGTAGTAGTAGTAGTAGTAGTAGTAGTAGTAGTAGTAGTAGTAGTAGTAGTAGTAGTAGTAGTAGTAGTAGTAGTAGTAGTAGTAGTAGTAGTAGTAGTAGTAGTAGTAGTAGTAGTAGTAGTAGTAGTAGTAGTAGTAGTAGTAGTAGTAGTAGTAGTAGTAGTAGTAGTAGTAGTAGTAGTAGTAGTAGTAGTAGTAGTAGTGGAACTAATACATTTTATAATAAAAACACAGCATGTGCAATACTAACCAACTTACAAATTTGACAGCAGTGCTACTGTTACTAATATTTCATAGTGATAACACACCCTTTGCTTGTCGTAGAGTTTATAATATTATACATAATTTTCTTTCACTTTCCTACATCATTGAATAAAGCATTTTAATTATCTTTCCCATTTTGTTTGATTTACTATAAAAATCTGATAAAGAAAAAAAATATGAAGCAAGAATTAGTTGATGTTTAGGCAGTTTTCTGCGGTACTCAGGAAAAAACGCGTATTAAAAAATTTGGCCAGAAAACTCTTCCTTCAAATCGATTAAATGGACCCTCAACTTGGCAAAACTCTCCAACCTGGGACCTCATGAGGTCTTCCTACTATTCGCAGGTTCGAGAGTTTTTAGCCAAGACGAGGGTCATTTAAATTGATCGATATTTGAAGGAATAGTTTTCTGGCCAAATTTTTAAATACGTGTCTTCTTAGAGCAAGGCAGTTAACTGGTTAATATTGAGCAATCGACAAGATAAAACATTATTTTTTCAATCAGCCTTGCAATGATGTCAGATTCCAATGCAACAAATGACCTTTTGAATAATTTTAAATCATTATAAAACACGTAATTTATCATAAAATACATTAAACTACCAACAAAATCAATAATTGTTCATCAAATTTTGGAAGAAACGATGCTCCTGCTAACGTTAATCTGTTCGACATTATCAACAAGTCCTCCAAGTGAAGAAAGGTTTATATCGACCAGAGCCGGGTCTTTTATAGAGAGGTTATAATTCGAATGCTAAGAGGAGGTGGAGGAGGAGGATTAGATGGAGGAGTAGGAGGAGGAACATGTGGAGGAGGAGGAATAGGTGGAAGAGGAATAAAAGCGAGTGGAGGATGATGAAGAATCGTTTCTATCTAACACAGCCAGGCCAACAGAGAGGTGATAACTCGAATGCTAATTATGAAAAGCATGCAGTATTAACATCTTCTCTATCATCAAAAATTAATTCGAAAATTTCTTGATGAATTCATTATTCAATATGTGACCAATTGTCTCAAGAGGGTATTACTGGGTGTCCAGAAAGTCTTTCCCTATAGAATACATGAAGAATTAAACAAGTGTGTATGAAAGGTGCCAGACAAAGTAAGAACGAAATTACAAGAATAAAACCGTCCCAAAAAATCAGTCGATCTGCTCCTTAATTTCTTAATTTTTATATAATACATGGCATCTTTGACAGAAAGCTGTAACAGTCAATATACTTTATACGTGGACTTCTGAATATATATATATATATATATATATATATATATATATATATATATATATATATGTATGTATGTATATGAAAATGTTTTACATTTTATTTACCATTATCTTTTACTCAATGCGCCTCAGTTTGGTTGCCATGGCTCCACGAGATAGAAAGAGAGTAATATATATATATATATATATATATATATATATATATATATATATATATATATATATATATATATAAAGAAAGAGAGAGAGAGAGAGAGAAATAGATAGAGAGAGAGAGGAAGAGAGAGATATAAAGCGATAGAGAGAGAGAGAAACAGAGAGAAAGAGAAACAGAGAGAGCGCAAGAAAGAGAGAGTGGGGGAGAAAGAGAGAGAGAGAGAGAGGCAGGGATATTTTTGTTTTTTGAATCTCTCACCCACCCCTCCTACCCCCAAAAAAGTCTGAAAGTTCCTAATTCTAATCTTTATGATTTTGAGCATAATTTTCATATGGAGTTTATTTGGCCATATCACCTCAATGACGCCATGGGTGATATATTATGCTGCTGATGTGTAACCTGAGACTACTGACCTGTTTGTCTTCGTAAATTTTAAGTGGATATCCAATTCCGACTCCATTATTGGGTTTTACTCTACAACAAGGGAACAAGCTACGAGTTGCTACATTTTAATTTTACACGTAACTTCAAAATTTTAAAAACATTTAAATATTATTGAATAATGCTTGACGTTGGCAGGAGCATGAGAACTTTGTCGATCCAGTTTGTTGAACAATGTCAATGTCCATTGAAAACATGAGATCATCTGGGGGGAAAAACAAGAAATGACGCTTATTTGAAATAAGTATTAACATAGTACTGTTTATGTATGATATATAAATATATATATATATATATATATATATATATATATATATATATATATATATAAAATATACATACATTATATATTATATATATATATATATATATTATATATATATATATATATAAGATCGATATCTGGAGTTGTGACAACATAGTGGAATTAATTGTGGGCTTGAGTTAACCTTGTTATAATGGACGATATTTATTGTAGGTTTGAGAGTATTTCCAATAGATCTATTAGCCTAGTACGAACTATCAGACCTGCAAACAAGTACATGTATATATATATATATAAGTATGTATATATATATATATATATATATATATATATATATATATATATATATATATATATATATACGTAGGGCGATTTACCTTGCTGACATAAGCATGCATTAGTAAAGTAGTCCGAACAATAAGTCTCATGGAATCACATAACATAATAATAGCACTATCCAAAATGATTAGGCAATGTTATTGAGATAAAAACAGGACCATTCTATGCAGAGAATAAAAATTTTTATATTATTGTCTTAACAATTATTTTAATAATTTAACTTAAACAAAATGATTTTTTTTAAATGGGCTCAAACTTCTTGTATCAGGAGAAAAAATTATCATAACTCTTATTTTCACTTTGATTTACAGGCATGTTACTATTACAGTGATATAGATGATACTTCTTAACAAGCTATGGGAAGGATATTTTCTCATCAACAAAAGCAAATGTGTTACAATTTAAATGTACCTCGCAACCTGCGTGTAGAGTAGTTTTTTCATCAAAAAGCAAGGTAGTAGTAGTAGTAGTAGTAGTAGTAGTAGTAGTAGTAGTAGTAGTAGTAGTAGTAGTAGTTGTTGTTGTTGTTGTTGTAGTAGTAGTAGTAGTTGTTGTTGTTGTAGTTGTAGTAGAAGTAGTAGTAGTAGTTGTTGTTGTTGTTGTTGTTGTTGTAGTTGTTGTTGTTGTTGTTGTAGAAGTAGTAGTAGTAGTAGTAGTAGTAGTAGTAGTAGTAGTAGTAGTAGTAGTAGTGGTAGTACTAGTACTAGTAGTAGTAGCACTAATAGTAGTAGTAGTAGTAGTAGTAGTAGTAGTAGTAGTAGTAGTAGTAGTAGTTGTTGTTGTTGTTGTTGTTGTTGTTCTTCTTCTTCTTCTTCTTCTTCTTCTTTTTGTTGTTATGGTGATGGTTGTGGTGGTAAAAGGAATAGTAGTTGTAATATACTAGTAGTAATAGAAATGGGGAAAACGATGAGGATGAGGAAGAGACAAAGGGGGAGCAGGTGGAGGAGCAGGATTTGATCAAGAAGAAGGAGGAGGAGGAGGAGGAGGAGGAGGAGGAGGAGGAGGAGGAGCAGGAGGAGGAGGATCGAGTGGAGGATGAGGAATCGGTGGAGGAGAAGGAATAAGTAGGGGAGGAACAGATGAAGGAGAAGGAACAGGAAGAGGAAAAAGAGCAGGCACAGAAGGAGGAGGACCAGGTGTGGAGGAGAGGCGAAGGAGAAGGAGAAGGAGCAGGTGGGAGAAGAAAAGCAGGGAGAGGAAGTGGAGAAGCAGGTAATGGAGAAGGAGCAGATGGAGAGGAGGATGCAGTAGAAGAGGAGGAGGAGGAGGAGGAGGAGAAGGATCAGGCAAAGGATAAGGAGGAGTTGGCAGAGGAGGAGGAGGACGAGGAGGAGGAGCAGATGGAGAGGAGGAGCAGGTAGAGGAGGAGAAGGAGGATCAGGCAAAGGAGAGGGATGAGTTGGCAGAGGAGGAGGAGGAGGAGCAGATGGAGGAGGAGGAGTAGCAGGTAGATAAGTAGGAGATGAAAAGCATTTTCAGCAATTGCAAGTGACCCTCCGCCTCGAAACGGTATTAAGTCGGATTTTTCAATTTTGGGTTTTTGGTACCCAATCACAACTTATTTTATGCTTTAAAATTTGATACCAAATTTATATAATTCTGATTATTTATTGTCGAGATATGACCGTTTGAAGTAGGGAGAGTGTGAAAACCAAGTTTTTAAGAAAATCGACTTTGAATTGAGGCACCGTTTTCACGCACAGTTAAATTAATGGGCAAAGATAACTCCTTAGATACGGACATCAAAAATTTGACGAGAATAGTGAAATTTGGCATGAGCTTAGCTTATACATTTACTAATGTACATAAAATTTTTTGAAACAATTAAATTATTACTTTTGTAGTTATTCATTATTATGTAAGATGTTCTTAAAACAAATAAAACACTGGGGAAAAAACGCCGACAATTGCTCACTTTTTCAAGAATTTTTGATATTTAAATAAAGAATCAATGAAATAAGAATTATTAATGTGAATTTTTTGTCTTATTTAATAAAGAAAATACTATTTCAAAATGCCAAAAGTTAAAGAAGGTTGAAATTTGAAAGTACAGTTTTGAAACTACGTGAAGCTGGGTGGGCAGGGAAAAAATTATCAAGAAAAAGGATTAGAGAGGAAGAGAGAGAATGAGAGAGTAAAATACACACACACACACACACACACACACGCACGCACACACACACACACACACACACAAACAGACACACATGAGAGAGAGAGAGAGAAAGAGAGAGAGATATAGAGAAAAAGAGGAGCGAGAGGGGGAGGGGAGAGAGACTGCTTGTGTTAAGAGGACGCGAGGGAAATATAATAAAGATTGAAACATGTATAAGTGTATGTGTGTGTGTGTGTGTATGTGTGTTTGTGTGTGTGAAAGAAACAAAGGGGAGACGGAGAGAGTGAGGTAGACATGAAGAAAGGGATGGAGGCGGAGCAAAGAATTGTAGGGATAGTTTAAAGAAAGCATTTTGTTACAAAGTAAGTCATAGTCAATCAACTGGAAACATATTGACCAATGAGATTGCAATTAAAGAAATGGGCTGGTCAAATCAATCATTGCATTGTTTCCATTTTGAGTCAGATAACAGCTTGAGGAGGAGAGGGTGGGGCTTATTGTGTAGTGACTTACATGAAAACATGTCATTGAATCTCTCAAGTTTTCCTTAGCGTTCCACCACATTGTTCATTGTCTAAAAAGAACCCCCCCCCCCCCCCCCCTTTTCTTTCCGTATACAAAGAAAGCACGACAAATCGAACATCTCTCTCTCTCTCTCTTTCTCTCTCTCTATCTCTCTCTCTCTCTCTCTCTCTCTCTCTCTCCCTCTCTCTGTTTGTCTCTCTCTCCCCTTCATCTATCTATCTATCTATCCACCTATCTATCTACCCATCCATCCATCAATCCATCTATCTATCTATCTATATGTCTGTCTGTCTGTCTGTCTGTCTATCTATCTATCTATCTTTCTACATATCTATTTATCCATTAATAGGTTTGTCTGTCTGTCTGTTTATCTATCCATTTCATTTTTTAGTTACAGGTCATTACTTGTTGAAGGCTCTATCTATTACTCTGCTTTTGTACTTAAAATTAAATGTTTATCCTACAACAATCTCTGTAAGTGTAAGATTAGGTAAATGTTGTCCTATTAAGTCTTAGCATATCCTATATTTTCATGAATAATTCAAGAGGGACAAAGGAGGACCCCCACCTCAATCATTACCCAATACAGCTAGACACAGATATAAAAGCACGTGGTGTGTATCAAAATGCACAAACACACACGTATGTAACACACGCATGCTGACGTCATGAAGCATCGCCCGAGCATTATGGCCTACAGCCACAGCGCATGTGATGAGCGTTGACCAATCAGAATCATTCATTTGTAAGGTTGTCAGGGAAAAACCTAGACTTGTTTACAGTTTTTAAAGTTCATTATTGGTTGAACCATGAAATTGTGGAAACAGTCATGCTTTCTCTGAGATAGATAAAGACACGCCCTTTGCTGTGATATCTTACATCTTATTGGTGGAGAAAAAGACTCGGTATTACTAAGCTTTGGAAAGGGTGGCTCTCTGAGAGAAAGTCAACTCTCGTTTTGAATGTGTCACTGATAGTTGCATTTTTAAACTTGAAATTTATATAACTTATCGTCAATGTTTATGTTGAATTATTATGTTTTCATGTAGAAAAATTATTGTAGTTTCTGAAACAACCAAAAACTGAAATTTGATAATTTTGACCATTTCCACTTTAAAACCGGTTTTCTTCGTTTTCCAAATCCCGACTTAATACCGGTTCGAGGCGGAGGGTCACCAATGCTTACCTAATCAATGACCATACCACTTCCCTCTCTGGAATTGAGAAAATATAATATGATATCATCAGCACTGGTCAAAAATGGGTTGTATATATCTCGACTATCTATAGGTTTTACTTTACCACATTTATTTACTTATATTATATTTATCTATATATCATTGCCTGCATATTATACATCAGTACAAAAATGTCCTTTTTGGATAAATAAAGTACATTGTTATTATTATTAATATTATTATTATTAATAGTATTATTATTATCATTAGTAGTAGTAGTAGTAGTAGTAGTAGTAGTAGTAGTAGTAGTAGTAGTAGTAGTAGTAGTAGTTGTTGTTGTTGTTGTTGTTGTTGTAGTAGTAGTAGTAGTAGTAGTAGTAGTAGTAGTAGTTGTTGTTGTTGTTGTTGTTGTTGTTGTTGTAGTAGTAGTAGTAGTAGTAGTAGTAGTAGTAGTAGTAGTAGTAGTATAGTAGTAGTAGTAGTAGTAGTAGTAGTAGTAGTAGTAGTAGTAGTAGTAGTAGTAGTAGTAGTAGTAGTAGTAGTAGTAGTAGTAGTAATAGTAGTAGTAATAGTAGGAGTAGTAGTAGTAGTAGTCGTAGTAGTAGTAGTAGTAGTAGTAGTAGTAGTAGTAGTAGTAGTAGTAGTAGTAGTAGTAGTAGTAGTAGTAGTAGTAGCATTTCATGTTGTTTCCAAATTCTGTTTGAGAAAAGCTTGGTTAACATGTCAGATTTATCATCAGTTTACTGTCGTAATCTAGAAAAACGTGTATTTTAAAATTTAATTTGGCCAGAAAACTCGTCCTTTAGATATAAAACGATTTATATGATCCTCATCTTTGGCAAAAAGTCTGAAATCTGGGACTTCAAAAAAAAGTCGGTGATTGTGATAGTGATAGTGATGGTGATGGTAATGGTGAAGGTGTTGGTGATGGTTATTGTGATTGTGATGATGATGGTGATGGTGAAGGTGATGGTTATTGTGATTGTGATGGTGATGGTGATGGTGATGATGATGGTGATGGTTATTGTGATACTGATGGTGATGGTGATGGTGAAGGTGATGGTTATTGTGATTGTGATGGTGATTGTGATGGTGATGGTTATTGTGATTGTGATGGTGATGGTGATGATGATGGTGATGGTTATTGTGATAGTGATGGTGATTGTGATGGTGATGGTTATTGTGATTGTGATGGTGATGGTGAAGGTGAAGGTGATGACACTAAAGGTGATGAAAATGACTTACTCTGATGTCATAGACTCTTCTGACGTCATCGAGGTGTTCGATGAAGGGGAAGTAATGGAAGTGGTGCTGAAGTAGAGAGGGGGGAGATAATAGTTATTCATTGGTAAGTACCTACTTATATGTCAATAATATAATATTCACTAAATCGTCATCAAAGCGCTTTAAAAGCTGTCCCAAGCAAATAACAACAGTAGAATTATGAAACAGGATATGACGCCTGTGAGGCGCTATTACAATCTTCTCGACAAAAAAAAATGCTGCGACAAGTCAGGTACTCCATTTTCTCCTGACTGAGTATGGTGAGAAAATGTGAATAAAGAGATTCTTCCCCAGGACTCAACTTTGCACCAATTAAAAAGGGATTCGAACCCAGAACCTTCAGGTCCGTAATGAGTTCCATCGCACATGTGCACTAAGCAATAATATAAAAAAAGCATGAGCTGACACTGAATGTCGAGTGCCATTATAAATCTCGTTTTATTTCATTAATATCTGGTGAGAAATATTGCATGTTATATTTAAACTAAGAATTACCATCACCATCATTATCATCATCATTCATCATCATCATCATCATCATCATCATCATCATCATCATCACCATCATCATCATAACCACCACCACCGTCACCACAATCATCATCACCTTCACCACCATCGCCACCACCACCATCACCATCTCCGCCACCAACACCACCACCACCTCCATCACCGTCACCTCCACCATCATCACCATAACCACTTACGCCTCCACCACCATCACCATTTCCATCAACACCACCACAACCACCACCACCACCAACACATCCACCATCACCGTCACCACCACCATCATCACCGTATCCACAAACGCCACCATCACCATCACCATTTCCATCACCACCATCACCACTATCACCACCATCACCGTCACCACCATCATCACCTTAACCACTAACGCCACCATCACACTCATCATTTCCATCACCACTACCTCTACCACCATTTCCACCATTTCCATCACCACTATGACCACCATCACCGTCACCACCACCATCATCACCGTATCCACAAACGCCACCATCACCATCACCATTTCCATCACCACCACCTCTACCACCTTTTCCACCACCACTACCATCATCATCAATGGTAAACCATACTAACGACTAAATTCCCAACCTACAACCATTGACGAACGACGCCGAAGAAAACGAAGACCACTCCTAAAACACTGAAGACAAATCTTTGTTTCTTCCTTATCATCGTCGATCGTCGCAGATAAGGAATAAACGCAAACGTTAACTTTCTACTATCTTGATAATACTTACTAGCACAACGCGGCATTCACTCCACATCTTCTGTTATCTGCCTCCCAATTCAAACCGGTCTCACATACCTTTCGCACAAATGAAGTAGCACAGTCATAGTAGCCGTTGCAAGTGCTAGCAAGAAAAGTGATTTAAAAAATGAAATTTTAATCCTTTTTTCAAACCTTATATTTTAACTATGTTTTGTGACATGATATTAGAAAAGAAGAGGGAGACAGAGGATAGATTACATTGACAATCTGAACAGATGGATTGGTGGAGGAGGAACAAGAATCGCGCTATTGAGAAGATCTGAGGACAGATATGGTTGGAGGGACATGATCGCCGATGTCTGCAACAGGCCTGGCACTTGATGATGATGATATCTTAACTTGATATTTAACTTGATGGTCTATTCCAAAGAAAAACTGGAATGGTGATGATTGTATAGTATGAGTAGTAGTAGTAGTAGTAGTAGTAGTAGTAGTAGTAGTAGTAGTAGTAGTAGTAGTAGTAGTAGTAGTAGTAGTAGTAGTAGTAGTAGTGGTGGTAGTAGTAGTAATGGTGGTAGTAGTAGTAGTAGTAGAAGTAGTAAAAGTAGTAGTAGTAGTAGTAGTAGTAGTAGTAGTAGTAGTAGTAGTAGTAGTAGTAGTGGTAGTAGTAGTAGTAGTAGCAGTAGTAGTAGTAGCAGTAGTAGTAGTTGTAGTAGTAATAGTAGCAGTATGGCTACACCTCCAAATTTATTTTATCAACCCAGTTTTGGAAGTCTTCCTTTGCCTTAATTATCTCGAGTTCACCAGGATTGAAAATCGAACAAATGGGATCGATTTTTTATATTTTTATGGGTTTTTAGCTGCCTGCGAGTCTCATGACTGGACAATGGAGGTCGATGTGACCACTGACCTCTGGGGCTGTCTGACACTTTAGGCAGGAATCACTGATTCTTATGTCTCCATATGTACATATTTGCTGTAGTTCCACCATGTCCTGTTCAAGGGCGATTTGAAGTAACCCAGTATTTCCTGGCTTTATGGAATGCAAGCTTTTCTGTCAGTGGGCTCTTTTATGATGATGTCGCCTCTTGGTGTTTCTTTGTTCCATATTTCTCTCCAGTTCTCTTCTACATTGAGGCTTTTTCCATGTTTTGTTTGGTAGAAAGGTCTTCTCGATTTGAGCCGCATTGTTGAAGGGGCTCCTTTTGTTATTATTTTGGTAGGATCATTGTCTGTGTTTTTACATCAGTTCTTGCATGCATCCCTTGATTAGCATTTCTGTCGTCATAGACTTGGTTGGTGCACTGCTGCTCAGTATTGGGAGCCACTGAATAGGAGTTGCCTTCAGACATCCCGTTATTATTCTCATTGATTCTCTTAATCAGATTGCAATGCGGTTTCATATTTGTCAGTACATGACATAATCAGTCGGAATGTGAAAATTTTGGATTTGCATTTTCTTGCATTTTCTGAAAGAATTTGCTCCCCGGAGCATTGTAATCTTTTATAAAATAAATCGGGTGATTTTTCATGAAGTTATGGTCAGATGTATAAGAAAGGTATCCAGCAACTTTTTTTCAACTTTCAAACTATTTCATCTTGACAAGCTATTAAAAATATCCATAAGTCAAATTAAGCTCTATCTGATATTTCCCGAAGATGTACAAAAAAGGGTTGATTTAATCATTTATGACAAGAACTCAATTTGATAAAAATTGACATTCTAACTAAACTTGGCAATATCTCAGTTAAGCCTTCTCACCATCCAGCTGATTGTGTCATTCATTGTAACATTTTATGGTCTCCTCGTTTAAAACAGAGGTGCTGTGTTCTTCAACACTGTAGCACTGTGCCCAAGCAGACATTCTCAGTACTTCAGGCGAGGCTCCCGGGTGGGCATTTACGAGTTTTATTTACAGTCTGTTTCTCTTTGCGATCTTTTTTGCAGTTCCCTCAATGGCGATGATGACGAATAATGAATAAATGAAAAATAAATTGGCAGAGCATTTCTATGGATATTACATACTCAATACGCTTTACGATGTTTCATTTATTTCCTCAGTACGATAAATAGAGCAATTGAACTTTTGAGCTTTTTTTATATAGCGCAATATCCACCAAATGTGCTCAAAGCGCTCTACAAGGGGTCCAACACGTGACATGTAGAACGAGACATGACGCCGGTTAAGCGATATTACAATTTTTTCTGACAGAGACAACACTGTCAACGGCCAGGTACTCATTTTACACCTGAGTATGGTGAAAGAATGTGAGTAAAGACATTTCCTTTTCAAAGGACTCAACTATGCGCCGAGCGAGGCTCGAATCCAGGACCTTCCGATCCGAAAGCGAGTGTCATACCACAAGACCACATAGCTGCACATAGAGCAATATTTCCTATTTATACGGTACCGGTTATCTGTTCGGCGTCCTTTTTGTACAAACGCTCTTACATTATTCCTCACTGTTGATATACAGATACTCATTAACTCGTGAGTCAGGTAGGGTAATATGTGCAAAGCGCATTATCTGAGGACACAACGTCGGGACAAGACTTTTACTGTCACCCGTAAGACCACTGATCACGCTTAATACTGCTTGACTTGTTTGAGAAGACGAGAGTCCGTGTAACCAACCAGCCATATAAATGAATTGCGTCTGGGTTTTTTTTTAAATCATAATATACGCCAGCCAGATTTTTTTTTATTGAGCTTTTATAGAGAGCAATATCCACTAAACGTGCTCACAGCGCTTTACAAGCAACACATACCATGTAGGACGAGACATGACGCCTGTTAGGCTATATTACAATTATTTGGGACAGAGACAACGCTGTTAACGACCAGGTACTCATTTTACACCTGAGTACGGTGAGAGAATGTGAGTAAAAAGCCTTTTCCAAGGACTCAACTATGTGCCGAGCGAGGCTCGAATCCAGGACCTTCCGATCAGAAAGCGAGTGTCATACCAAAGGACCACATAGCCGCACATATAACGTACCCACACACGAAATATGTGTAGCCTAATACGTTTATTCTCTTATTAATACGATTTAGTGAAAACTAATCACAAAATGGCTGGCTAATAGTACTAACAAAGAGCCGAGTGAGATCAATATTGTTCTATCTATAGATAGTGTGCACTTGGCTAAGAAGTTCACAACATTGCCATCCGGAAGTATAACGGACCAACATACAAAACTGTGTGTATCCATGAACGTTTATATTCAGGTTAATACAGTTTAGTGAGAATCACTCACAAACGCGGATGGCAAAAAACAATAACAAAGACCTGAGTGACGTCATCTCCGAACTATCTATAGTCTAATACAATTTAGTGAAAACTAACCACAAAATGGCTGGCTTAAAATACTAAAAAAGAGCCGAGTGACGTCAATTTTGTTCTATCCATACATACCTGCAATCGGCGAACAAGCCGACGGGGAGACCAGTGCAGGAAGTGGTGCATGCAATTGCTGTGCTGGTCTCGCTGCTCATGCTACCAGGACTGGACATACTCGTGGCGCTCTGGTTGCTGGTGAGGCTCGACTCGCTCGAGGGGCTTAACTGGCTGCTTTCACTGATTTCACTCGCTTCACTGGACTGACTCTGTGTGAAGTCAATGTCAATGTCGACATTAATAATAGATAGATACCAACTGGAAGAGAACATAACCACGCCCTTCGCACAGTTGTCCAAATGTCAGCAATGGCAGTGAGTGCTAAACTAAATAAACTATAATATAGTATTTCCGTAAATTAAAATACATACGCGATCTACACGCCTGATCAATCGTATTGTCCCAATAATAATAATAATAATAATAATAATAATAATAATAATAATAATAATAATAATAATAATAATAATAATAATAATAATAATATAATGATATGATATGATGATGATGATGATGATGATGATGATGATGATGATGATGATGATAATAGTGATAACAATAATAATAATGATAATAATAATAATAATAATAATAATAATAATAATAATAATAATAATAATAATAATTGAGCTTTTATATAGGCAATATCCACTCAACGTGCTCAAATTCTGATTGAGAACATATCACACAAATAGCGGTCGAAGAAACATTAAATCCTTGATTGTGTTTTTTTTTACAAACTCAGATTCATTTGTCGACATCCAAAAGGCGTAACAATAGTAGTAGTAGTAGTAGTAGTAGTAGTAGTAGTAGTAGTAGTAGTAGTAGTAGTAGTAGTAGTAGTAGTAATAGTAGTAGTAGTTGTAGTAGTAGTAGTAGTAGTAGTAGTAGAGTAGCAGTAGTAGTAGTAGTAGTAGTAGTAGTAGTAGTAGTAGTAGTAGTACAGTAGTAGTAAGTAGTAGTAGTAGTAGTAGTAGTAGTAGTAGTATGTAGTAGTAGTAGTAGTAGTGTGTAGTAGTAGTAGTAGTAGTAGTAGTAGTAGTAGTAGTAGTATGTAGTAGTAGTAGTAGTAGTAGTAGTAGTAGTAGTAGTAATAGTAGTAGTAGTAGTAGTAGTAGTAGTAGTAGTAGTAGTAGTAGTAGTAGTAGTAGTAGTAGTAGTATTTGCAACGTACCGATTCACTGGATTGACTTGACTCAGAAGAGAAGGATGTAGGACTACTGGCGGAAGACTCACTTGAGGCGCTAGTGGTTCTGTTGACATTAAAATCAGTTCAACACGTATCAGGTATCAGACTAGGGATTCTATACAGCGTAATAACTACTAAATATGCTCAAATGGCTTTACAAAATGTCCCTGATCAACAGCAACACGTAACATGGAGAACGAGACACGACACCTGTTAGAGACCATTGTGTTAAGGGCCAGGTACTCATTTTACACCAGAGAACGCTGAGAGAATGTGAGTAAAGAGCCTTTTCCAACGATTCAACTATGCGCCAAACGAGTCTCAAACTGAGGATTTTTGATTCGAGGGCGAGTGTCATACCACAAGACCACATAGCGGCACAAAGGTGCTCGATCTCCATCGCCCAGTTATTTGGTTACGGACTATATTCCTAAGCAAAGCAATAGGTATTTATTTTAGGTGAAGTTGACATTTATTTTTATTTCTGACTTCGTGGTTTACCAAGCGTTGGGGTTTTCTTTAATCAACGACAAAATACTGTCACTTACTCACTCAATCCCATGACCAGTTAATCGTCGGGGGTTGCGGATTTCACAACCTTACGTCATTCGTCATGGTCTCTGGCCTTTTCCAGTAGGCTATTGAGATTCAGGCATGTCCACCCTTTGATATTGTCTTGCCATAGTTTTTTTTCTGTCTTCCTCTTCTCCTCTGTCCCTCTACAGTGTTCTGCATAAGTCTTGCACGTTTATCATGGCGGACAGTGTGTCCAAACCAATGACAATTTCCTTCTTTTGACTATTGACAACAGTGGTTCTGTCCTCCTGCTCAATCCTCTACCTCTTCTAAAATATCTTTATTAGTCCTGTGCTTCAAATAAGGAACTCTCACTATTTTCCTATAGCTCTTATTTTGAAAAGCACAGATTCGCTTTTCTAGATCTGCTGTAACTGTCTACAGAGCAGGATGGACAGTACCAGTGATCTGCATAATTTCAACTTAACTCCAAAATGAATGTTGCGTTGCCATGTTAAGTCTTGTCATGGCTGCTGTTGCCATTCCATTTCTAGCTTTCACCTCTGCTGTGCTAGTTCCATCTTTGGTGAGCAGCACAAACGAACACGAATTACAGCCACTGACAGATCGTTTACAAGAAACAGCTTGCACATACGGGATGGAGATCAATTCCTAAAAGTCGAAAATTCTCGCAAACGGCCGAGACAACCCTCAGACGAGAATCAATGTCAACGGTGAAAACCTAAAGCAAGTCACCTCATTCAAAATATTGTATAATCCAGCAAACATCAAAGCTTTCCACTGGATTCTTTCCAATTTAAATTTGCTTGGTGAGTTTCTCTTTATTATTATTATTAAAAGTAAGAATCATCCTCATAATCACCATCATCATCATCATCATCATCATCATCATCATCATCATCATCATCATCATCATCATCATCATCATCATCATTTTCACAATCATCATGAAGATCATCATCAGCACCATCAATATCACTATATTCATCACCGTGATTATCATCATCATCATCATCATCATCATCATCATCATCATCATCATCATCATCATCATCATCATCATCATCATCATCATGACCAACACCACCATCATCACCATCATCATCATCGTCGTCGTCGTCGTCGTCGTCGTCACCATCTGTTATTTGCCAAATATACATTAACATTAATTTCAATCTCTCTTCTCCCTTTACAAATCTAAAACCGGGATAAACTTAGGCCCCATGAGCCTGGTGGCTTGGAATTTTTATATCCTTCTTTAGTTACAATGTCTTTATGCAAAATCCGATTAATACCGGACGATGACGATCCAAGGACAAGAACTACGACAGCGACAACAACAACAACAAGGATATGCTTTTGTTTGTTTGTCCTTTGTTGATTTTTAGGGTTTTGTGGAGCATGCGACACATTTAGGACAACAACAAGAAGGATATGCTTTTGTTTGTTTGTCCTTTGTTGATTTTTAGGGTTTTGTGGAGCATGCAACACATTTAGGACAACAACAACAAGGATATGCTTTTGTTTGTTTGTCCTTTGTTGATTTTTAGGGTTTTGTGGAGCATGCGACACATTTAGGACAACAACAACAAGGATATGCTTTTGTTTGTTTGTCCTTTGTTGATTTTTAGGGTTTTGTGGAGCATGCAACACATTTAGGACAACAACAACAAGGATATGCTTTTGTTTGTTTGTCCTTTGTTGATTTTTAGGGTTTTGTGGAGCATGCAACACATTTATGACAACAACAACAAGGATATGCTTTTGTTTGTTTGTCCTTTGTTGATTTTTAGGGTTCTGTGGAGCATGCAACACATTTAGGACAACAACAACAAGGATATGCTTTTGTTTGTTTGTCCTTTGTTGATTTTTAGGGTTTTGTGGAGCATGCGACACATTTAGGACAACAACAACAAGGATATGCTTTTGTTTGTTTGTCCTTTGTTGATTTTTAGGGTTTTGTGGAGCATGCAACACATTTAGGACAACAACAACAAGGATATGCTTTTGTTTGTTTGTCCTTTGTTGATTTTTAGGGTTTTGTGGAGCATGCAACACATTTAGGACAACAACAACAAGGATATGCTTTTGTTTGTTTGTCCTTTGTTGATTTTTAGGGTTTTGTGGAGCATGCGACACATTTAGGACAACAACAAGAAGGATATGCTTTTGTTTGTTTGTCCTTTGTTGATTTTTAGGGTTTTGTGGAGCATGCAACACATTTAGGACAACAACAAGAAGGATATGCTTTTGTTTGTCCTTTGTTGATTTTAAGGGTCTTGAGATATGCAGATGATACAGTATTGTTGGCATCGAACGAGACAAATCTACAGATCCTTGCAAATCAAGTAAACCTGAACAGTACAGCAAAGGGTCTAGAGATGAATGTTCAAAAGACGAAGGTAATGGTCATGTCAAAGAAGCCTGAAAAAAGCGCAAAAGTCCAAATTAATAATCAAAACATCGAACAAGTAGATTATTTTAAATATCTTGGGCAGACAATGACCAACAACGGAAAGAATGAGCTGGAAGTGAAAAACAGGATTGCTATAGCTAAGTCGAGGTTCAGTCAACTGAATAACATTTTAACTTCGCAACAAACGCAGATGAAAACGAGAATAGGAATACTCAAATGTTATGTCCACTCAGCACTTCTCTACGGCTCAGAAACATGGACCTTGAACAAACAAATAGAGAAAAGAATTGA
>NC_088368.1:13765531-13855531 GCF_034508935.2 Berghia stephanieae | reverse complement strand
TAGGAGTAGAAGGATGTTTGGCTGGATTCCGATGACTCGCTTTTTGATGGAAATTAGATTGATACATGTCAATACATTATATGGTAGGGTGTTAAATTAGATTAAAACATGTAAATACTTAATATGGTAGGGTGTTTAATTAGATTGAAACCTGTAAATACATTATATGGTAGGGTGTTAAATTAGATTGAAACCTGTAAATACTTAATATGGTAGGGTGTTAAATTAGATTGAAACCTGTAAATACATTATATGGTAGGGTGTTAAATTAGATTGAAACATGTAAATACTTAATATGGTAGGGTGTTTAATTAGATTGAAACCTGTAAATACATTATATGGTAGGGTGTTAAATTAGATTGAAACCTGTAAATACTTAATATGGTAGGGTGTTAAATTAGATTGAAACCTGTAAATACATTAAATGGGTGTTAAATTAGATTGAAACATGTAAATACATTAAATGGTAGGGTGTTAAATTAGATTGAAACATGTAAATACTTAATATGGTAGGGTGTTAAATTAGATTGAAACCTGTAACTACATTAAATGGTAGGGTGTTAAATTAGATTGAAACATGTAAATACTTAATATGGTAGGGTGTTAAATTAGATTGAAACCTGTAACTACATTAAATGGTAGGGTGTTAAATTAGATTGAAACATGTAAATACTTAATATGGTAGGGTGTTAAATTAGATTGAATTCTGTAAATACATTATATGGTAGGGTGTTAAATTAGATTGAAACCTGTAAATACTTAATATGGTAGGGTGTTAAATTAGATTGAAACCTGTAAATACATTAAATGGTAGGGTGTTAAATTAGATTGAAACATGTAAATACATTAAATGGTAGGGTGTTAAATTAGATTGAAACATGTAAATACTTGATATGGTAGCGTGTTAAATTAGATTGAAACCTGTAACTACATTAAATGGTAGGGTGTTAAATTAGATTGAAACATGTAAATACTTAATATGGTAGGGTGTTAAATCAGATTGAAACATGTAAATACATTAAATGGTAGGGTGTTACATTAGATTGAAACATGTAAATACGTAATATGGTAGAGTGTTAAATTAGATTGAAACATGTAAATAGATAGTTTGGTTTGGTTGATTTAGATGTTTTGTGGCGTCCGCGGCATTTTAAAGCAATTCCAATTATTATTGGCTCATTGTTTTATAAGAAATCTGGAGAGAAAAAAATGACGCACATTACAGCAGCAATGTTTAACTAGGTCCATAACTGCATTCGGTTGTCAGACCTGCATATATATATATATATATATATATATATATATATATATATATATATAAATTGGAGTTAACCCTCTCCTTACCAACTATAGGAAAATCGTCACATTCGTTACGATACAATCAACTTTTTTCTTATTCAAATTTCTCTTGTACATCATAGAATTTAAAGAAAATGAACAGTGTGTTGTAGAGCATGTTTTGTTAAAGAAATTAAGTATCGCAAGAATTTTACTGCTATTATGTCTGAGTGATAAAAAAAATTATTTTTGTGTTAGTTGGGTGTGAAGTTTTGGGGAAAAGGAGAGAGTTAATTGTGTCTATTATCATATTGCAGTGTGGGTCATGACTTAATCGTTACCTTGACAGAGAGCTCGGGCTGGAATCACTGGACATTGAACTCTCGCTCGTCTCTGATTGCTGGCTCTGCATTGATGCCTCGCTGGATTCGGACGACTGAGAGGGAGGAGAACTGCCTGACGTCACGGACTGTGCCGAGGTGGTACTGAATATTTAAATTATTATAATATTGGATAATAAGGTGTTGATTATTCAATAATATTATGTTAACATGAAATGCAAAGTCATGAATATATTCAAATGGTTTACATACATTCGTATATATTGAATTTATTACCATGAAATTCAAGATGCTGAATATCAAAGTTGTAAACATGAAATAAAATCTAATGGATGGACTTTTATTTTTTTTTTTATTATTTGTTTCTAAAATCTTCACTTTGATTAGTCTATTCTCAAAAATGGGGGTCTGCATCGTGAGAAGGTCTAGAATAAAGATATAAATTCTAATGAATTATGAATACGTTTTTGTTTTGTTTTTTTTTTTTCTAATTAAACACTGGCTTCAATCATAGTGTTGATAGATTTGTTCGCAAACCTTTCAACGCGGGAAAAGCGAAATATACAGGAAGTTTATTAAAGAACCCCTTCGATCTAATGGTCCAATGAACATCAGAGTATCACGTGTTACAAGAAAGCATTCTCATTGGATAATTTAACACAATATTTATAGACATGATGCATCATTGGTTGAGAGTGACCTTGGCATAAAATTAGAGTTAATTAGAGTTAAATAAATGGTTTACAGCCTAGAACAAAACACACAGGTTCAAATGAAAACAGTAGCAAAGTAGATTAAGTAGAAACGAGCGGATGATGATGACGATGATTAAGATGATGATGATGATGAGGAGGAGGAGGAGGGGGAGAGAAAGAAGGAGGATGAATTGAGGAAGGAGGAGGGGAAGGAGGAGGAGGAGGCGGGGGGGGGAGAAGGTCATCGGCGAAGAAAGCAACGACGACGATGGTGATAATTGTTGAACAAAACTTAAAGATGATAAATCAAATCAAAACAATGTCAAAACTAGATACATGAATAAATGAAAGATATCACTCACGCGCAAATAACGTTACGTGGAAGATCACAGAAGCCCGATGTCGGGTTGAAGAGCAAACCCGCTACACAGTTGGTTTCCCCACCTGCTCCACCTACGCAATCGAAGTGAGCGTCGCAGGCCGAGCAAGAGGCGTAGCGCCCATCGGGTATTCCCGCACAACTCGCGATACAAAATACTTCCTCTGACGTCATAGATTGAGCAGATGTCTGTGACACGACAGAACGTTCGGAGGTTGAGGAGGCTAACGATGTCGCTGATGTTGTTGTTGTTCTGTGACAGGGAGAGAGAGAGAGAGAGAGAGAGATGGGGGGGGGGTGGGATATATATAATATATATATATGATATATATATATTATATATATATATATATATATTATTATTTTATAATTAATATTTGGATTATTAATTTCCTGTATGGGTAACCAATCGTCTCAAAACGGTGTTATGTCGATTTAAACATAATGACTGGAATAGACTTTTGAAAGCAATTTATAAAATTTGAAAAAGAATTAATGCTTGTCTTGAAAACAATGAGTTTTATTCGTTCAACGTCAATCTGCTCACGTCGTCTAATACTCGTCCTTCAATATCAATCTGTTTGCATTGTCTAGATATCGCCCTTCAACATTAAACTGTTTACAATTGTCTAATTCTCGCCCTTCAACGTCAAACTGTTTGCATTGTCTAATTCTCGTCCTCCAACACCAAACTGTTTGCATTGTCTAATTCTCGTCCTTTAACATCAAACTGCTTACATTGTCTAAATATCATCCTTCAATATCAAACTGCCCACATTGTCTAATTCTTGTCCTCCAACACCAAACTGTTTACATTGTCTAATTCTCATCCTTGAACATCAAACTGTTTGCATTGTCTAATTCTCGTCCTCCAACACCAAACTGTTTACATTGTCTAATTCTCATCCTTGAACATCAAACTGTTTGCATTGTCTAATTCTCGTCCTCCAACACCAAACTGATTACATTGTCTAATTCTCATCCTTCAACATCAAACTGCTTATATTATAGTCTAATGCTCACCATTTTGAATTCACCGTCAATTGTCCGCATCAAGATCATTCCGACATAATACCGTTATGGAGCGGTATGTCGCATTTTTGTTCTAATTTTATTTTTTTACATGATTTGCTCAAAGCCATTTGCAGTGGGTCCCAAGTTAACAGCAACACTACACATGTAGGACGCGGCGTGACGCATGTTGCTTTTTTTTTTTTTAACTTTGGACAGAGATATCGTTATCAATGGCCAGGTACTGATTTTACACCAGAGTATGGTGATATAAAGTGGATAAAGATCCTTCTTGGAACATGAAACCTAGCGGCCAAAATCTTAGTGTCCTCTCATTCGACCAAAAAGAAGTTTGCAAAATAAAATGACAAACAATTCTTGCTTGGCGTTCTGTGTTATAATACTCGACTTCAAACAAGTAGACTCCAAGAACGATTTTCGCTCCAAACGGTGCAAAATTGAGTCCTCAAAATAAAGGATTTTGCTTAATTCTCTCTCTCTCTCTCTCTCTCTCTCTCTCTCGCTCTCTCTCTCTCACACACACACACACATTCACACTCTCTCTCACACACACACACACACACATTCACTCTCTCTCTCTCTCTCTCTCTCTCTCTCTCTCTCTCTCTCGCTCTCGCTCGCTCTCTCTCTCTCTCACACACACACACATTCACACTCTCTCTCTCGCTCTCTCTCACACACACACACACACACATTCTCTCTCTCTCTCTCTCTCTCTCTCTCGCTCTCTCTCTCTCTCACACATACACACATTCACACTCTCTCTCTCTCGCTCTCTCTCTCTCACACACACACACACACATTCACACTCTCTCTCTCGCTCTCTCTCTCTCACACACACACACACACCACATTCACTCTCTCCTCTCTCTCTCTCTCTCTTCTCTCTCTCTCTCTCTCTCTCTCTCTTTCCACGTTCAGATCTAATATTGGTACCTTGTCGATGATAACATTGCATTTGTCAAGAAACAAAAATGTAAAGCATTACTCCGGCGCCACGTATCCATCCGCTAATGAAGTGTTGCTGCTGGTATCGGGACCCCTTGCAAATAGGCTTGATCTTATTTGGTGAATAATTTGCACAATCTATATAATGTTTCCATTTACTCACGCGCAATTAACATTAGAGATGAAATCACAATTCAGGGTGTTCGGGTTGATGACCAAGGGATAGCTGCACATGAAAGTGCCGATGATCAGTTGGTTGCTGCACGAAATTGTACTGCTGCAGTTATCACAGTCAGGGTATTGTCCATCGGGAATACCGGCACAATCAACCACACAGAATATCTAAAAATAGAACAAACATGGAGATACACATTATTGCTGCTCAATGAATGAAGGTGGTAGAATTCGATTTATGTCTATATTAATTAATTACTAATAACTAACTAGCTATATATATATATATATATATATATATATATATATATATATATATATATATATATATATATAGTTAGTTATTCAGTCAATTAGTTAGATAATTAGTTAGTTAGTAAGACGAAGGGTTTGTACCCGAAACGTCCATTGTCTGTTTTGTTCCCATAGGAAGCCTCTCCATTTTCACTCTTTCGTTAGTTAATAGTTAATTAATTAGTTAGTTGCAAAAAAAACATTCGCAAGTAAAGAAACGTTATTCATTGTCTCTAATTTGAGATTCCAGCCGAACAGAACACAGTATTTAATCAAGATTGCATATCTTTAACTGTAAATTCAAAATTTGACATTCCAACCACCTGGCTGCATACAGTAGCGGTTTTTTTTTTAGCGGTTGGCCAAAATTAACGGTGATACAAGCATGTCTAAACTCACCGCCTCGCTGGTTTCAGAGCTCATCGATGTGGGGCTGGAGGGAGAGGATCCGGACGACCTTGAACTTGGGCTAGAGTCAGACGATAATGACGTCATTGAACTTGGAGACGTCCGAGACGTGGCTGATGTTGTGCTGGTGAAAAGAGATAAATAAGTGAGATGGATTGTGGAATCTCTTCGGTTCAACAGTCGTGACGTCACTTCCCTCGTAATGACGCATAGTAACTTTATAACTGGTTATAAACTATCTGAACAATGGCGGACCCCCTTATGAAATACTTTTCCGACGGGCATAAAAGTGTATCCAGAGGCGAAAAACATTATAAATCTGATCATGTTTTGACTTTTATTCATTCTGATCACATGACATGTGAAAAAGCTCAAGCCAGCATGAAGAATAAAAAGTACATATTTTCTTTGTTTAGAACCAAGCTGCTCGTTGCTGGGCGTTCGTGACATCAGACTATTGAATCCTACTTAATTCAAACTAACATTTTGATTTCTGTTAACCTACTTGAACTTATTTCTTTCTAGGCACCCGTCTGTTCCGAAGACAATGGAGTTCGGTGGGGGTTTTTTTTCTTTTGCTTGTTTGTTTTGTTTTGATTTTTGTTGGTGGGTTTTTTGTTTTGTTTGTTTTTGTTTTGTTTTGGTTTTGGTTTTTTTTCTTTTTTTTTTGTGTGTGTTTTTTTTTTTGGTGGGGTTGGATTTTTATTTTAGTTGGCATTTTTGTTTATTTTGTTTGTTTTGTTTTGTTTTGTTTTTTTTTTTTTTTTTTTTTTTTTTTTTTTTTTTTTTTTTTTTTTTTTTTTTTTTTTTTTTTTGCACCTGGTAAGATCAGTCTGTAGTTGATTGGAAGTGCCTGCAGTGGCTGAGCAGATCTACTTGGGAGCAACTGGTCCACCTGCTGTTGCTGCAGGGAATCCGGCGTCGGTCTTAGCCATCGTTAACGTATAGCCTGATACTAAAACCCACTAAGACCCATATTTTGACGTCATTTAGGTTTGTGGACCGCCTAGTCAGTTGTCGCGTAGCCATCGTTAAGTTATAGCCTGACACTGGAACCCAAAAAGACTGGCATTTTGACGTCATTATTTGTTGTTTTTTTGTTTTTTTGCACCGCCTAGCGAGTTGTCATTACTAGTGCTCATGGAAACAAATGGTTCCATTGGTTAAACTATTGAATACAACTCACGATTTGTTTTCTTTTGTGGCCAAAGACTGGCATTTTGACGTCATCTTTTTGTGAATGTCAGGCTATAAGTTAACGATGGCTGCGGTTGTAGTTAGTAGAGCACAAGGAAGCAAGTGATCCACTTGGTTGAGTTGTTGAATACGACTCACGATTTGTTTTCTTTTGTGGCCAAAAACTTGTCTTTTGACTCATTTGGGGGTAAGTATTAGGCGCAGGTCAAAGGGGAAGGCCACGAGGAACATGGAGAAGAATTAAAGAAGCTGATATACAGAGAAGTGATCAGACATGGAACGAGATAAAAACGTTAGCTCGGGATAGAGAAAGATGGCAAATGTTTGTCTGTGACCCAGGGCGAAAAAGGCAATGATGATGATGATGATCAGGCCATGAGTTTACTGATGCTGCCCTGTCAACTGATTTTCTTTCCTTATCCCGCTGGTCCTCTCTCCTTATCTCACATTACTGAATGCTGCTCTTTACAGTGAGCCTCCTGGAGTCTCGGTCAATCGCCATTGATTCGAGGTTGCAGTACTAGTAGTAGTAGTAGTAGTAGTAGTAGTAGTAGTAGTAGTAGTAGTAGTAGTAGTAGTAGTAGTAGTAGTAGTAGTAATAGTAGTAGTAGTAGTAGTAGTAGTAGTAGTAGTAGTAGTAGTAGTAATAGTAGTAGTAGTAGTAGTAGTAGTAGTAGTAGTAGTAGTAGTAGTAGTAGTAGTGTAATAGTAGTAGTAGTAGTAGTAGTAGTAGTAGTAGTAGTGTAGTAGTAGTAGTAGTAGTAGTAGTGTAGTAGTATAGTAGTAGTAGTATAGTAATAATAATAATAGTAGTGGAAGTATTAGTAGTAGTACTTTTAATTGAAAATTACCTGCATTCCACGCTAGCCTCAAAATCACAGAGCAAAGTAGCCGGATTGAACAGGAGTGTTGCACTACATGTAATAAACGTAGTGATCCCGTTGTCACATTTGATATAGGACTGGCAATCCGAGCAGTCGGAGTAGTAGCCATCTGGTTGGTCTCCGCACCTGCAATGGGAGAATTTATTTTAATTAGGCCCTTCCGTCACAACATCATAGGATATCTCTCGCCAAGGCATTCCGTGAAGTAATATAGATAGTACTTGTAGTAGGAGGTCTGATGTCAACAGGAATCACCCATGTTGTCCAAGTGAGCAAATTGGGGGTTAATTTTAAAAAAACGAAAGTGCCTGAAGCTGGGTTCGAACCTGGATCACAGTGCAATGCATTAACCAATGGGCCACTTAGCCCCTGCAATAGTGCCGCGCTGAGGACCGGTCCTATTGGACCGGTCCTACGGTCTTTTAGCTGTGAACCGGGGATCGGTCCCATAGTGAAGACCGGCGGCGGTCCTCACTTCTTATCACCTTTCAACTAGTGCCGCGCTGAAGACCGGTCTGATCACCGTCGGTCTCGCGCCATAGCCTACTACTTCCCCAGCGATTCGTTGCCTTCGGTTGCCTATCTTCCACCAATCACCACCCATCCCACTTAATTAATCGCACCCATCCCCCTTTGCCATACACTAAACGACACAGACGACCATACAGGCAGACGACCACCAACCTCCACTCCGCAAACCGCCCTTTCGTGTGTGAGATGGGGGGAACAGGAGGCGCACGACTTGGACGATTCCATTATACGGGGTAAATTTCAAAATTTACTACACCATAATGATCGCAATGACAATGATCTATGGTGAAGGCATGACCCCTCTTCTCTAATGGGTTATTGTTTGAAATGTATGTGACTACTAAAGATGTGTGTGTTTGTGTGTGTGTGTGTGTGTGTGTGTGTGTCGAACCTAGCAAGTAGCAAATCCGATTTTTTGTTTTCTTTTGTCCATCTCTTGTCACCACTCCTTTCTATCGCAGTGTTGTCATTTAAAATAATACAATAATATTAAAATTTTGTTTGGTGTTTTTACTAATCAAATAATATGAGTTTCATTAGTTTCTTCCTTCCAAAAAACCCAGTTATAACGTCTGAATTTTAAAAAAGTCCAATAGAATATTTGGGGACCCCGATAGGTCAGTTGATAGAGCACTCTCTTTATACGCAAAGGGCCAGAGATCGATCCCGGGTGCAGTCGAGTTTTTTCTGAATCCCTGTCTACTCAGCAATGAATGGGTAGCTGAGTTTGTTAGAACTGGCGAAAAGTCACCATCGACCCCTCTTATTACCTCATCCACCCCCTCTTATTATAACTTCACGTCTCTCTCTTACTCTTCAATGCTCGCTGCCCTCTAATGTGTGTGTGTGGGGGGGGGGGGGGGGGGGTAGGAGTTGCGTGTGTGTATCAACGCCACGAACAACTCGATCAACGCCTTGGGCGATGCCATTATCTCCGTTAATGGGGATAAATTTCAAATTTTATTAAATTATCGAAGTAACAATGAAGTACGGTGAGCAAATAAAGAAGGCATCACCCCTCTTCTCTAATTAGGTTACAATTTGAAATGAGTGTGACTACTCCGTGTGTTTTACTCCTGTAGGCCACGGTTTTCATCGTGTAGCGGTCTTTAACGGTTCAAGAATGAACGATCACACTTCCAACAGTCTCTCAGGAATGTTCAATGTCGAAAAGGACCGGACCGGTCCTTGCGGTCTTCATTTCCCAAGGACCGTAGGACCGTGGTCCTTAAGCTTGCCAAGGACCGCCCCGCACTACCCTGCAATGGGAGAGGATAACGATAAAGTTGTAATTTTGGAATACGTTTAATAAATATTATCTTGTTTGTGATCCGTCGCCCGTCGTCTCGTCACGGTATTATGTCTGGGTGGTTTAAATATAAAAAATTGAGTCTCTAAACAATGAAATGAGATTTGGGTTAAATATATTATATGTTACCCGTCGTCTCGTAAGGTATGGTGTCGAAGTGATTTAGATATAAAATTTGAGTTTCTAATCGGAGTTGTGAGACTTGGCATAGGTTTATGTTTGATTCTAAGGAGAATGGTCTTATCGTCTTAAAGTTACAAAAATTGAAATTTCCTATTTCTGCTCATATTAAATTTATTATCTTTTTTAAGAATCAGGGGCATCCCAACATTATACCGTTTTGAGTCGAATGGTCACATTTGGGTTTTGTTTTTGTTAATAAGGGTTGGGTAAATTCTATGTCCGTCATTTTAACGCCAGTATGTTGGCATATTATATACTCCTGCAGCGAGCAAGAACTACAACAAGGAACCGGAGCAAATGGAGGAAAACTGTTCAAATCTTATGTGTATCTTGGCGCTGGAAGAATTAAAGAACAGGTCAGCGCCGCCAGTTTAAAAAAAATGTAAATTCCCTTTATTCATCCCCAAGGGGAAGTTTGTCTTTAGGGTCTATTCCAAGGGAAGACTGGAATAACCAAGGCGTCACCCACAGCAGTACAGCGCCGCAGAGTGAGCTAGGGCGAGGTGACTTGTTCAAGGCCGCACAATGAGGCATGTAATCGAACTCCGTACCTTTTGGGTACGAAGCAAAGACCGTACCGCTGAGCCACGCTGCCCCTATTGGTAGGAAAGTCAAAAATTTATCGATTTACAAATAAAGTTTCCACAGAAAAGGTAATACAAATGGGACATGTTCAAATAACTATCAACGTGCATAGTTAAAGATCACATCAAAGTCACATCCAGTTCCAAGCACTTGACCTTACTATACCCAAATCTTTACATACTATGAATTCAAAGCAATAACAATACATAACACTGATGGTTAACAAATGATAAAGTATCATTACTCGAAACTATAACTATCACAACAACAACAAAAACAACAACAACAACGACGACGACAACAATAACAACGACGACGACGAGAACAGCAATAACAGCACACAAAAAAAACCACCAACGGTAATAACATCACCAAAAAAAAAAAAGAAATGTGTTGCCAACGATATGATCTTACGATCCAGCCAAACAGAATACGGCCTCGCTGGTTGTCCTGGAGGTCTGAGATGTGTCAGACGAAGCACTAGTCGGGGACGTTGTCGGAAACTCGCTATTGATGGAGGTCGGGGAGCTGGCGGAGGACGGGGAAGACTCGGATGACAAAGATATCTTAGAAGATGGGGATGAACCTGATGTCCTGGAGCTGGCCGACGTCTCTGATGTTGCTGATGTTGTCCTGTTTCAGATGGAACCCATTACATTAGTCAGAAGTTGGATATTCTTACAAAGCTATCAAAATTCGCGACAACTGATATCCAGCTATTCGAGGAACATTAACCCACTCAACCCTAACACCGACTCTATCCGTAGTTTACCCGGGTTACTTTTACCCTATGCCTATTTATTTATTTATTACATTTTTCCGAGACAAATTATAGGCGTATTATCAAAGCTATTGTTTTACATGTTAATGGTAGTTGAAAAAAACTATCTGGGTACATGTTCATTTTTAATACATTTTTTTTTCCAATTTTGAAAAGTAGCAAAATCTCTAGGATTGATTGAGTTAAGCTTAACATCAATGAAACTTAAAATTTGCTTTTATAGAGCGCAATATCCGCTAAACGTGCTCAAACCGCTTTACAAAGGGGCCATGCCTAGCCAACAGCAACATAAAGGATGAGACACGATGACGCCTTTTAGGCGAAAAAATGCTTTCATTTCCCAATAGAGACAGCGCTGTTAACTGCCAGGTAGTCATTTTACATCTGAGCACAGTGAGAAAATGTGAGGAAAGATTTTTTTCATAGGACTCAACAATGTGCCAATCAAAGCTGGACTCGAACCCAAGACCTTCCGATTCGATCAAAGAAGCGTAACTGTGACCAAATATCTAAAACCTTGTCATATCGGGGTAAGTTTGATGCCCAAAAAAAAAAAAGAAAAGAAAAGAATTAAAGTTTTACTTATAAAATTGGAATAAAAATAACTCTTCATGGCGACAATTTAAAAATTAAGCGTAAAATTCATTTTCTAATATCAGGCTTTCCCCGACATAGACGTCCAGTACTGCTTCGAGACAATTAGTCACATATTTATTATCTCCCCCCCCCCCCACACACACACACCCTCTCTCTCTCTCTCTCTCTCTCTCTCTATATATATATATATATATATATATATATATATATCCCCCCCCCCCCTCGATCTCTCGCCCTCCCCACTCCTCTCTCTCTCTCTCTCTCTCTCTCTCTCTCTCTCTCTCTCTCTCTCTCTTGTGTCTGTCTGTCTGTCTCTCTCTCTCTCTTCTCTCTCTCTCTCTCTCTCTCTATATATATATATATATATATATATATATATATATATATATATATATATTTATATATATATATACATATATATATATATATATATATATATATATATATATATATCACTCCAGCAGTGATTGGATAGCGAGGCCTTTTAGATATGACGGAAAGTGTTGTGCGATAAACTAATGTCCCATCAAAAGGATAGTAAGTAATCGTTACTGCCAGTTCGACGGTCATGGAAACTGGATAATACTCCGTCAAATATACTGCTTGAAGTTATAAAAAAAACAGGCAGCATTATATAGGAAAGGAAACGTAATGCGACATCTTAATCTTCATAAAGCGATAGAACATGCGCATTGCAAGTTTTAAGGGATTTGGGGGAAAAGGGGAGGGGGGGGGGTGCGGTTGTTTCTTCGGTTTATTTTGTTTTTCTTCAAGACCTAAAAAATGAATAAAACATCTTCAAAAAAGAGCAAAATCCTCTACACATGATCTGACGTTTCGGCTCAAAACCATTATTCAGCCAACAAGAAATACAATTTATAAGATAAATCTTGAAGAAAAATTGAAAAGCCGTTTATTGTTCGTCCACTCAAGACAAGTTATAAGATATTTCTAACAGTTTGAACGTTAAAAACCAAGACTCCAAAAGTATAAATCACTTATTTAAAATGCAATCGACGTGGAGCTATAAAACTTAAAATATGTAAGAATTTGATGAATCCATTTTTAGTTTCACGTGCAAAACTGCAGATAATACACACGTTACTGTTATACGCACAGACAGGAAGTGAAACTAGCAAGTTGACAACTTCTTGTTTCAGAATTGAAAAGTTGCTAATTATGATATAATTTTGATTGTTTATGATGTAAATGATGATCAGAGTTATGATCAAATCTGAGAGTGTTTGACTTGAACCTTTCTTTTTTTTCCACAGCAACCCTTACTATGTAATGTTATGTTACTATAATATGTTATATTGTGCATGTAACAGCTAGGCCATTATAAGACATGAAGAATGAATTTCACTCACTGACACAACTTTTACATGACAACAATCGATCTTGATTAAAAATGAAATTTATTATCTGCAGTTTTGCACTCGAAAACATGTTTGTTGAAAACTTTTTTTTAATCATCATCATCATCATCATCATCATCATCATCATCATCATCACCATCATCATCACCATCATCATCATCATCATCATCATCACCATCCATCATCATCATCATCATCATCATCACATCAGCATCACCATCATCATCATCATCATCATCATCATCATCATCATCATCATTCCCATGATCTCATGATAGTCAGGGGGATACACCGGATGCAGATCTCACCACTTTCCACCATTCTTCTCTATTGTCAAGCGCTGTCGTGAATCTACCGGGGCAGGACTGATTTCGACATTTCAAGTGTTGTGTTTCTGTCTACCATGTGTCGTTTCGGTGGACTTGTATAGCTAGGTGGCGTCCATCTCTTCTCCGAGCTAATTTCTTTTAAATAGTTCCGTCTTATTGTTTATAGACCCCTAGTTGGGTGATTTGTTCTTACTTAACTCTCTCCTTATCAGCCATTTTCAGGATTTTCCCCAATACTTCACAGCCAACTAACACAACAATATATTTTTATCACTTCAAAAACAATAGCAGAAGTTCTTGCGATACACAATTTCTTTCGCAAAACATGCTCTACAGCACACTGTTCATTTTCTTTACATTTTATGATGTACAAGAGAAATTCAAATAAGAAAAATGCTGGTTGCATCGTAACGAATGTGACGATTTTCTTATAGTTGGTAAGGAGAGGGTAATGTCAAATAGTATATTAAAGGGACACAATTTAATGTTATACATACAGACAGGAAGCGGAACTAGCAGGTTGACAACTTCTTGTTTCAGAATCGAAAAGTTGCCCAGCCGCGCACGTCTCCGGAGTGTCTGCAGGGCAAACGAAGTAGTCTTCACAGCTATTGCAACTGGCAAATGAACCGGCTGGGGAGAGAAAGTATAGATAATTGTTACAGTGAATGACATAATCAGTCGGATGGTGAAAAGGTTTGAACTGAGATATTGCCAAGTTTAGTTAGAAGGTAAATTTTTATCCAAATCGAGTTCTTGTCATAAATGATTAAATCAACCCTTTTTGTACATCTTCTGGAAATACCAAAGCTTAATTTCACTTCAAAATATTTGTTACAGATAGTCAAGTTGAAAAAGTATGAAATTTGAGAAAAGTTGCTGGATATCTTTCCCATTCATCTGCCCATAACTTCATGAAAAATCACCCGATTTACTTCAAATAAAAATTAAAATGCTCTGTTAAGCAAATTCTTTCAGAAGATGAAAAAATGTAAATCCAAACTTTTCACCTTTCGACTGCTTGTATCATGCACTGACACACAATTATGTGAATTGAATGAAAATAGATTACATGCGAGGGGCACAAGTGAAATGGTTCACGCTAGTAGTGCTTAACCTTAGAAACACTATTCGTATTTCGCTATAAGTACTTCCGAGTTATGGCTAATAAAATTTCTTTGAGACTTTCCAATGAATATTAGGATTTCTCAGTAATATAATAGTCTATTTATTCCTTAGGGGTCCCGATTTCTAAGTTGGTATGGTAGAGCATTCGTTTCACACTCAGGGGGATTGGGTTCAATTCCGAGTGCATTTGAGATTGGTAAAACTCCTCAAACCTGAGACGTCACCTGCTGTCATAATCTTATAGAAAGAATAGGGTTGACGTCACTCTTTGTTATTGTTTTTAGACCGCCAGTCGGTGGATGATATTAAATTATATAATAATAATAATAATTAATATATAATAATAATAATAATAATAATAATTAATATAATAATAATAATAATAATAATAATAATAATATAATAATAATAATAATATAATAATAATAATAATAATAATAATAATAATAATAATAATAATAATAATAATATAATAATAATAATAATAATAATAATAATAATAATAATAATAATAATAATATAATAATAATAATAATAATAATAATAATAATAATAATAATAATAATAATAATAATAATAATAATCTATATATATAGTAATCTGTATAACAAACCTTAACGAGGTTATGCTCTATGAGCTTCACAGTTACAAGAAATAAAATCTAAATAAATAATACTTACACGCACTCACGCACACACACACACATACACACACACACACACACAAACACAAATAGACACAATGTCAGTTATTACTTTAAATTATTTTAAAGTTCTCATTAAAGTCCCTCAAACAAACTATGTTATTAAACGTTACAAATCGCTGTGTGCTGGTGCGTTTGATCTGTCAGGCAGAACAGTAAGCATTTTACCTAAACAAATTGCATCAAGAGTACCTGTATCTCAGTTGGTAGAGCACTCGCTTCACACGCAAAGGGACCTGGATTGATCCCAAGTGAAGTCGAGATTATTTTTTTTTCTGACACCAATCCATCTAGTAATGATAAGATAGCTGAATCAGTTCGATTTTGGCGGAAAGTACTTTGTGATGGATACCATCCTATACAAAGGGTTGCAAACAAATTGTTACGGTCCGTTTAACGTCATATAAAACAGAATAAACTCCGGTTCTAAGGCCTTATGACTATGAACGTCAACTATATAACATCAATGTCCGTTACAAATCAGTGAATAATTTCCCTCTATTCATCAAAACGGGAGGTTTGTCTTTGACGTTTGTCTCTAAAAGAAGAAAAAAAAAGTGTGTAAAACCCCATGAGTCAGCAGTTGCAAGATGAAATAATTTTGGGGTTTAGGAAGGGGGGGGGGGACTTTTTAAAAAAATAATTTTGGGGGTTTGGGAGGGGGAACTTTTTTTTTAAGTCCATCCCCTCCCAAACCCACAACTAGATTTTTTTTTTTAAAGTTTCCCCCCTCCCAAACCCCCAAAATTATTTGGGTCCCCGAGTTTGCGGTAGTACCGAGTTCCTTCAGGACAACATTCAGGATACAAAAAAAATATACTAAATCCAACGAACCAATCAAATAGCCAACCAATAAAATCAACCAATCAATAAGCTTACAAAGTATCCCGTAGCAACCGGTTATACAGTTGTATGATTCAGAGGTCAAGGACGTTTCTGACGTCAGAGATGTAGGGGAAGTCCCGGATGTCATGGATGTTGTTCTGTGGGGGAAAATTTTATTCTTTTTAAATATGAATAGGACAATTTACATAGAATATATCAATACGTTTCAACAGTCATCGTCACTTCCCTCGTAATGACGCATGGTAACTTAGTAACTGGTTCTAAACCATCGGAACAATAGCGGACACCTTTATGAAATATTTCTCCGACGAGCATAAAAGTGTATCCAGAGGAGAAAAACATTATAAATATTATATCGTCTTTTGACTTTTACACATTCTGATCACCAGACATACGTAAAGTTCTAGTCAGCATGAGGAATAAAAAGTACCAAATGTCTCTGTTAAGAACCACGATGGCCGTCGTTGCTGGGCCATGTGACATCAGACTATTGAATCCAATTGATACGCTTCACAATATTTAATTTTGGACACCTCACTTAGGAGGGAAATCCTCTCCTGTTCACGGCATCCATTATTTATTTTGGACCACTTTTTACGGGCTTCGTAAAATGATTATTTGGGATCACATCTAGATCTAGGTTTCATGGAAAATGTCATTATTGTAAACCATCTCCTTCATACCTCATGCAACAAAGGGTTAAGAGGTCCAGAAATATGAATTTATAGTAAGTATTTGTCAATTTAAGAAGAAATTGCCGGTATCGTTTTTGTTTTTGTTTTAAGTGCATTAAAAATTATTATTATATATTATTATTATTATTATTATTATTATTATTATTATTATTATTATTATTATTATATTATTATTATATTATTATTATTATTATTATTATTATTATTATTATTTTATAATATTATTATTTTTATATTTTATATTAAAATATTATTTATTATTTATATTATCATTATTATATTATTATTATTATATTTTATATTATTATTATTATTTTATTATTATTATTATTATTATTATTATTATATTATTATTATTATATTATTATTATTATTATATTATTATTATTATTATTATTATTTAATTATAATCATTATTATCATTATTTTTTATTATTATCATCATCATTATCATTATTACTATTATTATAACTTGTGCTACCAAAGGGTGGCAAGCAATTGCGACTATCCGTTTGTCTATAGAAACGGGATAAACGCCGTCTAAATTAATCTTATGGCTCTAGCGGACTAGTTTTAATAAATAAAAATACTCGTCTCATATTTTTATATTGAAAATTCTATTTTTAGCATCTAAACCACCCCGACATGAAGAAAGCCAGAGTAGGCCAAGAAATAGTTGGCGTAGAAGCATGGTGGAGGAAGCAATGAGATGCTTGGAACGTGGAAGCAGATGAAGAAAAAGACAGCCGAAGAAGGGGTCAAATGACGAAGAATCATTGATGGCCTATGCTCTGACTGAGATTAAGGGCTTAAGTCAAGTCAAAACAGATCAGGTGCAGAAAGTGGCGATGGGTTGGCCATACCCTTCAGATGGAGCCCTGTAACATAACCAAGCAGCCTCTCGAATGGAATACGCATGCGCAGGGCAAGAGGAAACGAGGGTCGTCCAAAACAGCCCTGAAGGAGAATCCATCACCAAGATTTGTGAGACTCCATTCTTACCTAGAGTGAGGCAAAGGTCTGTGCCAACGACAGAAGAAGATGAAAGAGTGCTGTTTAAGCTTCGCAACTAGCCAAGAGGCATAGTCAGTCAAATAGATATAATCAAGTCAAACCGCCCTGATATGATACTGTTTTCATGGAGTGGGAAACGAACTTTCTACTTACGCACAGTTGATGTTTTCCAGAAGGTCACACTTCATGGTGTCCGGGTTAAAGTACGTGATACTCGGGCATTCTTTACCTAGCTTTACGGCCTGGTTCTCACACAGAAAGTAGCTCTTGCAGCTACTGCAATCGGCCACTCGCCCATCATACCGACCAGAGCAATCACCGTTACTGATGCAAGCTATGGAAGAAGAAAACAAATACAAAAACAAAAACTTGAGCAGCTTTTATATAGTGCAATACCCACTAGACAAACTCAATGCGCTTTAAAAAGGGATACCTAGCCAACAGTAGCTCAACCTGTAGGACAAGACATGACGCCTGTTAGGCGATATAACATCCTTTTTCCGACAGAGACAACGCTGTTAACGGCCAGGTACTCATGTTGCAACTGAGTGCAGTGAGAGAATGTGAGCAAAGAGCTTTTTCCAAGGCCTCAACTTAGCGCTGCTCAGAGTGGGACTCGAACCCAGGACCTTCAGATCCGGAGGCGAGTGTCATACCACTTGACCACATAGCCGCACATTATTATGGAAAGCCTTAGAAATTCGTGAGGTCCCAATACCTGTCCACTAAGCAGTCATTGGGTAATTTGCGATATAGCATCCTGTCAGAAGGGTAGTAAGCAATTGTTATTGTCAGTCTAACGCTATAGAAACCACGAACTCCGGCTCAGTGGGCCTTCTCGCTCTGAAGGACTACGCTAGGACTATAAGGTCAACGGAGCCTGACTTTGTTCTCACTTCAGTTGCGATAAATGGACCGTAGCAATTGCTTGTCACACTTTTCTAAGGACAAAATACCCGCTGGTAATTGAGCAATGCTTTATCCAATCGACAATCTCGCCGCTACAACAATTACAATAACAAAAACAACATCATCAACAATAACAACAGCAACATGAACAACAACAACACCAACAACAACAACAGGAGTTTCACCATGTAACATCTTCCTTACCTATCTGAGCCAAAGTCAGTTGTTGTAATATTAAAATGACCAGAGACGAAAGAATCACTTTGGCTCCCATTTTGTCCAATCTGGTAAAACATGCATACAAATAATATTATTGTTAAATCAAGATTATGCCATACCATGTTAGTTACTTGATAATCGCTGAAATAAGAATTTTCAGTGTGTTTTATTTATAATTCTGTATTTTTGGTTACAAAAATCATACCATAGATGATGGTAAAAATTCTAAGTTAGATTATAGGCATTGTCATATGTCATATTGAGCGTCAATCCTTCTTTCAGGATTTTAATATAAATGCATGATCCGATTTAAACAAGAAATGAAGAAAGTAGGAAAGTGTCAGAAGACAATAGAGAATAAAAAATTCGCGGCGGCGATGGGGGCTCGAACCTGCGACCTTGTTGTCGTACCAGTAAGGTCGCAGGTTCGAGCCCCCATTGCCGCCGCAATTTTTTTTTCTTTATTGCCTTCTGACACTTTCCTACTCACTTCATTTCTTGTTGTTATCAACATGAGTGCCTGCTCCACTCACATTTCTGTTCCGATTTTAGGATATTAAGTGGATATTGAAGTATATACGAGTAAAATCGCCCTTTTTGTTTGCTTATCACTGTTTGGAATTATTTTGATTAGAAAGGAGCGAGCATTTAGTTAATGTAATATAGTGGTCCTTCAGATCCAATACGCCCATGGACCCGGAGTTTATCCTGATTTCTATAGCGTGAAACGGACAATAGCAATTGCTTGCTATCCTTTGGAAGTACTTCCCGCCAGATTTAATAGACCCAGCCATCCAGTCATTGATGGGTGGACAGAGGGGTCAGAAAAATCTCGATGCACCCGGGATCGATCACGGTCCCTTTGCAGTGTGAATCGACTGCTCTACCAACTGAATTGTGAATAGAAAGAATGAAGATGACTTCAGTCAGCGCTTTGTTATTATTTTTAGCTAGCCTGTTAGTGATTATTTCTCATTGAATTATATCAATCAAACTATAAACATTAAAGGTTACGCAGAGTTTTGTGTTTTGGTAAGTTTATTTTTGTTGATGGGTGTTGTGGGTATTTTACCTAAACGTATAGCGTCAATATGCAAAATATAGGTCTGTAAAAGTAGTGCCAGACAAAGCAAGAAATAAAAATATGAGAAAAAGAAACATTCCAAAAAAAATATATCTTCCTTGAAATCAAAATACGGATGCCAGATGTTGTTAAGCGCTTTGAGCATGTTTAGTGGATAATGCGCTATATAAAAGCTCAAGTGAAAATGTGTTTATGTAGAGACTGTAAGTCACTGAGGTTTGGTTTGTTGCTTTCGGTATGTTGACAAAGTGCTGCAATGATCAAAACAGAAACGTTTGTTTACGAGTTCTTAGTCATTCAATGAAGGGATTCATGTTGATAATGCTGGCTGTTACGTAATTCTTGTCATGTTAATCATTGAATCAATTGGTTTGTTTATCTCATTTGGTCCTGAAAAAAAAAAAAACAAATACTGTTTGTTTGAATTTGGGGTTTTAGCTTGGTAAAAAAAAAAGGGGGGGGGGGTAATAGATTTTTGTATTTTTTACGTAAGGTTTTTTAGGGCTTCCGATAGATCAGTTAGTAAGGCACTCGCTTCACACGCAAAGGGACCGAGATTGTTCCCGGGTGGAGTCGAGATGTTTGTCTGGAACCCCCCCCCCTCTCCCCCCCCCCCCCCCCCTGTCCACCCAGCAATGATTGGGTAGCTGAGTCTGTTAGATCCGGGGAAATGTTCTTGTCTTATCCGAATGGTAGCAAGTAATTTCCATTGTCCATTTCACACTTTGGAAACCGGGATAAGCTACGTCTCCACGGGCCTAATGTCTCTGAGTTACTACTACATTAGGTATTTTAGTCCAGTAAAAAGTAAAACAACTTTTTCTTTGTTTCCATTAGGTACTTTGGGTCTGCAAACAATTAGACGTCAAATCATATTGATTTGTTCACCTTATTTTAATTTTTAACACGGTGAAGCACACATGTTTGTGTATCTACATTATTATAGTTACATAATCATTACTTTAACTCTCTCCTTCCCGACATTTTCAGGATTTTCACGAAATGCCAAACCTATCGGACACAAATATTGATTACTTTACGTTCAAACTCAGAAGTAATGAGGACATGTTTTACATACATTAAGTTCTTTTGGCTATTACAAAGATTTATATATATATATATATATATGTCAGTGCATGACATAATCAGTCCGAAGGTGAAAATTTTGGATTTGTATTTTATTGCATTTTCTGAAAGAAAAAAAATGCTCCACGGAGAATTTTAATCTTTATTTGAAGTAAATCGAGTGATTTTACATGAAGTTATGATCAGATGTATGGGAAGGGTATCCAGGAACTTTTCTCAAATGTCATTTTTGTTCAAATTGACTAGCTGTAAAAAGTATCTAGAAGTGAAATTAAGCTTTGATATTTCTCGAAGATGTACAAAAAAGGGTTGATTTAATCATTTATGACAAGAGCTCATTTTGGATAAAAATTGACCTTCTAACAAATTTGGCAATGTTTCAGGACAAACCTTTTCACCGTCTGACTTATTATATCATTCACTGTAACATATTTCAAATGTTGTTATGTACGAAACAAATCTGAAAAAGAAATATGTTCATTGTATCGTAACGAACGTTAGTAAGGAGAGGGTTAAGCTGTTTGATATTGATGCTACACTCACAACATCCGCCAGCCGTATATAATGCACCAACATACAAAACTATGTGCAAACTTAAATGTTCATAGTCTGATAGAATTTAGTGAGAACTAATGGTCGTCTAAAAAACAATAACAAAGAGCTGGTGACGTCAATTTCGTTCCATCTATACGTGTCTTTAGCATTGTAAAAAGTGAACTATGTCGGCTTGTGTGGCTTGGTGGCTCACCGTTAAGGTGTCTCGTCTTGACACAAAATCAAGCGATGTTAAGAGAGGTCAGTTGCCGGATGTTTGACAGTGATAGTGGAAAATTCCGGTCCCGAAGTTGTGTCCTTGGGTAAGGCACTTAATACGCATTACCTCAATCGACTCAGGTGTGTGAATGAGTAACTGAATATGGGTGTTCACGGATATTGTAAGAGTGTTAGTGCAAAGAGGAAACCGAACAGACGATTGTAGCTGTAAGATATGGAAATATGATCTGCTGGGGAAATAAATGAAACGTTGTGAATGATGTATTCTTGCATGGCAAGTTCGTGGAAAGGCGCTATATAAATGTTTGTATTTATTTGCTTTTGTTAGATTTTTCATTTCTGTAAACAATGGATTATATTGGTCTTGTTACTTGATTTAAATAATGTGATCAATAGAAAATATTGTTATTTTTTGTTACTCAAGTTTGATCATGTGTAAACAATGGATGTTCGTTTTGTTACGCAATTTTTAACATGTAAACAATGGAAAATGTTGGTTTTGTTACGTAATTTATATCATGTAAACAATGGAATTTATTGGTTTTGTAACGTAATTTCGATCATGTAAACAATGGAATATGTTGGTTTTGTTACGTAATTGTGGTCCTTAAACAACGGAATATTTTTGTTTTGTTACGTAATGAAACTATAATATCTTGATTTTGTTACGTAATGTCAGCCCTATAAACTATAATATATTGGTTTTGTTACGAAATGGCAAACCTATAAACTAGAGTATGTTGGTTTTGTTACATATTGCCAGTTCTATAAATAATTGAATATGGTGGTTTTGTTACGTATTGCCAGTTCTATAAATAATTGAATATGGTGGTTTTGTTACGTATTGCCAGTTCTATAAATAATTGAATATGGTGGTTTTGTTTCTAAATGCCAGTCCTATAAACAGTTGATGAATATGTTGGTTTTGTTACGTATTGTCAATCCTATACAGTCTAGTATGCTGTTTTGTTTCTTAATATGGAATTTCCATGTGACTTACGTTCTGATAAAGAGTAAACTATGTTGAGTTTGTTTCCTAATTTAGATTATGTAAACAAAAGTGGTAAATTAGTAAATTCGAGTGAGGATGTACTTGGTGACCAGCATAATATAATTAGAAAATAACATAAAATAAGATGCCACCACTCTGAAACCAGAAAATCATTTACACAAGGGCACACTCCGGAAGAATGGTTTTACACTTCCAATGAGATTGGAACCAGTTTTTTGACATGACATTTGTGTTCCTTATTAAGATCGAGACAGAGATCTTGACGGGGACTTTCAAATTTATATAGTACCAGGTGACCAGAAAAAAGAAATGTCAATGTATGGAGATGGTGTTGGATGTGGATGCAGGAGGAGGCGCAAGAGATGGGAGGCTGTGACAAACGGGGAAGAGGGGGGGGGGGGGGAGAGAGAGAGAGAGAGAATGAGAGAGGATATGTATATGTGTGTGTGTGCGTGTGTGTGTGTGTGTGTGTGTGCTATAGTAAAAGGCACTGCAAAGAAGTCTTTAAAATGGTGATGCCATACATATGAAATGTGGAACATGTCCAGACATTGTAATCACAGTTGCAACAAACGGATCTGCTTCAAATTTTGACACAGGTAATACAGTAAATTTCTTATTACTTCTATAAAGTTTGATGATACTGTTTTGATTTTCTTGGAATATATTCAAATTTTCTCGGAGCTAGTTTGTTGGGTTTTTTTCTGGCCACCTGGTAAGCCGAATTTTTATGCATATGACATTAAGTATTTGATCATCATATATGTTGCCAATGTCTCAAATCGGGGCTTTGTGGTCTTGTGGTATGACATTCGCTTTCAGATCGGAAGGTCATGGGTTTGAGCCTCGCTTGACGCATAGTTGTCCTTGGAAAAGGCTTTTTACTCACATTCTCTCATCGTGAGTTTTTTGGGGTTTTTTTTTTTGAATAAACACAATACATCAATTATCGTTTAAGGTTACACATAGGATTGTGTGTCAGTACGTTATTGATGCTTTGCACTTAGCTAAAAAGTTCACAACATTCACCGGCCGGAAATAATGTACCAACGCACAAAACGGTGTATCGATGCTGTGCGCTTGGCTAAGAAACTCACAACATGTCATCCTGAAATAGAACGGACCAACACACGAGACGACGATGTGTAACGTTTATAGATAGTTCGAAGATGACGTCACTCAGGACTTTGTTATTCTCTTTTGCCATCCGCGTTTATGAGTAATGCTCACTGAACTGTATTAACCTGACTATAAAAGTTCATGGATACACAGAGTTTTGTGTGTTGGTCCGTTATACTTCCGGATGGCAATGTTATGAGCTTCTTAGCCAAGCGCATACTATCTATAGTCTGGTTAATACAGTTCAGTGAGAATTATGGAGGAAAAAAACAATAACAAAGACCTAACTGGCGTTAACTTTGTTCGATCTATAGATAGTTCGAAGATGACGTCACTCAGGCCTTTGTTATTGTTTTTGCCATCCGCGTTTGTGAGTTGTTCTCACTAAACTTTATTAACCTGACTATAAATGTTCATGATTACACAGAGTTTGTGTGTTGGTCCGTTATACTTCCGGATGGCAATGTTGTGAACTCCTTGGCCAAGCGCATTCTATCTATAGATAGAATGTGTAACCTTGAACGTTTATCATCTGTTTAATACAGTTTAGTGAGAATTATTCATAAACGTGGAGGGCAAAAAATAATAACAAAGACCTGGCTGGCTTCAACTTCATTTTATCTGTGAAAACTACTCATAAAAATGTATGGTTAAAACAATAACAAAGAGCTTAATGACGTCGATTGCGCTCGTTCTATAGATAGAATGCGCTTGGCCATGGTGTTCACAACATTGCCATCCGGAAGTATAACGGACCAACACACAAACTCTGTGTAACCATGAACTTTTATAGTCTGGTTAATACAGTTTAGTGAGAACAACTCACAAACGCGGATGGCAAAAACAATAACAAAGGCCTGAGTGACGTCATCTGCATACTATCTATCGATAGGTAGTTCGAAGATGACGTCATTCAGGTCTTTGTTATTGTTTTTTGTTTGTTTTTTTGCCATCCGCGTTTATGAGTAATGCTCACTGAACTGTATTAAGCAGACTATAAACGTTCATGGATACACAAAGTTTTGTGTGTTGGCCCGTTATACTTCCGGATGGCAATGATATGAGCTTCTTAGCCAAGCGCATACTATCTATACACGGTCAGGGTTACACAGTTTGGTTTGTTGGTACATATCCGGCTGGCGGAATATTGTCAGTAAATTACCTCAGCGCACAGCATCAATAAGCCAATCAAGTATTTTCCACTTTAAGCCAAGAAATATATGGCAATAAATTGCAGTTTTCTCTGGAAGGTGAAAATTTGACTTATCAGGTTTTAATAGTCGCCTAATTTACAAATAAAATTACTGGTAATCAGAAGGTCTGAGGTTCGATCCCCAATCGAGAAAAACTGATTTTTGGGATGGTTTTTTTTTTAACTTGTATTTTTCTTTCTTGCTTTGTCTGGCACCTTTCATACACACTTGTTCAAATCTTTATCTACATCGGTGCCTGCTCCTACTCCCTATTTTCTGATTTATAAATCCATATTATAAACATACAAATCCAAATCATCACAAACTGAAATCATAATATGTCATACTGAACATATAGATAGTATGCGCTTGGCTAAGAAGCTCACAACATTGCCATCCGGAAGTATAACGGATTAACATACAAAACTATGTGTAACCTTGAACGTTTATAGTCTGCTTAATACAGTTAAGTGAGAATAATTCATAAACGCGGATGGCAAAAAACAATAACAAAGACCTGAGTGACATCAACTTAGTTCTATCCATACATTCTTTAACACTCTCCTTATCAACTATAGATGTTTTGCGTTTGGCTAAGAAACTCACAGCATTGTCATCCGGAAATATAACGGACGAACACGCAAAACTATGTTTATAGTCTGGTTAATACGGTTTAGGGAGAATTACTCCTAAAAAGCAATAACAAAGACCTGAGTGACGTCATCTTCGTTCTATCCATAAGATGATCTTCACATTTCCAACGATGCAATGAATTGTTTTTTTTCTATTGATTTTTTTCTTTTTCTGAACATTAAAAAAAATCTTTGTTGTATTTGTAAATCTTGTTTTTCGAAACAGAATTATATAGATAGAATGAAGTTGGCGTCACTCGGGACTTTGTTATTGTTTTGTTTTGGTTTCTGTTTCTTTTTGGTTTTTTTTGCCCTCCACGTTTATGAGTAATTCTCACTTTGGATGGCAATGTTGTGAACTTTTTAACCAAGGACATACTTTATGTATCGGACCAACGCAAAAAAAAAAAACTATGTGTAACCTTGAACATTTATCGTCTGGTAAATGCAGTTTAGTGATAATCACTCATAAACGTGGATGGCAAAATACAATAACAAAGAACTGAGTGACGTCGGCTTCATACTATCTATAGAAAGATAGTTCGAAGATGACGTCACTCAGGTCTGTGTTATTGTATTTTGCCATCCGCGTTTATGAGTAATGCTCACTAACCTGTATTAACCTGACTATAAACGTTCATGGATACACACAGTTTTGTGTGTTGGTCCGTTATACTTCCGGATGGCAATGTTATGAGCTTCTTAGCCAAGCGCATACTATCCTTAGAACATGTTCTTTTTGCTTTTGAGCTTTAATTTAAAAAAAAATATTTTTGTGTTAAGTGAGTAGCTATGCATTCATGAAAAATGCTGAAAATGGTCTGTTGGAAAAGAGATAATAATAACGATATTTTTATTTCTTTAATATGCTCACTTTCGAATCACTCACTTGTAAAAATAAAAGTCCTTAAGAGCATTTGGGCCCATTCCGGTTTCTATCGCATGAAACGGACAATAGCAATTGCTTGCTATCCTTTAGATAGGATGCTGGTCTATCGCAAAGTACTTTCCACCAAATCTAACAAACTTAGCTACCCGTTCACTGCTGGAGGGACAGGGAGCACAGAACAAAAAAATCACTCACATGTTTATTATGTATATGTCCTTGTTATCTGCTCGAGTTACATCCCTGATAAATGTTCAAAGGCTAGCGAGTTTACCCAACTAACAAGTGGTCACCCTTTTCTCAACGTTTCTTGTCCTCTCCCACCCAACAATCCTCTCCCCTTTCCTCGTGTTATTTTTAACCCGCACCTTTCCCCCCACGTTACCGCTCGACTGTTATGAACATCGTATTTCGATGTATTGGCTGACGGTTAGATAAAATATATATTTAGATGGAGATACAAATATCTATGCACACGCATAAATGCAGAGAGAGAGAGAGAGAGAGAGAGAGAGAGAGAGAGACAGAGAGAGAGACACAGAGAGAGAGAGAGAGAGAATTAGATAAAGAGAGACGGGGAAAATGCCAGAGTGAGGGGGAAGAGAGAAGGAGGAGGGAGGGGGAGAGAAAATGAGAGAGAGAGAGAGAGAGAGAGAGAGAGAGAGGGAGAGAGAGTGAAGGAGAGAGTGTGAGTGAGAGAGATAGAGAGAAAGAGGGAGATATATATAGATAGATAAAGAGAGAAGGGAAAAGGCCAAAATAAGGGGGGAGAGAGATGGGGGAGGGAGGGGGGTGGGGAGAGGGAGGGAGAGGGAGGGAGAGGGGGAGAGAGAGAAGGGATTAGAGAGGGGGGGGGGGGAACAAGAGAGAGACAGAAGGGGGAAATATAGTCGAAAAGAAAGAGGGAGAGAGAGATAGAGAGAGAAGGGGGAGAGGGGGGGGGGAAGAAGCTAGAGAGACGGGAATGAAGAAGTAGTAGTAGTAGTAGTAGTAGTAGTAGTAGTAGTAGTAGTAGTAGTAGTAGTAGTAATAGTAATAGTAGTAGTAGTAGTAGTAGTACGTATTTTTACGTCTACAATGGGAGCGATCTATATTCATGCTTTCGTCCAACTAAGTCACCGATCACATGATATGTTGCTGTACAACGATTGGACATGCTAAAAAAAATGTAACAACGCTGCTTTGTTTATTAAAGTTGCAAATATACCCATGAGTCATGTTGAGCAAAATGATCAGTCGTGAAATTGGGTATTTCTAAAACTGTGAACACTTTTCACTATGTGGGTCATTTTGAGCTCACTTTGCAATGTGACAAATGACCTCGAGCACATGGAAAGGTAATATAGATCATCCCCATTCATTAGGGTCTTTTTGTTTGAGGTTGAACAGCGGCGGGAGAGTTTGGAATAACTTCCGAGAGTTTGATGGAGAAAAACTATTCATGGACAATGCTCCACGGAGAGCCCAAGGGCTTAAGCAAGTAATTATGCGTATTGTTCTTCTACTCACATTAAAACGCTTTACAACGAGAGACTGTCAATCCCGATAAAACCATAATGATAGTACTCAATGTGTCAACGCCACCATTTGAAAAGCACCATACATCTGATAAAAATCGACAAGTTTAACTTTATAAAATGAAAAGCGTTGTTAACAGAGGGATAATAACAATGCAAAATCAAACTACACATTGGTTTGTGATTCCAGTTCTTGAGTTCTTATTCAATAAAACCGAAACACGTGTGTTTCTTGGTTGACGCTAATACTCGATTTTCAGATGGTGTTGCTCATACTTTTAATAACATATAAAAATTTTAATATTCTTCTTTCAATTTAATCAAATTAGGCACACGTGTAGACAATTAGTTATTTGGTCTTTCCCATTAAGTTTTATGAGTTTATATTCAAGGATTCGCTCAAAATCGTGATTGAGAGAAAACGCGGCTTTAATTTTTATTAATCAGTATAGAGGTAGTATGCGCTTGGCTGAGAAGTTCCCAACATTGCCACCCAGAAGTATAACGAACCAACACACAAAAATATGTGTAACATTGAACGTTTGTAATCTGGATAATAAAGTTTAGTGAGAATTACTCATAAACGCGGATGGCAAAAAGCAATAACAAAGACCTGAGTTACGTCAACTACATACTATATATACATATTTTCGTGAAATCGACGAAAAATATATTCCGACAGAATTTCTGAGAGTAGATAAATCTATTTTTCATGCACTCATTCATTCATTTATTCGTTCACACTTCATCCATTCATCCATTTACTAATTCCATCACGTGTTCTTTGAATAGTTCATTCGTTCACTCATCCAGTCGCTCATTCATAAATTCGGTTATTACTCTTGAACGTAAAAAGTCTGGTTAATACGGTATAGTGATATTTACTCATAAACATAGATGGCAAAAAAAAACAATAACAAAGACCAGAGTGACGTCATTATATCTATATAGATAGAATGAAGTTAACGTCAGTCGAGTCTTTGTTATTGTTTTTGCCATCCATGTTTATGAGTAATTCTCACTTAACTGTATTAACCAGACTATAAACGTTCATGGTTACACACAGTTTTGTGGGTTGGTCCGTTATACTTCCGGATGCCAATGTTGTGAGCTTCTTAGCCAAGCGCATACTATCTATATGGCTGATAATTTCCATTCGCATCAATACCAGCGTCCTCGCTACGTATGACGACAAACCCCACCCACCAAAGCCTATAGACTACACAATGATATTGTTTGTTGATACTGTTATAACGCCTTACCCAGCCCTTCCCTCGGGATATCTTCGCGTGGACACCCGAAATTTGATGGACATTAACTCAATCTGATCCTCGGGCTATTACGACGTATTTGATCTTAGGTGTGTGTGTGTTTGTGTGTGTTTGTGTGCGTGTGTGTGTGTGTGTGTGTGTGTGTGTGGGTGGGTGTGTGCTTATATGTATGTGCTTGCGTTCATATTTTTTTTTTAATATACCAAGCTGTTGTACTTTTATATTCGTACCGAAAACATATCTTCAAATGTACCCCCAAAAATGCATATTTTAATGTACGAAGCAAGACCTGCCGTAGCCTTCGTAAAGTTATGGCCTGATACTGACCAAAAAATGACGTCAAAATGCCAGTCTTTTGCCACAAAAGAAAACAAATCGTGAGTTGTATTCAATAGTTCAACCAATGAAATAACTTGTTTCCATGAGCTCTACTAACGACAACTCACTAAGCGGTGCAAAAACCAAATAATGACGTCAAACTGCCAGACCTTTTGGATTTCAGTGTCAGGCTATAACATAACGATGGCTACGGTATCAGGCTATAACATAACGATGGCTACGGTATCAGGCTATAACATAACGATGGCTACGGTATCAGGCTATAACATAACGATGGCTACGGTATCAGGCTATAACATAACGATGACTACGGTCCGGCCTATTACTACGAAAAGTTCGTAGAAACACGAATTTTTGGCTCCAGTTACAGAACTGCATTCGCCTGTTTGACTCAATAAATCTTGAAAAGGAAAGATTAGTTCCTTAGAACCCTATATTCAGGACTTTGGGGCATTTTGAATCATGCTGAAAGCAAATGTGACCCCTCGTCTCAAAACGGTATTATGTCGGGATGGACCAAGTGCTAAAAAGTCAAATTTAAGTAAAGCTGGTCAAAAATATGAATTATTGGTATTTAGCATTCTAAAATATGATATTCATTCTCCTCAATAAAACATATAAACTCAACTTAAGTCTGATATTTCTGGCTACACAATCCATTTTCAGCATCTTAATCATCCCGACTTAATATAGTTTTGAGACGAGGGGTCACAAATTATTTATTTCTAAAACTATTCAAAGTGAATTTTTCTTCTTTTTTTTTTCCCTTGGAAACTACGATTTAAAAAAAAAGTTTAAATTGGCAGCTCCTATGAAACGTCTGTGATAGAATTGTACCCAAAAAAATCCCAATTAACATTTTTCCTGCGTAATTGACAGTGGTCAATAACAGAATGGGTATCAATGATCGCAAAACTGACCCAGCGCTGAGCTAATACACTTTTTTTCAGACATCACTCTACTCTAACTCAGATGTGAATATGGACCCACCTAACTTGAGCATTTATATGGCGCAATAATTGGTCTAAAGTGGATTCCACACCAAAGCAAGACTTAACAAGTAGGACGAAATGTGACGCATATAAGGCGACATTGCAATTCCTCTTTTTCGACGAATGTGAGTGAAGCGCCTTTTTGAAGGACTCAAATTAGCGCCGTTCAAATCGGAATTCGAACTCTAGACTTGCGTCACACCACAAGACCACAAAAAAATTCCTTTTTGGATGAATAAAGTACCTTATTATTATTATTATTATTATTATTATTATTATTATTATTATTATTATTATTATTATTATTATTATTATTATTATTATTATTATTATTATTATTATTATTATTATTATTATTATTATTATTATTATTATTATTATTATTATTATTATTATTCATCATTATCATCATCATTATTATTATTATTATTATTTATTATTTATTATTATATTATATATATTATTATTATTATTATTATTATTATTATTATTATTATTATTATTATTATTATTATTATTATTATTATTATTATTATGAAAGCCGCATAAACGATGTTTTAAAAGCGCTTGTGAAAACAAAGCAGTTTCGTGTACTTTATGAAAGAATAAATGGAGATTTGTGCGCTATGTCGTCAAGTGGCATAACATTCGCTTTCGGATCGGAAGGCCCTGGGTTCGAGTCCCGCTTTGTGCGGCGCATATTTGAGTCCTTGGAAAAGACTCTTTACTCACATTATCTCATCGTACTCGTACTCATAAAATGAGTACCTGGCCGTTAACAGTGTTGTCTCTGTCAAAAAAAAATAAACACGTATACACACACACAGGCACACACACTTACAGAGAGAGAGAGAGAGAGAGAGAGAGAGAGAGAGAGAGAGAGAGCGAGAGAGAGAGAGGAGCGGGGGGGGGGGGAGGCAGAGAGAAGGCAGGTCGAACATGAGACAGAGAAGGGACATGATAAAATTTATCATACAAAAGATCTCCCCTGCCCAATGACATTGAACTGCACACACACACACACATACCAGTAGCATACACAATAACATGCACATTATAATATCGATGTCATTGTTGTATTACGCAGTTTGTGACGCCAGCGGTCTTTTAAACCACCAATGTCATTAGGCCCCAGTTGTAGGAATCTGTGTTGTTTATGTGTTTAAAGCCCCCTTTTACCACTTTTAGTTTAGTATTAATCGTCATGGCTTTTACAACAGTTACGATGTTTTAGGTCATTTTCAGCGCCAAGGATAAGGGTTGTTACAACATCTCCGACACCGTTGTTAGGTCATTTCAGCGGATATGTTTTGTTTTTGTTTTTGTTTTTGTTTTGTTTGTTTGTTTTTTGTTTTTTTTTTGTTTTTTGTTTTTTGTTTTGTTTTTTGTTTGTTTTTACGGCAGTTGAGTCACATTCAGATCATTTTAGTGCCTAAGATATTGATTTTATGGGAGTTTCGACACTTTTGGGTAATTTCATCGCTTAGGATAAACATTTTACGACAGTTGCGACACGATTGGATAAATTCAGTGCCTATGATAAGATGTCTACGGTAGACGTCTAGTTGCTAAACTTATGGGTCATTTCAGTGTCAGTAACAAAGAAGACAACAGAATGGGTCAAAGATGTATTGCGAGTTATCGATCAAAAAAGATGTAAAACAAGGTTAATTTCAGAAGAAGAAAAAAGTATGCCCTTCCGCTACGACATCATAAGATATCGTCGCCCAGGCATTCTACGAAGGAATATAGACGTCTGATGTCAACAGGAATCACCAATGTTGTCCAAGTGAGCAATTTGGGGATTAATAATCGTGCCCAAAGAAAAAAAACGAAAGTTTCAGAGCTATAAATTAAATTTCCCAGTTCAAACCTGAAAAGGTGTGCTTGTAATAATGCTTTGTCTGGCACTGTTTCATACACACATTTTCATATGTTTATCTTACACCAAAGCCCACTCTCTAATGAGTCAATGTGTCACTTTGGATAGGAACGAATTCAACCGAATAGAAAGTAAATTCAAGAGCAATCCTTGCTGCTAGTTTGAAACCCTTTATGAATTTAGTTACAACAAGATATGAAGTGAATAGAAAAGTGCCAGAAGACAATAGAGAATAAAAAATTTTTCGCGGCGGTGGTGGGGTTTGAACCTGCGACCTTATTGGTACGACAACTCCGCCTGGCAGGTGAGAGCGTGGCTCTACCGTGTGAGCTATCCACGAACACAAAAATATTCGTTTCAAACTCAAAGTCATTACTAGATCCCTCTCTCACCACTTCTTGAGACCGCCGATTCGTTCGTACACCACCATCGCGAATAATTTTGACCAGCAGTTAAGCTTAATAGCCAATATTCTCAACACAAACATATAACATAGAAACGATTGAGACATTGAGTATGCTCCGGTGTATGGGGTGAATTTTTAATTCAGAAAAGTGAGTGGAGCAGGCACTTATGTTGGTAACAACAAGATATGAAGTGAATAGAAAAGTGCCAGAAGACAATAGAGAATAAAAAAATTTTTCGCGGCGGTGGTGGGGTTTGAACCTGCGACCTTATTGGTACGACAACTCCGCCTGGCAGGTGAGAGCGTGGCTCTACCGTGTGAGCTATCCACGAACACAAAAATATTCGTTTCAAACTCAAAGTCATTACTAGATCCCTCTCTCACCCACTTCTTGAGACCGCCGATTCGTTCGTACACCACCATCGCGAATAATTTTGACCAGCAGTTAAGCTTAATAGCCAATATTCTCAACACAAACATATAACATAGAAACGATTGAGACATTGAGTATGCTCGGTGTATGGGGTGAATTTTTAATTCAGAAAAGTGAGTGGAGCAGGCACTTATGTTGGTAACAACAAGATATGAAGTGAATAGAAAAGTGCCAGAAGACAATAGAGAATAAAAAATTTTTCGCGGCGGTGGTGGGGTTTGAACCTGCGACCTTATTGGTACGACAACTCCGCCTGGCAGGTGAGAGCGTGGCTCTACCGTGTGAGCTATCCACGAACACAAAAATATTCGTTTCAAACTCAAAGTCATTACTAGATCCCTCTCACCCACTTCTTGAGACCGCCGATTCGTTCGTACACCACCATCGCGAATAATTTTGACCAGCAGTTAAGCTTAATAGCCAATATTCTCAACACAAACATATAACATAGAAACGATTGAGACATTGAGTATGCTCCGGTGTATGGGGTGAATTTTTAATTCAGAAAAGTGAGTGGAGCAGGCACTTATGTTGGTAACAATTTAGTTAGTTTATTTAGTTTTTTTTTAATGGTTTTACAGTGCTTGCAACACATTTAGGTGGTGTAGAGTCCTGTGAAAAGGCTTTTTACTCACGTTTTTTCACATGATCATGTGTAACATGAGGGACTGGTGGGTGACATCTCTCCCTGGTCTTCTCAATGTGCGGCTATGTGGTCTGGGTTAGAGCCTCGCTCAGCGCATAGATGAATCCTTGGAGAGTCCTCTTTACTCACATTCTCTCAACGTAGGCAGGTGTAAAATGAGTACCTGGCCGTTAACAGCGTTGTCTCTTTCCAAAACAAAATGTAACATCCCCTAACAGGCATCATCCCGTCCTAAATGTAAAATGTTGCTGTTGGCCAGGTATCCATTGTAAAGCGCTTTGAGCACATTTAGTGGATATTGCTTTATATAAAAGCTCAATTTTCAATCCTTCATTTCCTCCTCCTCCTAATTTGGGTACTGATGAGTTCTGGGTTTAACCTCGATTGGAACCTCCAAGGGACACGAAAGGCGGGGCGTGCGAAACAAGACATGGAGTGCGCTAATCGTCTGAAGAAATGAAGTTGGCAGCAGCTTCTAATGGTGCTCACACTACTGTTATGTCGATCGACCAAATCAGCAAAGTCTTTACCGCATTCATGCTCCGTCGCAAACCCGCCCGGAAGCTTCGTCACAACACACTGTTCAACTAGATGCTCTGCGGTTTCGGGTTCTTTCCCACATCGGGTACATAAAGTTGGCAGCAGCTTCTTATGGTTCACACTATTATGTTATGACAATCGACCCAATCAGCAAAGTCCGGTCCGCATTCGTGCACCGTCGCAAACCCGCCTGGTAGCATCGTCACAACACACCTTTCGACTAGATGCTCTGCCGTCTCGGGTTCTTGCCCACAGCGTGGACATATTGGACAGGAAGTTAGACCCCACCGATGTAACGCACTTGCCGTTAGGCAGCTCCTCGACCGAAGTCGATTCGCAGCTACCCTGTGTCTCCTCTTACTGGTATCAAAGCCTGGCAACTTCTCACCAAGCTTAGAGGAGTGTAGGTCCCCGCCCCCACGAGGTATTGAACTCGTATAAAGTTGGCAGTGCTCACTTGGGAGGCCACCAAGAAGATGGCTAAGGACAAGCAGCAGATGGTGGACGTTCGTAGAGATCCTGTGTCCCTCAAGGAGCGAAGAAGATTAAGTCAAGTAAGTCATCTTTAAAATTAGTATCTCTGTCGAAAAAAATCGTAATATCGCCTTACAGGCGTGTTGTGTCGTCCCATACGTTAAGTATTGTTGTCGACTTTGAACCGCTTGTGAAGCGATTGGAGCACATTTAGTGGATATTGCCCTATTTAAAACTCAAGGGTTTTTTTTTTTATGTCACTGACCAAATTTCAAATTACACTAAACGCAATGCGTTGAAATAGTGAGGAGAAGTGTGATGTAAAAAAATATAACGTTTCTATCTCATTGGAAGTGTAAAACCACTCTTCTGGAGGACTGAATACATACCATGTGTAAATTATGATCTTCTGGTTTCAGGGTGATGGCATCTTATTTTCTAGTCTAAATATATGCTGGCCGTCAATAAAGATCATCCATCCTCGCTCTTTTACGTCCCGTAATCCTTAGAATCCACCTATATATCCTGCTACTAAAATAGTTATGCCATCTTATGATTCAAAATGTAACCTTATCACTATTAGTCCTCCGAAGAACTGGTTATGTACACACTTCCAAGAAGTTTGGAACCGGAAAAAATAGAAGGTATGACGTCACGGCTTTTCTTCCCTATCAGAAAATAATATTAGGAATGGAAGGAAAAGACAGTGAAATGTGTTAAATATTTACGTTTATTTTTAATCTATCTATAAAATCTGGACGGAATATGCATTCAAAATAATCATCGAATCGCACAATGACAATATTATCCAAAACATTGCCAGAAAATTTTGCAAATCCTAGAGATAAAATAAAAACCGTTCTAAAACGAGTTGATATTATTATCTGTATAATATTGTGGTATTCTAACTAATAATATGATACAAGTTGTAACTTATGTAGATATTTCAAAAATGTCGTCAAACAAACGAGGATTAAAGAAAAAAAAATCATATAAAACAAGGAGGAACTGTCTATAAAATCAAACAGAATAATAATATGGAAGATTCCAGTCGCTTTTTTTTTTTTTTTTTTTTGGTTTTTTTTTTTTTTTGTTTTTTTTTTTGGTTTTTAGAGTTTGTTGTCAGATTAGTCGCTCTCCTTTGTAATTTTGGCTGCAAAACAAACAAACAAAAAAAAACCCAATTACTGTAATTGAAGTAAAGCCTTGGACTGTTAAAAAGTAATGTAAAAAATGAATAAAACAGCTTCAAAAAAGAACATGATACTAAAAACGGAAAGTTTCGGGCTCAAAACCCTTCTTCAACCCGTTAAATAAACCATTATTTTGTGGTTTAAATTGTAAGAAAAAAATCAATTTTTTAAAAAACTAATAATAATCTGGCAAATTCTAATTACAAATCACTTCTGATTGGTATCTTCCATAAAATTAAATATGTTGCTCGTACCGATAAAAACAACTAATGGACTATAGCATATCATTAAGGCATCGTCGATATTCTCTCCACAAGAATCGGATAAAAAGTGAATTCACTGGGTGTATGTGAAAAATATGTGATGTAATAAAAAAATGAATTTATCAAATTATGTTCTCGTTATGTAAATGTATCTAAATAATAAACAAAAGATGGGGCGTTTATCAAAATAAAATCTAACTTTACTAATATTAAACATTTATTTACTAATGCGTTTCTTCAAGCCAAAAACAAGTGGAAGACAGAGAAAGGGAGAGAATAAGGGAAAGAGAAAGAGAGAGAGAGAGAGGGGGGGGAGAGACACAGAGAGAGAGAGAGTGAGAGAGAGAGAGAGAGAGAGAGAGAGAGAGAGAGAGAGAGAGAGAGAGAGAGAGAGAGAGAAAACAGAAACAGAAAGATCCAGCTTTATAAATGATACTTTTGCCCTTGTCACGGTAGGGTTAACGCAGCAAAAATCTTACAAACCCTTGCTTTTCCCACCAAATGTTTCTTATCAGCAGCTTTATTAAACAAAAATAAGTCTGTCAACATTGGCTGTACGCCATCTAAAAAAAAAAAACACTTCTCAAGAAACTGAATAAATAAAAGAGAATGAATCGACGTGCACTTATTTGCAGGTCTGATAACCCAATTCATTATGGGCTCATTGTAATGGAAATCTCAAAAAATGACGCAAATAATGTCCATTACAACAATATTAAACTAGGCCCATAGATGGGTTCGGATGTCAGACCTGCATATATGCAGACGTCGGAATGAATCCTTGAGCTTTTAAAGTCAATGTAAATATCAAAATAAACTCTTATTCTATGAGTCAAGGATGACTCATTTCAATTGTGAGTCACATTCATACGAAAAAAAACAGAATAATGTTTTTTTTTAAATAAATATCCGAAAAGACAAACCACCAACATCTACACAATCTCATATTATTAACCTGCAACACTGAAGATTCGACAGGAATGGATTGGATCTAGAAATTAAAAATATATATTCTATAGCAGCATGCACATTGTCCATTTTTTTAAAATAATACATTAATAATAATAATAATATATTCCTTGGCAATGTCTCATTTTTTTCAGATGCTATAATTTTTTTGTCATCTTTTCGAAAACCATAACGTAATAAGTAAATTTTGTTTCGTTTTATTTTTATAAGATCTGAAATGAGTCTTAACTTTTGATTCAGCTTCATCAGAAAAAAAATAAATTCCTCATATAAGTTTAGACATAACATATTTTATACATTTAAAATAATATATAATAAGAGAGAAGAAGGAAGAAGAGAAGAAGAAGAAGAAGAAGAGAAGAAGAAGAAGAAGAAGAAGAAGAAGAAGAAAGAAAAAGAAGAAATAAGAAGAAAAAATAATAATATAATAATAATAATAATAATAATAATAATAATAATAATAATAATAATAATAATAATAATAACAATACAATTTTATCACATTTTATGAAAATCCAGTGAGCATAATAACTTAATTGGAAGTTAAATTTATACATATTATTATACTATACATGACAAAACACAGACAGAAAGATGAAATTGGGTAATTCGATAACAGTTTAGCATTAGTTTGAAAAAAAAAATTTAGTCCTTTCTCATAGCATTATAATATGCTGTCACGTGGGCGTTCATCAAGACATCAAACAAACGAGTGACCGAATATGGAGTTAGTAATCTTGCCTGATGAAGAAAAAAATAATAATAATAAAAAGTGAAGTGATTTACCTCCTCCTTACCAACCATAGGAATATCGTCACACTCGCTCTGTTAGAAACAACAATTTTCCCATTAAGATTTCTCATGTCCATTACAAAATTATAAGATTTTATTTCTGTTATGGGTATGAGAACTTAATGCTGTTTGTACAGTTTTTTTTGGGTTTTTTTTTTGCTGAACAAAATCCTGTACGGCCTGAACTTATTACTTTTTAGAAAGAGTTTTAAAAATCATTGTTTTAAAAATGTAGAACGGGTGTGGAGTTTCAGAGAAAATCCAGAAAATGTGATTGGTAAGGAGAGAGTTACAATTAAATTGATACTTTGTCCAGTTGGGCACATCGCACTTTAAAAATTTATAGAGAATAAAAGAATTGAACCTGTATAAAATAGTCGTCATTCTACAATCTGAGGCATTCTCGTTCTGGGTTATAATTTAATTAGTAAAGACTGTAGAAATTGCTAGTATCAAAGTCAAAATGGAATGCTTCATAATGTTATTTTCATCATTAGAGAATCAACAGTTTTTAAGACACATTAGCGTAAAGACGTTTATGATTAGTAGTGGACAGAAAAGAAACATGAATCAATTTGGTGAAGTGAAATAATGAATTAAATACCATTTTCATCTGTAGAGGTAACTAGATATAAAAAAGTGAAATAAAAAGTAAAAAGTTAAAATGATAAGTCATTTGATCATGTCATTCTTTTTAGTTTAAGAAACTGTGTCCATTCCATCAAATAAAAAACAAATTTAAAAAAAAAGAGATTTAGCTTTGGTTTAAATTTTTGATTGTAGAGAATGTCTACTTCGTCCTAACATAATACCCCTTTGAGGCAGTAGATAACTTAAATACGAGACGTCAATGACACACAGACCAAATAGTGTAACAAATACAAATATTTGTCTGAAAAATTCCTCTGTCCAATCAAACGACTTTATTCTCCTTTTACTTCTTCTCTCTCTTTTTTTTTAAAAATAAACTGGCCAACTCTCTAAATCAAAATTGTTAATTCCCAAAAGGCTTGCAATTTATTGATAAATGAGCGCTTTGTTGTCTCTGAAAAGAAGGGCTTAACAAATGTATTTATTAATAAATACTTTAAAGTTAACAAATAAAAATGCACACTATTTTTTACTAATTCGTTGCTTACAATTTTATAGGACAAAGTATTAAATAATAATAATAATACATTAATACATTTATCATGTCTATTTGATCCATGAGGACTAAACATTTTGTCATAAAACATCTTTAAGGTCACGTTATGTTCTGGCAATGGTTGCCATGACATAACCCGAACGAGTCCAGCGTTGACCGTACTCCTCCCTCCCCCCCCCCCCCCCCCCCCCCTTGGTTGTGTGGCAGTGGCCTGATCTTCCTCTCCGGGGGAACTTATCAACGAGTTCCCTCGTTCTATCATCCTACTCTTTTCTTTTCTTTTCATTTGTTGATGTTTCAGGCTAACTGGCTCTACCAACTCTCCAGGAGAGGCCCGAATCGTCACAGTCAACACTCTTCAATCATCAAAACTACCAAGGAAATGAATGGAATAGTATCGGGTCGATATTATAATAAAAGTACTGAAGTTTTACTTTGTGAAACAATAGCATTTTTCTTTCTTATAATTAATCTTTCATGAAATGTAGAAACATTCTGAAGAAATTGATCACAGAGAAGAGAAGTCAAAGTAACATAGGAGACTTAACATACACATGAGACAAGACAATTTTATGTACAGAATCTTTTTATAGATATGTAGTATAATATACTAGTGCTATAATGTTATACTGTGTAGGCCTACAAACAAATGTACACATTTTTTTCAATGAGACTTAACTCCTCCTATTCCTTGTCTTCCTCCTCTACTCCTCAACTTCCTCCTACTACTCCTCTTCTTCTTCCTTCTTCTCATCCTCCTCCTCCTCCTATTTGGAATTATCTCATCATTATTATTGTCATCCTCAACATCTTCATCTCATCCTCATTATCTTAAACAAATAAAATCATCATCATCATCATCATCATCATCATCATTATCACCACCATAACTAACAACATTAACCTATTTGTTCTTTCTTTTTCTTTTGCTCTCCATCAAAATCGCCCTGATCATCGTCACCCTTCACAACATCATCATAACCACCATCCACATTATCATCATCATCTTCAGCATCATCATCATCACCACTAATCACATCATCATCAACATCATCATCATCATCATCATCATCATCATCATCATCATCATCATCATCATAACCACCATCCACATTATCATCATCATCTTCAGCATCATCATCATCACCACTAATCACATCATCATCAACATCAAGGATAAGGCTTCACTGGAGAAGGCGGTGAGGGAAAGCTGGCAGCAGTCGAGTCCCCGAAAACGTTGGCATAGGAATTCTTGAGGAACTGGACGTAGTTCTGCATGGACCGATTGGTAGAGTGGCACTGCTCCAGTCTGTCTTTTAAGTCATACAGGCGAGAATTGAACTTGCGCTCATTCTAGAAATAAAAGGGGGGGAATGGTATGATGTAGCCTGAGATAAAATAAAAACAACCCTTTCATTCTTAGAGAACGATGGCGCCTGCCTGAAGCCTGGGATCGTGAAAATACTAACGAAAGAGTTAAAATGGAGACGCTTCGGATGGGAACAATACAGACAATGGACGTTTCGGGTACAAAACCCTTCATCAGCCCAACAATAAACAAATTAACATGGAAAACTATTAAAATAAACCTTTCATTCTTGTGCTATGACACTCGCCCTAGGATCAGAGGGTCCAGGGTTTGAGTCCCACTCCCAGCAATGCATAGTTGAGTACTTGGAAAAGGCTCTTTACTCAAATTCTCTCACTGCACTCAGGTTAAAACGAATACCTGGCTGTTAACTGCTTTGTCTCTGTCAGAAAAAAATTATAATATTGCCTAATAGGTGTCATAACATGTTAAATGTTGCTGTTGGCTTGGGACCCTTTGTAAAGCACTTTGAGCAAATTTAGTGGACATTCTGTTAAATAAATGCTCATTTATTGTTTTTTTCTACCATATCAAATACATCCTTTGATTTGATTGTCAAATTGTAACCAATCTGTTCAAATCGGTATTATGTTGTGGTGAAAAAGTTTCTGAAAATTAAATTTACAGTCAAAGACAAGCAGCTTGGATCAATCTTAAGTTTTTCTAAGGATGATGAATCCAGTTTCAAAGGCACTGAAATGACCTACATAGAATTATGGTTATATAACTCTGAGAGTTAGAGAAAGGATAAGGTATATGTGCGGCTATGTGGTCTTGTAGTATGACACTCGGATCAGAAGGTCTTGGATTCGAGTCCCGCTGCGCTCTGAGTGGCGCATATTTGAATCCTTGGAAAAGGCTCTTTATTCCCAATCCCTCACCGTAAGAGGTGTAAAATGAGCACCTGGCTGTCAACAGCATTGTCTCTGTCGAAAAAATTATAATATCGCCTAACAGGCATCAAGTCTCATTCTACACGTTATGTGTTGCTGTTTGTCAGGGACCCTTTGTAAAGTGCTTAGAGCATGTTTAGTGGATAATGTGCTATATAAAAGCTCAAGTTTTTTATAATGGATAATGTAGTAATCCGTGAGAGACAGAAGGGTTTGCCAGTCCTCACTAAAACTAAACTTCAACCAAGTTTCATATTTTTGGCTGTAAATCAAATTCCCAGCTTCCAGTTCAAGACAAATTGCGTCCCTTATTTGCATACAACAAAGTGAATGCTAAAAATTAGGACAGCTCGCATAAATTTAGCATTTCAAAATGGCTTAATGTCTTTATAAGTGAAAAAGTAGGTACTTGCAATTATCACTTAGTCACTGATCGCAGAACTGAATCAGGTAGTTAATGCTTTCTCTCAAAAGCTTGAAATTATCATAGAGCTTGAGCTAGTCATGGTTTTGTGCTATACAAATGCTATGTATGATCAACAAGGATTTTTTACCTCTTCCTTTTCCCTCTTGAGAGATGCCTGGTCTGCCCTCAACTGGCTAAGCTGTGTCTCCAGATCGACAACACGGCTTTGGTATGTACGCTCCTGAAAAAAAATAAAATGATAGCTAAAATCATTCACGACCTCATCTGCTCAACAACAAAAAAAGTCATTAGACTTACTTACAAGACTTTCACATGCCTCTTTCTATTAATGCAAAGAGACAATTTTTGCTGTTTCTATTGCATTAAAAGGGTGGTTTCATAAAAGGTGAACATTATATGAACATCAATGCATATTATGATAATGTGACACATATAAATTCAAACCTAGAATATGCACAAATCGACTGAACAAATTAAAGTACACATGAAGTGTTTACATTTAACTGAATTACGTTGTTACTATGTATTTTGGAACGAAATAACACATTCCTTAGAATATGCTTTATTATTTTTATATGCAGTTATATTCTCTTAGTTATTTCGAAAGGAGACAGTGTCTTAGATATGAATCTGAAAAACCAAACGCTAGAGATGCCTAAAAGAGCCAATAAAATTAAGAATAAAATAAAGGGAGTAAATGTGACCCATGTAAAAGGAGACAACACAAAGTAAACAATTTTTCAGCTTCTGGCCGTCTCCAAAAAAGCATGTTGATGTTTTTTAGAAAAAAGCAGATTTTAAAATACGACAAATAATCAGGATAATTTTTAGAGATTCTTTTTCCCTTTAATTTTCTGTTAGTTTTCATTGTATGTCAATGTATCAAAACGCCTTTCTAAAAAATACTATGCTGTCTAAACCAGTGAATTTGAAAAGGTGTTGAACAAATATGAAAAAGGGATTTAAATATTTCTTTTTCATTTTCTTAAACCCATCATAAAATCGTTTTTTGCTCAATACTCTTTCAGCACATCTTTTCAGATAATTACATTAGCTTACCTTCGAAGAGAATCTGTCTCTGGCCTGGTCTTGTTGTCTCCTGTTGTCAGACAGGGCTGCCTCTAACTGTCGGGTCAGACTGGCATTCTCTCTCATTTTCTCCTCCAACCGTAGCTAATCAGGAATAACAGTATCATAAGGCATATCAATATTTGAACTAAAAACAAAGAGCGTTTCCATGTTATTATCCGTGTGAATACATGTGGCTTTACTCATTTACTCTTCATATTTTATTTACATTTTTACAATAGAACGTACATCAATATCATTGTTGATGAGCCTATTAATACTACTGGACTATATATTATCAATCTGGAGAAAACACGCTAATACAACAACAGATCAGGTAAAGTTGTTACTTGAGCCTTTTCCAAGGACTCAACTATACACTGTTCTGAGTGAGACCCGACCCCTGGATCTTCCAGTCTGAAGGCGAGTGTCATAGCCACAAGACAGCAAAGCTGCCGATGTCCATATCACGATATTTCATTTAACTCTATAATCACGTTCAACATCAATGAAAATCACGATATTTCTTTTAACTCTATAATCACGTTCAACATCAATGAAAATCACGATATTTCATTTAACTCTATAATCACGTTCAACATCAATGAAAATCACGATATTTCATTTAACTCTATAATCACGTTCAACATCAATGAAAATCACGATATTTCATTTAACTCTATAATCACGTTCAACATCAATGAAAATCTAATATTTGTTTGATTGCCCATCCATATTATGAGTTAAAGAAGCATCTAATGAGGATGATGAACGTTGCTTCTTAATCTGCAAGAACCTAATTTTGACTTTTAACCCTGTCCTTACTGACGATAGGAAAGGCGTCACATTCAATACGATACGACCAACATTTTCTTAAATCAGATGTCTTTTGTATATCACAAAATTTGAGTAAATATTTTTGTTATACATATAAGAACTTAATTCTCTGTTGTATTGCTGAACTAAATTAGCAGGTATTTATTGCTTTTGAGTTCGAGTTTTTAAAAAAAACATTTTTTATGTTAGATGGGTATGACGTTTTGGGGGAAATCTAGAAAATACTCGGTAAGGAGAGAGTTATTTAATCATTATCATCACCATCATCATTATCATCATCAACATAATCATCATCATCATAATCACCACCCCATTATCATCAACACCATCACCATCATCATCACCACCACCACCACCTCACTATCATTAATCATAATATATCTGTCTACCCACCGAATCCTGATGAATGGTCTCCTGAGTCTTGGCCTGGTGTGTCTGGAGATCCATATTCTGGTCTTCCAAATCCTTCAAACGTCTGATCAAAGTAAGAAAACAAAACATCCACGCTTTTATCGTCAAGGGGAAAAAAATCTATGATAAATATCACTAACAGATTGACATGCAAACAGAAAATGAATGTGAATTTGTACACGAGAGTATGAAACAAAGACATAAGAGTAGATCCATTTCTCAGTTGGATATAATAATAAATAATATAAATAATATAAAAAAGAACAAGAAGAACAACAAGAAGAGGAAGAAGAAGAATAACAACAATAATAATAATAATAATAATAATAATAATAATAATAATAATAATAATAATAATAATAATAATAATATAATAACAATAAAATAGTAATAAGTTAGTAGTAGTAGTAGTATAGTAGTAGTAGTATAGTAGTAGTAGTAGTAGTAGTAGTAGTAGTAGTAGTAGTAGTAGTAGTAGTAGTAGTAGTATAGTAGTAGTAGTATTAGAAGAGAAGAAGAAGAAGAAGAAGAAGAAGAAGAAGAAGAAGAAGAAGAAGAAGAAGAAGAAGAAGAAGAAGAAGAAGAAGAAGAAGAAGAAGAAGAAGAAGAAGAAGAAGAAGAAGAAGAAGAGAAGAAGAAGAAGAAGAAGAAGAAGAAGAAGAAGAAGAAGAAGAAGAAGAAGAAGAAGAAGAAGAAGAAGAAGAAGAAGAAGAAGAAGAAGAAGAAGAAGAAGAAGAAGAAGAAGAAGAATATAAATAAAGTACTCTTCTACAGCACTACATGCCGAACTATGAATACAACTCACCTCTCTAACACGTCATAGCGAGACTGTAAAGACCTGTTGACATCTTGTGAATCGTGACATTTGCTACGGACTTGCTCCAGTGACTCAGAACTGTGTTCCACCTGGGAAAATTGTAGCAATAAAATAATCAAAATAAAATTCGAATTATCAAACAATGGCAGGGGGGGGGGGGTGGGAAGGAGCGAGAGGTACGGAGGTAAATAGAGATGGGCAGGAAGGGAGGGGGGGAGAGAGAGAGAGAGAGAGAGAGAGAGAGAGAGAGAGAGAGAGAGAAGGGAGAGAGAGAGAAGGAGAGAATGGAGTAAAAACATGAATATCACAGCTTTTTTTCAAGCATGAATAATAGTAATAACAGTAAATTTATAGAGAACCTTTTACCTCAGCCTCACACCACTTTCATAATAAAATATATGACATTAAAGGTATATGATACATATATGTGTATACATATACTCATATACGTAAAGTGTCTTTTTTTTTATTAATGAATTTTAATATTTATGTATTTACATGTTAATGAAGACTATTATTTGCATGAGCACACTTCGTCATACATTCACACAAACACACACTCACACACAAATGCACATACTCACACACACACATCCACTTAAACTGTCAACCAAAAAAAGAAAACAAAACAATAACATCCCTTTCAGACAAAAAAAAAAATAAAGTAACCATAAATCTGTTTACTTTGGCAGTGAGCTCCGCTATCAGTTTGGTGTTTTCTGTGTTTCTGCGTTCGTAACCCAACAATTTCTCATTGGCCTCGTGGAGTCGTAGCTCGGTGGCTCGAAGAAGCTCTGGCAAGGGCTCTAACTCTTGTAGCCGCTGGTGGAGTCGTTGCTTTACCTTTTGAACAGAAAAGAACATAGAAAACATAACCATTTGGAAAAAAATATAATTTTCTGTCACATTTAAAATAAACATCAAAACCTATTTCATTCCAAAATGTTTGACAGAACGAAAATAGATCTCATAATTTCATATACATGTTTAAGGTAGTGTTTTCCTTTTTTTTTTTTTGAGTGTGTGTTTTGGTTTGTTTGGCTTTTTGTTTTTGTCTTTTGTTCTTTTTTTCTTTTTGTTTTTGTTTATGTGTTTTTTGGTTGGATTTTTTTGGAGGGTTTTTTTTTTTGTTGTTGTTTTTTTGTTTTTGTTTTATTTTTGGATTAAAGGAAAAGTGATTGTAATGGAAAAACACCAAGCGCTGTTTATATAGGATGCAAGAAAAAAAATATTCTATTATTAGTATTATTATTATTATTATTATTATTATTATTATTATTATTATTATTATTATTATTATTATTATTATCATTATCATTGTTATTATCACCACCACCATCTCCAATCCTGCAGCCACTGCTGCCAACCCCACCTTTATCACTACAACGAATGCCCCCACAAATATCTACTAATTATACATATATTTGTTAGCAAAAGTCTCTGACCCCCTTACCTTCTCCAGCTCAATCTCTCCCTCCCTCTGCATCTTATTCGATTCCCTCGTCTGCTCCTCCAGCTTGACAAAGGACTCGTCTGCCTCGTTTCTGATACGGCTTGTCTGTGATCAAAACAAAACAAGATTTTTTAAAAAAATTACAGTACTAAAATAATGGTGACAGATAATGAAATAAATTGTTGATTTGTTTCAGTATTTCGAACTTTGATTCATTCCTTCTTAATGCTCAGCAATGTACGGTCATTTGGGGCGGGTTGGGATGGGAAGGGGGGAGGGGGGGGGCGTGTACATATATTCGAATGCGATTATGGGCCTAGTTCAACTTTATTGTAATGGACAATAATTTGTGTCATTTTTTTTAGATTTCCATTACAACAATGAGCCAATAATAAATTGGGTTATCAGACTTGATAATATGTGCACGTTGGGGAGGGGGGAGGGGTTGTAGAAAAGTTGGGTTTGTTTTGGGTTGCTTCACACTTTCTTGAATAGGAGGGGGGGGGGGGGGGTATTTTATCTTGCTGAGTTTATTCATGGTGTTTATTAACATTTCTGAAATTGTTAAGTTCGAAGTACCCAATGATAAGTAAAATAATTGTCAAAGGACCATTAAATTATCTTAGATTTCTGATTATCACCACTTTTAATCAGTCTTTATTGCAGGTGCCTTTGAATAATATAAGACAAACAGAATTGCAAGCTTGGTTATAAGTTAAAGGAAATAATAGAAGTAGGTAGATTAGAGGAGTGATCTCTTGTAATAATGTAGATTAACTCATTCAACCCTAGCCCTCTACCTCCGTGCTGTCACCGATCCCCGGAATCTTTTAGTATTTTTCAAAATTAATTGAAAAAAAATAACATGCTCAGTTTCTCAATCCAAAACAAAATTGATTTGTACATAGCTTTATTCAACAACCACGAAAATAAAATGCAAAGATTAAAAACATTAGCTTTAATAATGTTTATAGAATTTGACTCAGAAAAATGTAAATAATGATAGAGTAATAGTGATAGTAACCACATGCAAATACGAGGGATAGTCGGTGTTTGTGTTGAGTGAGTTAACAATACTATATATAATCTCATACAAGGTAACTGTAAAAGAGGACATAACATATGGAACCAATTTTCTCAAAGATGCACGAAGTCGGGATAAACAAGATTGCCAAAACTGGATTTAAATGCAAAACCGTTAAAATCACATAATTTGAGACTAGCAATTTTTCATAAATTACATTCAATTTTACCATTGGTGCCATAAAGATTTTTAAAAATTGCATTGTTGTGACTTAAACGTCATTTTCAGCATATTGTATATTAGGCATACAACTGTTTTGAGACGATGGGTCGCATATATTAAAATGGTTTTCAATAAATATCATCATTATACAAATACGGGGATCACAACAACTTGGAAGGGCACACTTCTTACAAGCAAAGTAACCAGTACATTATCCTGGATGCAGACACTTAATAGCACTGTCTCGGCAGGCTGGTTTTTTTGTTGTTTCGATCATTTTTTCACCCTGCTTTGTCTGGCACTGTTTCACATACACCCTTTCAGATTGTTAGTCTACACCAATGCCTGTTCGATACTTTGTCTCTGTAAGTATTCTATGTTATCATTTCTATTTGAACAAAACAGAGGTGGGGGAAATAAATATAAAAAGGGAAAGAAAAAAAATAATAAAAATTAGAATAAATTTTACCAGATTTCCATATTGCAGTGAATTGCCTGACATTAAATATGATATTTTCCCATTATTATAAAGTGTCTTAAATTTTCTAATATTATTATCTAATTGATTAATATTTCTGATTATAATAATATTTTTGCCTCTTTTGGGTGATCAGCATTCGGCTAATAAATGTCAATATTTGCTTGAACACAAATATGACATCAAACCAACAATAATCCTTTTCAAATGGTTTTTACCATCTTGTTTGTAAAATAGCAGTATCAGTTTTTTCTACAAAACTATGATTATGTGATAGACAAAAAAAAATGCAGGTAGTGACAGGATCTCCCAAAACATGACAGAGTGCATCAAAGATATAATAAGAAAAAGAAAACAATATAAAAATATTACAACAACAGTGAACTAACGTAGCAGAGAACTAGAATAATCTAAGTCTATAAATTCACATGTATTTATCTTTAATTTAAAAAGATGATAAAGTGTTTATTGCTATGGTGGATGAAAAAAAAATGGAAAAAAAACACGTCATTTCTGAGAATAACATCATTTAATTTTATAACATGAGAAAATAGAGAAAATATTGACAAACATGCTATAAATTTCCTGGGGGGAAGAGGGGGGGGGGTGGATTCCTTCACAGACAGACAGACAGACAGACAAACAGAGAAAGGATAAGCTATTTTACTGTGACAATCATGTCATGCAAAATTAAATTTCATCACAACGTGAAGTGACTAGGACTTCATTTAAACCGATATCTGTATCTATAACCAGGTGAATGAAACAAAAAAATAAGAATTTGAAAAAAAAAGTTCAAGTCTCGCTATAAAAGAGTTGACATAGCTTTATATGAAAATGTGAAACAGGCATTGAGACAGTGAAGGATCCAAAACAAACAAGAGTCGCTGCAATCAAGTTTACCGAAGGAAACCTTCTCCTCGTAAAGCCAACCAGAAAGTTGGTTTCTCTCAATATGAGAATGATCTACAACAAGCAGCAAATGGAATATGGTAGGAATAATATCATTATTTGGCATATTATGGTATTACATATTTCAAATAGAATTGCAAAATTGTACAGCAGTGAATCTTTTATCATTTCTATCTCTTTTTTTTTTCTTACTATTTATCATAGAGTACATGACAAAGTATTATTTTTATTTTTTGGTTTCGCACGCATTGTTTCATACATGTCTGACTTTGTCTATATAATATTAATATGTTGTATCCAAATGAAAATTGCCTTCATGGATAACTAATTTATTATTTTACTTCGTGCTTCCTTAAAATAGGAGCAATCAATCTCCTGTCCCATCACCTTTTTATGTTTATTCATCTTAACTCCGCTATTCTCAGATCTCTGATTCGTCCTTAGTATTTCACTCATCGTGTTTTGTTGATAAAGGGGAAACCCGAATCATCCACATTATCTGTCCTCTTTCATTTATTTGAAGCTTAAATTTCAATACTTATCATTATCTTTTTTATATGTCATCATATAAATTTTAGCATCAGGTTCACCACAACATAACACCATTGGCAACATTTTATAATATCTAAAAACATAAATACACATAAAAGCAACAATGTACAATGAACAATAAAATTCAAGATTTTTATATGTCAGTATTATTCTTGCAGAATTTTTTAAAAATCTAGTGACAATATGAAAAGGTTGGGGTTGGAGCGGGTGGGGGGAGAGAGCGGCATTTTTGCAAAGTTTCATCAGAACCAAATGAAAAAGAAAAATTAAAATCTGTTAGAAACAAAATTAATTTTTAATTCATCCGGCACAAGGAGGTTTCACTAAAGCTTTGGAATTCTGCACATCAATAAACTTTCTCAACCCAACCCAAACCGATTTTCAGTCAATGAAATAACAAAACTTTGAACTTAACCAGTCTACAGACACTCCTATCCTTCATTTCATCTTTTTGTTTCTAATTCCGATATTGTTAGTCAGTAATAAAATAAAAATCATGATCTTTCCTTTATCTTTTAAGAAGTCACTTGTCTAACAGACTAAACTATCAACCATTATTCACTTCGCTGTTTAAGGCAAACTACTTAAAGGTTAAAGGTTAAAGGACTGTAGTCCTTCAGAGCCATTAGGCCCATGCAGCAGGAATCTATTCTGGTTTCTATAGCATGAAATGGACAATATCAAATGCTTGATACCCTTTGGATAGAAACAAGATATGAAGTGAGTAGAAAAGTGCCAGAAGACAATAGAGAATAAAAATTTTTTTCGCGGCGGTGGTGGGGTTTGAACCTGCGACCCCACCACCGCCGCGAAAAAAATTTTTATTCTCTATTGTCTTCTGGCACTTTTCTACTCACTTCATATCTTGTTGTTACCAACATAAGTGCCTGCTCCACTCACTTTTCTGAATTAAAAATTCACCCCTTTGGATAGAGCATTAGTTCAACCAGATCTAATAGACCCAGCTACCTAATCACTTCTGGGTGGATAGGGGAAGTTGGAAAAAAATCTCGACTTCACCCGGGATAAATCTCTGTCCCTTTGCGTGAGAAGCAAGTGCTCTACCAACTGAGCTATCGGAAGCCCTTGGTGTTTGATTTTACTGTAAAAAAAAAAAATTCTCTTGATCTTTCAAAGAAATTTTTTTTTTAAATACATCAAAACATAAAAACGGTTGTAAAAAAATTTGATTAGATTCAGTACACTGAAATTTTATATAAAATTATCAAAACTTTTGAACAAAAAAATACAACTAGATTGAAACGTCATTTATTTCATGAGAAATATCTTGCAAAGAGCCTTTTATTGTATTGTACTGTTTGGTTTTATTTCTATAATGTGTCAAATGACAATATGTGTGTTGTAAGATAATTGTTACAAATGTATGATTTAGTGTAATAATGCCAATGTAAATGCACAGGGCACGACATCGTCATGGTTATGCACGGTCGAAATGCTTTTTATTATCATCATCATCATCATCATCATCATCATCATCATCATCATCGTCATCATCATCATCATCATCATCATCATCTCATCATCATCTCATTATTTTTTATTATTATTATTATTATTATTATTATTATATTATTATTATTATTATTATTATTATTATTATTTATTATTATTATTATATTATTATTATTATTATTATTATTATTATTATTATTATTATTATTATTATTATTATTATTATTATTATTATTACTATTATTATCTGACTGATGGAATTTTAATAATTGGAGGCGGTTGTTTAAAAAAAAAAATATTGCATCAAAAAGACCACATGGAGAAAGGCAATTAGTAAACAAAGTAAATCTCCGACTACAATAATACTACATACGCGGTACTAAACACAACACAAACCGTGAGGGTTTTGAGCTATGAACATTGGTAATCTGATCTAATCACACAGTAATTAAAGCATACTTCAATCTTTGTAAAAAAACTGTTATAATTTCAATCAGTTGACAGCTCTGAAATAATTTCTTACAATTTGTGACCCACAGCTTCAATTCTGGTATCATGTCAGCGTGACACAAGACGCAGAAAAATAAATTTTAAGTCTAATTTATGAAATTTGAGTTCGATTCATACTTTATTGTAGTCTCTTATAGGAATAAACCAGTCAAGCTTAAAATGCATTAAAGATCGCTTGTGACCTAACTGTGTTATTGACTTTTATATTGAAGGTGAAGGTAGCAGTCATTTATTGAAAACTTAACGACTGCTGGCCTCCACCTTTTTAAATAATTTCCGGTGCTCTGCATCAAATTAAACTTGTATTGAACTGGGTCATCCAAATTAAATCATATTGAAGTTTGTTTTTTTTTAATTGAGCTTTAATATAGCGCAATATCCACGATACAAGTTTAAAGCGCTTTACAAAGGGTCCCTGACCAACAGCAATACTTAACATGTAGAACGAGTCATGACACTGTAGGAAACATTACAATTTTTTTCTGACATAGGCAATGCTGTTAATAGCCAGGTACTCATTTTACATCTGAGTACGTTGAGAGAATAAAGAGCCTTTTACAAGGACTCAACTATGCGCCAAGTGAGGCTCAAACTCAGGACCTTCCAATCCGAAAGTGAGTGTCATACCACAAGACCACATAGCCGCATAAGTTAGTGTCCTCTTGGTGAAAATAGACAAGGTCTGAATTTATAATAGGATAATTAATGGAATAATTACTATTAAAGAAACAAACATAAAACTTTCAGCTTACAGATCAAATTATTCATATAAAGCGCAGCTCTGGTTGTGGAATTGCTCCTTGTTTATATATACATCATATTTCCATTGTCTTTTTATCTTATTCTATAAATTATAACACGTCTGTACAAAAATTTTCCTTTTTGGGATGCAATAAATAATTATCATTATTATTAATTATTATCAAAGAAACAAACATAGAACTTTCAGCTTCCAGATAAAAAAATAAATATATAAAATAGCAGAAGCTGCGATTTCTGTCTAACTGCAAGTAGACAGCATTAAGTCAGTCGGGATGACAATGATTGAAGAAATTATTGCTTGTCATTTAATAAACTACATTTAGTTTCCAAAAATAAAGCATCTAATTTAATGGAAATGTTATTATTTTATAGATGGAATGAAATTGACGTCACTCAGCTCTTTGTTCTTGTTTTTAGACAGCCATTTTAATGATTAGTTCTCTCTAAATTTTATCCATTAGACTATAAACATTTAAGGTCACACATAGCTTTGTGTGTTGGTACGTTATATCCAACAGGCGGGTGTTGTGAGTATTTTACCGAAATGCATAGCATCAATACATCAAAATTTACAACACCCAGGTCAATCTAATCTGACATAATATTGAGTCGACACAGGAGATCATATTCGAGGGAGATTCAGTCTAAAATCTAAAAGGTTAGGCAATACCTAAGGTACAAACAATGTCCACCACACATCACAACCACAATTACTACCAACCAACCATCACCTCCCTCCACCCCTCATACCCCAGTGCTAACACTTTATACCTGTTCTTTGTACTCGTCGATTAGTTTCTCATACTTTTTCACTGTTTCCCGCAGTTGCTCTGTGTCCTGACTGGCCTGTGTCATCCGTGTCTCCAATCCACCCACTGACGTCTGATTGTAACACATCACAAGACAAAAACAACACACCAACCGTTGAATAGTTTCAAATCAAAACAAAAACGGAAGTTAATTTTTTTGAGTATGTGAAATAAAAATAAAACAAAAAGAATTTCAAAATATTTTCTTAAAGAAAAAATAAATAAATAAACAGTAAAAAAGAAAAATATAAAGCCAGAACAAAAGAAAATATTTGGAGAGATCTTCTATAGACAGAAGATGACAAGCAATAACAGACTTGCCAGCCAACCTCAACCATTTAAAAAGATTTATCACATTTTGTCAAATATTTATGCTAATTTACTTTTATTCATACCCGAAAAAATCATATTTTTCAACATGTCAAACCATCAAAAAATTCGGATTTAGTATTCGCTGAATTTATGGAGACTTTTCAAGCTAGGAGAGGGTGGGAAAATCCTGTATGACAATCATTAGTCTGGCTGCTTAGATTCTCATCTAGGAGACAATATTTAATAACCATTAGTCTGGCTGCTTAGATTCTCATCTAGGAGACGATATTTAATAACCATCAACTATTTCATCCACTTTCATCATTTCCCCCTTTTTTTATAAACTGCTGACTTTTTCAATTAAGCATACATGTCAGTGCATGACATAATCAGTCGGAAGGTGAAAATTTTGGATTTGCATTTTTGCATTGTCTGAAAGAATAATCTCGCCAGAGCATTTTAATCTTTATTTGAAATAAATCGGGTGATTTTTCATGAAGTTATGGTCAGATGTATGGGAAATGTATCCAGCAACTTTTCTCAAATTTCATACTTTTTCAACTTGACGAGCTGTAAAAAAATATTTAGAAGTGAAATTAAGCTTTGATATTTCCCGAAGATGTACAAAAAGGGTTGATTTAATAATTTATGACAATAACTCATTTTTTATGTTCTAACTAAACGTGGCAATATCTCAGTTCAAACCTCTTCTCCATCCGACTGATTATGTCATTTACTGTAACATATTCTAGTCGCCATTCCCATATTACCACTTTTTTGGACCTCAAGGCGTATTACACTATGAGAAATCATGATAGTTGGCAAGTCTGTAATGGCATTGATCTTACTGGCATGATAGATTATCCCATCTAAAAGTACTATTCCATAGACAGTTTCAAATTCCATGCTCCATTTTAAAGCTTCTATTTTCATATTTGTTTCATACTATTTATTACAAAATCTTGTTAAAAACACTGCTATTTTTAAACCACAAAATGCATCCTTTGCAATGTGATATGTGTGAAATGGAAACAATTTATTTTACTCCATTTCTTTACAGTTTTCGTTTTTTTATACATAAATTTTCTTAATTATTATTTTTCTTTTATGTAGGTCTTTTACATTTATTTTTTCAATTCGTACTTCCTTTGATGTGTTGATTTTTAACATCAGAATCAGTGAACGATGTCATCTGAAAATAACAGCTATTTAAAATTTTAATTTTCCTTTTCCCTGATGGTTAGAACTATCCTAAAAAATAGAATGTAATAACAAAATGACTAAAACAATAAAAATGACATCAAAATGAATAAAAAGCTTGCAAGGTAGGATAAGCAAATTAAAAAGTTGTGACAAGCACACTAGTGGATCAAAAGCGAAAAGAATTTTTTTTAAAAACTGTCACTGTGTCACTGAAGTGCGTTGGGGTTTTAGTAATTAGAAAATGATGATGATGATGATGATGATGACGATGATGATGATGATGATGATGATGATGACGACGACGACGATGATGATGATGATGATGATGATGATGATGATGAAGATGATGATGACGATGATGATGGCAGTAAAATAGAAAAGAAAAAAAGGATCTGCTTATTTTTAAAATAATCTACTGCTATATCAAAGGTAATCTCTACTGACATAGTGATTTGAAGTATACCTTTATTTGCATGGGGTTTGTTTTCGTTTTGCTTTTGTTTTTGATTTTGTTTTTTTTTTTGGGGTTTTTTTCTTGTTTTGTGTTTTGTTGTTTTTTTTTTTTTTTTTTTTTTTTTTTTTTTTTTTTTTTTTTTTTTGGGGGGGGGGGGAATTGGGGTTTTTTCTTGTTAAGGTCTTCTTTTTTTTTTAAAGCGTTTACCAACTCTTATAATAATTTCAATATTACCTCTTATATTCAATCTTTTTTTTTTCCTTGGGGGTGGTGGGGAGGGGGGGGGGTGATTCCAAATATTGCCAAATGAAATGCATAGTTCCAAATGAATTGTAAAATAAAACTTCCAATGGCCTCTTACCGTTGCTTATCTACTATCAATTACTACTGCATTAAAGTGACTGCTGAATTTGAAATTTTCTTTCAGAACGCAAATAAAAGATAAATGAGAGACACTTCCTAATTATTTTCAGTCATTATAATTTTTTTTTTAATTCCAGTCCAAAATTTTATTGTGTAAACTGTGTATTATAGTAAATATCACATATGTCATACTTTCTTACCTTCAATCGCTCGTTTTCAAGCTTAAGAGTGGAGAGTTCCGTCATCTTGTCGTGCAGACGGGCTGTCAACGTCTCGTTCTGTGCCTTGGCATTCTCCTCCACTCTGTCCACTAGGGCCTCCAGCTCTACCACTCGCCTAGTCAAAAGCAAACAAACAAGGTCAAGGTCATTTCATTAGGTTTAGGTATTAGGTAATGAATAAGGTCAAAACAAAGGTAAAGTGAATAGAAATAAACATCAAATATAAAATCAAATTGACACCGATAGCCATCTTCATATTATTGTCACATGTTCATAACAGTCACTTGATGGAAATAGTTAACAATTCATAGTGGTCAATCTCTCGTTAAAGTCAATCAATCTCTCGTTAAAGTCACTTAGGACACAAATCATAAATGCTATAATTTTATTTTTGCTTCAAAAAAATCATTGAATATATTCCAGTTTTATAAATCAAAACAAAATCTCTTCGTACTTCTAGATGGCAGCAACACCTAGAAAATGAAAGTTAATACATAAGTTTCCACAAGATAACCTCCTGGCTAATATAATATTATGAGCATGTTATTTATAGTCTCAAGTGATTGTTATGAATAGATAGGATGGTCTTAGTCATTCAAAAATGATTCAATGGCCCGATAATAATTAATTTGTGTTTGTGTGTGTGTGTGTGTGGGCATGTGTATGTGTGTGTGTGTGTGTGTGTGTGCATGTGTGGGTGTGCTTTTGTTTGTTGTTTTGGCTTTTGGTTATTTCTGGGGGGGGGGGGGGGGGTCTGTTCTAAAGAACAATGAAACATAATTTCATTTTAGAAGCAAATTGGAAATACAGAAACAGAAATCACGCAGGCAAAGGTTAAGGGGAAGGAATAAAAAAAATAATTAAACATTGATATTTTCAAAAAGTATTACAAAACATAGCCATAAAAACAATAGACAAAAAGCAACAATATATTTGGCATGATACTCTGTTAAAAAAGCGTGATTGAAAAATTGTTATTAAACTGACTTTTTGTAAAACTAAAATAAGTCCATTGATAAATATACATATTTTTTATTTTAATGGCAAAAATAAATTAATCCAGATGGCAGATATCAAAGTGCTAGCCTATAATATAATCAATCTGCAAGCTTATATAAAAAATATAACATAAAGAATAAAGATGGTAGCAGATGTGGTGATGATGTTGATGATGATAATGATGATGATGATGATGATGATGATGATGACGACGACGATGATGATAATGATGATGATGATGTTGATGATGACGACGACAATGATGATAATGATGATGATGATGATGATGATGATGATGATGATGATGATGATGATGATGATGATGATGATGATGATGATGATGATGATGATAATAATAATAATGACAAATTTCATTTTATCATCTTAGTCTAAACAAATGCTGACTTGCTGCTGCTTAAAGTCATGTACCACTGCAATGCGACTTACACCTGGTTTTATTTCGAAAGAGATTCTGAAGACCAACTTTTCCAAACGAAATCCACAAGATAATTTACTCTATGGTTTAATTCAACACAGTTTTTTCTCAAAGCATCTGCAGCAGTCCTTCACAGCCATAAGGCCCGTGGAGCTGGAGTTTATCCTGGTTTCTATAGCGTTAAACGGACAATAATAATTGCTTGCTACCCTTTTGAGAGGATGCTAGTCTATCGCAAAATACTTTCTGACAGATATGTTAGACCAAGCTACCATATCACTGCTGGGTGGCCATGGGGTTTAAAAATAATCTGGACTTTGCCCGGGATCAATTTTGAGTCCTTTGCGTGTTAAGTTATTGCTCTACTGACTCAGCTATTTAGACCCTTTGAAGCATTTGAAGTTTTCTCATTATTCATTCTTATTACTTGAACTGTGTCAAGACTTGGGGGGGGGGGGGGGGGGTATGATAAAAAATACTAACGAAAGAGTGAAAATGGAGAGGCTTAATATGGGAACAAAACAGACAATGGACGTTTCAGGTACAAACCGGGTTTGTACCCGAAACGTCCATTGTCTGTTTTGTTCCCATACGAAGCCTCCCCATTTTCACTCTTTCATTAGTATTTTCATAATCACCGGCTTCAGGCAGCCCCTACCGTTTTCATGCTAAAAAATACTGTGCTTAAATTCGATTTATCATGAAATAAATCTAATGATCTTAACTTAATCAGAAATAGAAAAAGAGGACCATAACAATAAACATAAAACTTGCATGTAAAAAAAAAAACTAATAACAAAAGCATAGAATCTAGCCCAAGGGGTAAAAAAAAATAATCACAGAGGTGGTAAAGAAGGGAAAAGATGATGTCAAAAAAGTAGGAAAACAACAACAACAAAAAAACTGCGGTTCTGGTGTGAATGGATGTGGGTTTAAAAGAGAGCAAAAAAAAAATCAAAGAAACAAACCCTTAGTGACCAAGGGGTAAATGAGTTATGGTGTCTAGAATGTTAAAACAAACCAATTATTTCTAATTAAATGTAAGAGAGATCCACTTCAAATTTTCAAAATTAAAAAAAAATATCACACAAATCTCGATGTATGACAAAACAGACAATCATTTAATCAAAAGACAATCATTTAATCAAAAGACAATCATTTAATCAAAAGACAATCATTTAATCAAAAGACAATCATTTAATCAAAAGACAATCATTTAATCAAAAGACAATCATTTAATCAAAAGACAATCATTTAATCAAAAGACAATCATTTAATCAAAGACAATCATTTAATCAAAAGACAATCATTTAATCAAAAGACAATCATTTAATCAAAAGACAATCATTTAATCAAAAGACAATCATTTAATCAAAAGACAATCATTTAATCAAAAGACAATCATTTATAATTTAAATTAATTAACTAAAACTTTATTAAATTTAACTAAATAAAACTTCGTAGTCTCTTCATACAAGTTGAATACTCATGGGTAGATAATTAAAATTCTTAACGCAGCCTTGAAAAAGGGTGTACGAAACAGTGCCAGATAAAAAAGAATGTGTTCATCGCTTGTGTTTTGTGACACAGGCGAGGAGTTCACAAAGTACCCTTGTGAAAAATATAAATAGAATGCGCTTGGCCAAGGAGTTCACAACATTGCCATCGGAAGTATAACGGACCAACACACAAACTCTGTGTTACCATGAACGTTTATAGTCTGGTTAATACAGTTTAGTGAGAACAACTCACAAACGCGGATGGCAAAAACAATAACAAAGACCTGAGTGACGTCATCTGCATACTATCTATAAACATTAAATCGTCCTAACTACCGGGTAACCTCAATAGTGTAATGGTAACATGTCTGACCAGTAATCAGGAGGTCCGAGGTTTGATTCCCAGTCGAGGCAGGTTGATTTTTGGGATAGCTTTTTTTCTTGTATTTTTCTTTCTATTCGGTCTGGTGCCGGTGCTGTTTCATACACACCCTTTTTCAGATCTATATCTTACGCCTGCTCCCTAATATGTCACTTCTGAAGCCTATCTATGCTACCCTTGAAAACAGAATTTAAGATAGCTGTGAGGAAATTCAACAAACCTGAACGTAATCATAACATATTTTTAAAAAATTAAACTTTGATAATCTGAAATCTATAGAAAAACTAACAATAAAAAAAATCCCAGAATTCCTACAACCAGACAAACTCACATCCTCTTTGCGTCGAGATCTGCCAGAGCAGTCTCTTTATCCCTGGCCGTCTTTTCAGACTGACGGGTGACCGCTCCGACTTTACTCTTGGTTTCCGACAGCTCGATCTCCAACTCTGACATCTGTTTACCCATCTGACGAAGTTCATTCTCCAACCGTTCGGCCCGGTCTTTTTGGGCCCTAGTTGAGTGGAGAGTGGTTCCGTGATTGAGTGAAAAAGTGAGTGTGAATACGTGATTGGTGGATGAAAAAAATGATTTAAGTGATTAAGTGAGAGGGTGGGTGAGTATGTATGAGGGGAGGGAAGAAGTCAGGATGGAAGGGTGTATGTATTTGAAACGTGATTTTTTTAAAAAATACCAACATAAAACCAAACAAAATAAAATCAGAAACAAGGTGACCATTACGAATCTTAAAACAAAATAAAAATTCCTAGATAAGGTTATCTCCCTTGACCAAATTTGGATTAAAGTTTTCAAAGCGCCTAATGAATTAATAATTTTCCTTCCAGAAAAAAAAAAATTAATGGTAGTAAGAATTTTAAAGAATGAATACAAACTTAATGTATTGCTGAAGTCTTGGTAACATTATTCTGAAAACCAAAGATATTGGCGTTTCATTTTATTTTATGTGTCTTATATCTTATATCTTATTTAATTTTTTTAATCAATCATAAATAGCAGGTAAGAACAGCAGAATTATCTGATGGATAAAAGTATAACATCTCTTTTTTTTTAACGAAAAAAAAAATGTATAAGATTTTGTATAGTCTTCGCTGATTAGATTTTTTTTTCAAAATTAGAATATAGATGCTACATAGATTTTATTTGAGAATGAGACAAATCTGTACAAGTAAGAACAAAACTCATCTCAGTTCAGTTTAACCATTTCAATATCTGTTACAGTATCGATTGCAGTTCTGTTTTACAACAAAATGAGGCCAAACTAAAACTCGCTCTTCAGAGTTTATATCATTGAGATTTAGTAATTAAAACTTTTTGAACTAAAATTTATCATAATTCGAGAAAAATAAATGATTCATTCTCTTCGGAGGTGGCTGGTTCATCTGTCATAAGAGCTTGTTTTATTTGTTTTAAAATATTGTAATGAAATATAATTTGTAGGCTTTAAATACAAAATCAGTGAGATATGAAAATTGGCTTAAACAATGATAAACATGGGGCAATGCACGACAAATTAGTTGGGATGAAAGCAAAAATAATTAATTGGGTAACAACGGGGCAATGTAATCATCAGTCTTTACTAATAATTTTGCGGTCTAAAAACAATAAATAATAATAATATAATAATAATAATAATAATAATAATAATAATAATAATAATAATAATAATAATAATATAATAATAATAATAATAATAATAATAATAATAATAATAATATATTACTTGAAAAAAGATAAGTACACAAAGAAGAATTTGAAAAATAAAACAAAACAATAAGCTTTCTCTCAAACCATAGTTAAATCGATTAAAACATCAATGAAAAAAAAAAGAGAGAAAGTATATTGTCGTAAATTTAAATGGTTAATGATACTAAAGAAATTTATAATGAACAAATAAATTTTAAAAATTAATTAATTAATTAATTAACTAATATAAAAATTATGATGTAGCTCCTTGTCATTAACATCATATACTTTACATATCTGACAAAGCTATTACAATTTTCATTTTAAAGATGTATCTTTTGAGAGTAAAATAAAGTAAATTCATAATTCAGTATGTTTCATGCAGCATAACGACTATCTAAATTTTATTTCCTTCTACTAAAATAAAACATTGAATGTTTATACTGATTCGAGCTGGAATTAATGACATACTTTAAAGCAACGGCCTAGTCTAGTGTTATATGGGTACATACAATCATGCAACTAAATTCAATATTAAAATGTTTCCATTCGATTTTATATCAAATAATTGCCCCTTCAGTACTTTTTATAGTAAAAGATAAAATCACGTGACCACTACATAACTACAATAAAATGTACATTGTTTAAATAATGCATTAATGCATAAAATACCAGAAATATTTTATTAGATCAATAGCGAGAAAATCGTATCTGAAATATCATAAACAACATCAAAGGGTGCTCACTACAAAAACGTGTGCCAAAAACATGTAATTAAAACCCGCCAAATTATTTTTTCGAAATTCAACAACACACTTCACTTATTCATAATACGTTTTTGTTTTAATTACATTTATCAACAATAAAAACAGTACTATAACAGACTGTGAAAAACCCATGTAATAGTTCGGGTTTTTTTTTCAACTATTGAACTTAACAAGGAATAGAAATGTACAAACCTTGAATTACTAGCGCATCTAAATCAGATTGACAAAATATCATTCTTAATTCATGCTGAGACTGCCATTTAACTCTGGCAAGTTTCTTACTTAATTATCTGTAAGTCTTTACGCCTGATGAAATAAACATGTTTGATTGCATTTCCAACAAAAGTTTCAAGTTAATTTTTTTTCTTACTACTATTAATAGGCTGTGCCATCAGAAAAATTCTGTCTCAAGTTTTGTTGTGTTTAACAGTGGCTGAATAGTAACATTGTTTGTCTTATGCAAATCTATCCGCGGGGTAGAAAGTCTGAGGTTTGATTTACAGCCAGCCAGGAAAAGTAGATGTTTTTTTTTTTTTAATTTTGAGTTGGTCTTGTCTTTTAAGAAAAAAATATTTGGTCTTTCTTCTCCATGTTGAATGTCGGATGCAATCTTAAAAAGCAATAAACAAAAAAATGAATATAATGTATTTATGCTTTTATTGTTTTTATTGATTTTTTTTTTGCTGTTGGCTGAAGAATGGTTTTGAGCTGGAAACGTCTCGTTTTTTGGTTTTTATTACTTTTTACAGTCCACTATGTCTAGAAACTTAGTATCACTTTGACTTGATAAAGTCTTAACCAACTTTTCATATTATCTTGTACCTGGACCAGTATCTAATTTTTCCAAGTCCTATATATTCCGTTTAAAAAGTGGTAAACTTGAACATTCATCAACTGTCACAAGTTTTCTTTTTTTAATTAATGAGATTAACAATATTATATCATTCCTTTAAATTTCAAATTTTTAAAATCTATCTTAATTTTAGTCTGTGGTTGTAATTGAAATGGCATTAAATTTATAAATTAGTATAAATGTAACCCACTAAGTCAATCTGGTACCAACTCAAAATGGACAGGGTGGAGAAAAATGTGGGTAAAGCCAAAATGATCCGAATACGAAATTTAAAATTTGTGGCGTTTTTTAAGAAACAAAATTCACTCCCCTCGATGAGGGCATTTATTTCAACTCAAATTGTTTAAGTTGAGCTTAAAATTCGAATGAATTCGAACATCAGGTCCATTTAAAGTTAGTACAGTTTTGACACAATGGGTCGCAATGGTTTTTGTTTTTTTTAACAATGAGACATAAAAGCAACATTAAGATGTGATGAATTGTGCATTTTTTGAATATTAAAAATAAAAAAAGTAAGAAAAGCAACAAGCTTTATAACTTGATTCCCCTTTTACTCACCTCCAGTTAATAGATTTATTCCTTTGTTTTTGAATAAATTTGTTGGGTGTTCTTTTCATCCAAAATAATGCATAATCTTACCGTGATCATATTTGTAAATAATACATCCCTATTTATGTTCTGCAAAAATGGCATTATGGGTCAATAAATGTGTTTACTAACCCTGTTTAACTCTCTCTCTCTGTAACTATAACTTACCTTGTGGCCTTTTTCAATGCATCCTTGTCCCTGTCACCACGATCCCTGGAAGAATTGACAATTTCCTGAAGATGTTCCTTCTCGATTCTATCCTGGGCCAGTTGACCCTCCAAACTCTGGGGGAATACAAAAAAAAAAAAAGATATTATTCTGACTATACATAATAAGTAAGGAATTCTGATAGCTCTGTTGGTAGAGCACTCGATTCACAAACAAAAGGACCAGTATCGATTAAGGGTCTAGTTGAGTTTTTTTCCTGATCCCCCAACTTCAACCAGCACTGATTGGGTTGGTTAGGTATGGTGGAAATTACTTTGTAATTGACTAGTGTTTCATCCTAAGGGTAGCAAGCAAGTTATTGGTATTGTCCATTTAAATCACTAGAAACTGGGATAAATTTAAGGTCCACGTGCCTTACGTGGCTCTGAAGGACTACTTTAATAATGAACATAAAATTCTATTGTCTTAAAACTGGGAAAATCAAAAAGTTACATCAATGCTGTCTAATGGATGCTGATTTTTTTTTTCAAAACATCCTTTTTTATTGTCAACTTTCATAGAGAAAACAAAGATTTTTAAAATGCAATTGAAAAAAAACAATAAATCAACAACAACTAAAAAACCCACAACAAATATGATAATACAATTTTATCTAAAACTTCGTGTTCTTTTATCAAAGATAAATACTAGAAGAGGGTCATCATCTTTAAGGTTATGTAAAAATGACATTTTATTTTTCTCCAGCAAATTGAGTGGAAATACGGATAACTATGGATAGAAAAAGTAAAAGCTTAAACATATTCTTTTGAATGTTTACCTAATTGGCAATAATCCTTGTTTAGTTTTTGTATTTTAAATAAAAAATAATAAAATTCCCTTTATTCATCTCATAGGGGAAATTTGTCTTTAGGGTCTATTCCAAAGGAAGACTGGAATAACCCAGGCGTTAGCCGCAGTGCAGCACCACAAACTGAGCTAGGGTGAGGTGACTTGCTCAGGGCCACACCGTGCAGTGGGTATTCGAACTTGGTACCTTACGGGTACAGAGCAAAGACTGTACCACTGAGCCACACTGCCCAATCATTTTTTTTGATTTCCGGGATTTTTAATGTTTCTTTTTTTTTCATTCATTCATTTTTTTAAAACTCTCATTGTTTAATTTCAGTTTGTTTTTTTTAAACAACAAATGACATACACACAGAGTGACAAAATAAATTAAGTTTTCAGTACAAAATTCAGGCATAGTAAATGAAAAAAGTAAAATGTAAAATAGAACCTTACCCTGATCTGGACAGCCAATCTGTTACAATCTCCCTCTTTTGTCCTCAGCTGTTTCTGTAAATGTCCTCTCGTGTGCTCCAGAGAACCCTGGAGATTACTTAAGGCAAGTCTCTCATCCTGTGAAATAGATAAGAAACTTTAATTACTATAATTAATTAAATAAAGTTTGTGGCGCTGCACTACAGCTGATGCCCGGGTTATTCCAGTTTTCCCTTGGAATAGAACCTAGTGACAAATTTCCCCTATGGGATGAATAAAGGGAATTTTTGTTGTCTGTTTGTTTAACCGATGGACGGAGGTCCTGATGGCTCGTAAAATAGTCTCTCTGATGTTCAAAGTGGCCACTTCAATTTATAAATTTATATACACTGCTTAAGTCATCACGTAGAAGATAAATTAACTTTCATATAAAATGGTTCATCATTTAAACTGAAGCATACATTTAACTTCACAGAGTGATACTTTTCACCAACAGTCATCTATGTCAACTTCTAACCAAGCAAGTACCACAAACCATGTTAAATTTAAGTACGGTTTTGTCAAGAATAAATTTTAAATTGTATCTAGCGTTTATGTGATTACTATTGAATGACTATAATAATAATAATAATAATAATAATAATAATATAATCAACATCTGATACCTTTTCAATCCTGAGTTGATTTCTTAAATCAGCAATCAGACCTTCACACTCCAGTAGCTGAGATCTCAGTCTCTGTGGAAAATAGAAAATATCAATTTGTTAAAAATCAAGACAATGTATACAGTGCCTGTCCAGAATATATCAACATTATCATTATTATCATCATCATCATCATCATCATCATCATCATCATATTCATCATCATTATCATTATCATTATCATCATCATCATCATCATCATCATCATCATCATCATCATCATCATCATCATCATCATCATCATCATCATCATCATTACTATCATTATTATTATCATCATAAGTATTATTATTATCATTATTATTATTATTATTATTATTATCATTATTATTATTATATTATTATTATTATTATTATTATTATTATTATTATCATTATTATTATTATTATTATTATTATTATTATTATTATTATTATTATTATTATTATTATTATTATTATTATTATTATTATTATTATTATTACTGGGATTATTATAGACAGCATAAGCTATCCTTCAGAGCCATAAGACTGGTGATCCAGAGTCATCCTATTTCTATAATATTGAACAGTCAGTAACAAATGCTTGCTACCCTTTTAAATAGGACACTGTAGACATGATAAATTCTATTCATTATAAATATTGTTACTGACCTCATTAGCAAGGTCTCCATCAGCCACTTTTCTAATCAGAACTTCTCGCTGCTCACTGAGGTGAAGCCCTGAAGATTCAATGCGATGCTGGTCTCGTAAAAGGCGTCGGAGTGTACGATTAGTTGTCTCAAAATCAGCCATGGTGTCTAAAAATAACTCCCTCTGTTTAGCCAGACGGGCTTGCTCAGAACTTGACAATCTGGCCTCGTCTTTGTGAATTCGCACTAGATCTTTCAGTTCTCTTACCTGCAATAAGACATTTTTAAAGCAGTTTTTAAAAGAAAATTTTAAAGTCATCTCTTACGGTTATATTTAGATGGTATGTAGAAAGATTAAATTTAGCATTTATTGATTTATTTTCTTTAAAATATATTATTAAAGTTGTAAAAGAATGGATAAGTAATCTTCATAATACACTACAGATTTAATTACAATATTTTTGTAGTGTCACCTAATAGAACATATTAACCCTAATTTACAATTTTTAAAAATAATTCCGCATTCTCAGTTTAAATAATATGATGAGTGATTTTTTTTTTTAAGGATATATATTGCATGCCATGTATGTTGTGCACCGAGAGCTATATTGTATGGGACAGGCCTTATATAAACAAATTACATTATTATTATTATTATTATTATTATTATTATTATTATTATTATTATTATTATTATTATTATTATTATTATTATTATTACTATTATTATTATTTTTTTTATTATTATCATTATTATTATTTCCATTTTCACCTTTTCGTCAAATCTATCTCAGAACCTTAAGAATATGAAGATTTATTTCTACTTTTTTTAAAGTTCATTCCAGAAATAAAAATTAAATACGTAAGTAGCCTTTGCAAATACTTTTCAGACATGACGTGTACATAGCGAGTTCAGTTTAAAAACGAAATGCGCAATTACTAATAGCAAGTCAAAATCTTATATACAAGTTATTATGTGCATATAGCCAATTTTAATTGCACATAATTATGTGGGCAATGAATACACGTAACTACGTTTAGACACTACTTCATAAGATAGGAGAGAAAGAGGCAACACATCAAGAACAATAACTGCTGGGGATTATTTTTTTTCTGTTTACAGTTATCCACCCTTGAGCTAGAGTCGTTTTTGCATTGACAGAGCCGATCTGGCAGCTGCAAGACAGACTCGAGAGTGTTTTTGGCGACCACAGGACAAACACTGGAGTGTACCTGGTGGCCACAATTATACTCTAGAGTCTCTCAGGGGTAGAGTCATTCTTGCGTGGTACACCGGAGGGGCCATAGCCTGACATGGCGATTAATTTTCCTAAAAACCCATTATTAGTTCATGAAAGAGAAAGGTATTTGTTTGTTTTTAAGGGTTTCACAGCGTTTGCAACAAATGTAAGGCCATATCAGCGAAAGTAAAAAGGAGGAAAATGGGATAGTAAAAAGTTCTAGAATTACAATCAAAGTACCCAATAAAAAGGAAGACAAAGGGGAATGAGTTCAAATAGGGAACAGATGTAGATTCCAAGAACATGCTATCAGTGTACTTATTTTGAGATTATCTAAATGTTTCATCCTGACACAACCACAGGTTTCCACTAAGAGGGATTAAAAGAAAAAAAAATTGTCTTTTTTTCACCTTTCATTTTTTTCTTTGCCAAATATCGAAAATTTGCAAACATTTGTAAAAAAAAATTAAAAAATTGCAGATTTTGCGGCGCAATGTAAATCAATGATTTTTTGCGATTTTTTGTGGCCGCATGCAAAATACTGCCATGCCAGAAAAGCAAAAGGTCTTGCACCAATTAACAAATAACAAAAGCTGTAATAATACAATATAACGTTTAAACAAGTTGTGAAAATGTAATAAATATCAATCAAACAATGAGTCACCACAATCCCTTGCATTTGAGCTATCCAAAGCATTTTATTGTATATCTGTGTGGGAGAAAAGTCTGCTTTGTAAAACTGACAAAATATTTGCCTTCAGTTTATCTTATTTATTTTTTATTGGTGAATTTATCTTGTTTAACTACTTTCCTTTTCTAAAATTAATATTTTAACGGTGGCTTGTTTTGTAAAGATACAAACACAAACACATGAGATGGAGAAAAAGAGAGAGAAAAAAATAAAAGAGAGAGAAGGGGGGAGAAAGAAAAAGAGAGAGAAAAAGAGAAAGAGAGAGATAGATAGATAGATAGATAGAGAGAGAGAGAGAGAGAGAGAGAGAGAAGGATAGAGAGTGAGAGAGAGAGAGAAAGGTAGAGATAAAGGAAGGAGAGAATGAGAGAGATACAGAGAGAAAGAAAAGAGAGAGAGAGAGAGAGTGAGAGAAAAAGAGGCAGAGAAAGACAGAAAGAGAGAGAGATAAGGGGAGAGAGAAAATATTAAAAGGTTACTTACAGATTCAATTACTTCCAAATTCAGTTGGCCCACCTCCAATCAAAAAAATAATAATAATAAGCAGACATAACTTTTCACAAAAGCTGCCATCTCAATTTTCTTTTGTAAAAATAATAAAATCTTCCCAAAATCCCCACCTGCTGTGCTGCTGCTTGTCCATCCATCTCTGCCTCTATCAATTTCTTCATCAGCTTCTCCCTCTCGTAGTTCAAAAGGTCCTTTTGGCTCCTGGAAAAAAAGGAGGAATAATATCCCATGTTAGAGACAAAGGAAAATGTGTTTCTTTTTAATGTAACAACAAGATATGAAGTGAGTAGAAAAGTGCCAGAAGACAATAGAGAATAAAATTATTTTTTTTCGCGGCGGTGGTGGGGTTTGAACCTGCGACCTTATTGGTACGACAACTCCGCCTGGCAGGTGAGAGCGTGGCTCTACCGTGTGAGCTATCCACGAACACAAAAATATTCGTTTCAAACCCAAAGTCATTTCTAGATCCCTCTCTCACCCACTTCTTGAGATCGCCGATTCGTTCACCACCATCGCGAAGTAATTTTGACCAGCAGTTAAGCTTAATAGCCAATATTCTCATCACAAACATATAACATAGAAACGATTGAGACATTGAGTATGCTCCGGTGTATGGGGTGAATTTTTAATTCAGAAAAGTGAGTGGAGCAGGCACTTAATTTGGTAACAACAAGATATGAAGTGAGTAGAAAAGTGCCAGAAGACAATAGAGAATAAAAAAATTTTTTCCGCGGCGGTGGTGGGGTTTGAACCTGCGACCTTATTGGTACGACAACTCCGCCTGGCAGGTGAGAGCGTGGCTCTACCGTGTGAGCTATCCACGAACACAAAAATATTTGTTTCAAACCCAAAGTCATTTCTAGATCCCTCTCTCACCCACTTCTTGAGATCGCCGATTCGTTCACCACCATCGCGAAGTAATTTTGACCAGCAGTTAAGCTTAATAGCCATATTCTCATCACAAACATATAACATAGAAACGATTGAGATATTGAGTATGCTCCGGTGTATGGGGTGAATTTTTAATTCAGAAAAGTGAGTGGAGCAGGCACTTATGTTGGTAACAACAAGATATGAAGTGAGTAGAAAAGTGCCAGAAGACAATAGAGAATTAAAAAAATTTTTCGCGGCGGTGGTGGGGTTTGAACCTGCGACCTTATTGACAGTACGGAGAGGGGCAGATGTTGGATCAGACCACCACCTGCTATTGGCAAAGCTTAAGCTCCGACTCAGAAAACACGGGGCCAGATCACATACAAGAAGAAAATTCGAGGTGAATGCACTTGATGGGGAAAAGAATGAGGAATTCAAACTACAATTGAGTAATAGATTCCAACCTCTTACTGAGCTCGAGGAGGACATAGATGTAGAGTCACATTGGGCAAAGATCAAGGAAGTTTACATAACAACTTGCCACGAGGTATTGGGGGTAAAGAAATCGGAACATAAAGAATGGATAAGTCCAACCACCTTGGACCTTATTGAAAAGAGGAGAACAAGGAAGGAACAAGTGAATGCAAGCCGAACAAGGGCTTCAAGACTGGATGCACAAGAGCAGTATCGAGCCATAGCTAAGGAAGTCAAAAGATCTGTGAAGAAAGACAAGGAAGCATTCATGAACAGACTTGCAGAGAAAGCAGAAGCAGCAGCGACTGGAGGACACATGAGGATCCTTTATCAAACTACCAAGACACTTGCTGGAAAATATGGGAAACCAGAGGTACCAGTCAAAGACAAAGATGGGAAAACTATTTTTGGAAAAGAGGCTCAATCTGAACGATGGAGGGAACATTTCAACTGCCTTCTGAACAGACCACCACCAGACAACCAGCCAGAAATTTTGCCTGCAAGGAATGAGCTACCAATTAGCTGTGATCCACCATCGATAGCAGAGATTGTGGGTGCCATTAACAAGATGAAAAGGGGGAAAGCTGCTGGACCAGACCAGATTCCACCGGAGGCTCTAAAAGTTGATGCGGAAAGAAATGCTGAGGCCCTGCACCCACTATTTGAGAGAATCTGGAATGACGGGATATTCCCAAAGGATTGGAAGGAAGGACATCTTATCAAGCTTCCAAAGAAAGGGGACCTCAGTAATTGTAATAATTATCGAGGCATCACTCTTCTTTCTATCCCAGGAAAGGTTTTCAACCGTATTATTTTAGAGAGAATTAAGAATGCAACAGATGCTAAACTGCGGGACGAACAGGCAGGTTTTCGGAAAAACCGTTCAACCACCGACCAGATTGCCTCTCTGCGAGTCATAGTGGAACAGTCTATAGAATGGAACTCTCCTCTTATTGTCAACTTTCTGGATTACGAGAAGGCTTTCGACAGTATTGACAGAGCAACATTGTGGAAAATTCTGGCACATTATGGACTCCCTGAAAAGATAGTAAACCTCATTAAGGAAATGTATGAAGGATCAAGTTGCAGGGTTGTACATGAAGATCAGCTGACTGACAGCTTTGAAATTAAGACTGGTGTCAAGCAGGGATGCTTGCTCTCTCCATTCCTGTTCATCCTTGCCATTGATTGGCTAATGAAGGAAACCTCCAAAGGGAGAAGAAATGGGATACAGTGGACCCCCTGGACACAGTTGGATGATCTGGATTTTGCAGATGATCTGGCTCTTTTGTCCCACACCCAGGACCAGATGCAAACAAAAACCACAATTATAAACAGCCTCTCGGAATCAATTGGTCTAAGAATACACCCTGCAAAGTCAAAGGTCTTGAGGATAGGTACGCGTCAAAGGGAGCAGATCAAAGTAAAAGATCAGGAACTCGAAGATATAGACACTTTCTGCTATCTCGGAAGTATAATTGACAAGGATGGAGGCACGGAAGCAGAGGTGAAAGCACGAATAGGAAAGGCACAGGCTGCATTCACATCTTTGAACAGAGTTTGGAGAACTAAAGATATCTCCCTTCAACTAAAGCTAAGACTTTTCAACTCAAACGTGAAGTCTGTCCTACTGTATGGATGTGAAACTTGGAACGCATCACAGGCATGTATAAGGAGGGTACAGATTTTTGTAAACAGGTGCATGCGTAAGCTACTCAGAATAAAATGGATGGATAGAATAAAAAATGAAGAAGTATGGAAAAGAACACAGCAGAAACCAGTAGGAGAGGATATAGGAAGAAGACGATGGAGGTGGATTGGACACACGCTTAGAAAGAATGACTCAACTATAACAAAGAAAGTATTGGACTGGAACCCTCAGGGCAGAAGATCAAGGGGAAGGCCACGAGGAACATGGAGAAGAATTAAAGAAGCTGATATACAGAGAAGTGGTAAGACCTGGAATGAGATAAAAAAGTTGGCTCAGGATAGAGAAGGATGGAAACTGTTTGTCTGTGGCCTATACCCTGACCCAGGGTGAAAAAGGCAATGATGAACTCCGCCTGGCAGGTGAGAGCGTGGCTCTACCGTGTGAGCTATCCACGAACACAAAAATATTCGTTTCAAACCCAAAGTCATTTCTAGATCCCTCTCTCACCCACTTCTTGAGATCGCCGATTCGTTCACCACCATCGCGAAGTAATTTTGACCAGCAGTTAAGCTTAATAGCCAATATTCTCATCACAAACATATAACATAGAAACGATTGAGACATTGAGTATGCTCCGGTGTATGGGGTGAATTTTTAATTCAGAAAAGTGAGTGGAGCAGGCACTTATGTTGGTAACAACAAGATATGAAGTGAGTAGAAAAGTGCCAGAAGACAATAGAGAATAATTTTTTTTTTCCGCGGCGGTGGTGGGGTTTGAACCTGCGACCTTATTGGTACGACAACTCCGCCTGGCAGGTGAGAGCGTGGCTCTACCGTGTGAGCTATCCACGAACACAAAAATATTCGTTTCAAACCCAAAGTCAGGTCGCAGGTTCAAACCCCACCACCGCCGCGGAAAAAAAAATTTTATTCTCTATTGTCTTCTGGCACTTTTCTACTCACTTCATATCTTGTTGTTACCAACATAAGTGCCTGCTCCACTCACTTTTCTGAATTAAAAATTCACCCCATACACCGGAGCATACTCAATGTCTCAATCGTTTCTATGTTATATGTTTGTGATGAGAATATTGGCTATTAAGCTTAACTGCTGGTCAAAATTACTTCGCGATGGTGGTGAACGAATCGGCGATCTCAAGAAGTGGGTGAAAGAGGGATCTAGAAATGACTTTGGGTTTGAAACGAATATTTTTGTGTTCGTGGATAGCTCACACGGTAGAGCCACGCTCTCACCTGCCAGGCGGAGTTGTCGTACCAATAAGGTCGCAGGTTCAAACCCCACCACCGCCGCGAAAAAAAATTTTTATTCTCTATTGTCTTCTGGCACTTTTCTACTCACTTCATATCTTGTTCTTTTTAATGTATAGACTTTATGCTTTACAAAAATGATAAAAGATAATCATAACGATAGTAATAATAATAATAATAATAATAATAATAATACACATTTATATAGCGCTCATTCTCGTGTAAAACACAAGCTCTGGGCACTTTACAATATAAATATCAATTTTAAGTGAAAAAAAATAAAATAATAATAATAATTCATAGTAGTGGGAGTAATAATAAAAAAAATACAATATTAGTAGTAGTAGTAGTAGTAGTAGTAGTAGTAGTAGTAGTAGTAGTAGTAGTAGTAGTAGTAGTAGTAGTAGTAGTAGTAGTAGTAGTAGTAGTAGTAATAATAATAATAATAATAATAATAATAATAATAATGATGATGATGATGATGATGATGATGATGATGATGATGTTGTTGTTGTTGTTAAAGTACCCTTTTATAACACTAAATGCCGAAAACTCAAAGCACTTTAAATTTACATCATTGAACTAACCGTATAGGTAATATAGTTATAAGACAGTCCATTGAAATGATTATTATATTATGTGATACTTTCTTCATGTCTATATTGAGGAGAGGAGAAGGAGATCCTTTTTCTTCCTTCATTTTTTTATTTCAAAATTTCTTTTTACTTTCCTGAACAAGTTCTTTTTTTTTATTAAATCAATTTAGAAACTGCTTTTTGAAAGAAAGAAAAACGATAAAAGCATCAAAATATACAAGTATATACAAAGTTTATGGATGAAATAATAAAAAAGGAAAGAAAAATAGAGAGGGAGAGAGAGAGAGAGAGAGAGAGAGGGGGGGAGAGAGAGAGAGAGAGAGAGAGAGAGAGAGAGAGAGAGAGAGAGAGAGAGAGAGAGAGAGACAGAGACAGAGACAGAGGGAGGGAGGGATAAAAATGAGAAATACAGAAAGAAAGAGAGGCTTGTGAGGCCTGAACAATAAATAAGGAACTAGAAAGGTGAATCAACGTATTGGAGAACAAGAGTTTTACAGAGAGATCCTTTGTATGTCATTCCTGGAAATTGGAACTTACAATGATGTTCTTGAAGATGTTAAAAAGTGTCGGGTAGACAGGAGCCATTGTTTGAAATGGTTAAAATGGTTAAAGAAGGAAGCGTTCATAGTTTGGACACTTGGTCAGATACGACAGCTTGTGCAAAGTGGAAGGTCAAGGGAGAACAGGAAGTCAAAAGAAAATGTGGCGGGACAACATCAAGGAATGGACAGGTTTGATGTCATATGGGCTGATACTGATAGAAAAGGTCACTGATCAGGATGAGTGGCACCAGATAGTGAATGCTGCAACCTACAAGTCTCCCTGACTATTTACGTCGTCGTATATAGACGAAAACAGTAAGGACCCCAAAGAGAGAAAGAGCCCAGTCGAACATAGAGGGGGAGACAACTGTCTTACATCAAAGGATTAAAAGGAAAATCATTGAGAGATCCAAAAAAAAAAAAAAAAAAGAAACAGAATAAAACATTGAACGAGGAAAATAAATGAATGTTATTATTAATTACTCCAACACCTGCTTATTAATAAATTTATGTCCATCCCAGAATGAGTCTTTACAATCCAAAGCATTGGATAGGATTTTTTTTTAAAGAAAGATTTAAATTAAAACATAATAATCCATTTTCTTGAAGAATTGTAAATGTTTTGGAAAAGGAAAGTAATAACTTTAAATTTATGAACAACACACTGGCCTCAGATATCTGCCGTTATTTTAAATAACACGGCATGTGCAATGTTAACCAAATAGCACATACTGTGTTCTTTTAAAAATGGCAGAGATGTAGAAGACAAAGAATCTGATAAATAGACCCATCACAAAATAAAAAATGTTACAACAGCATATACAACAGTAGGGTCTTTATCACAAGAGTTTTATTAATGTTGTGTGACTGGAAATTGGAACGTTCTGTTGTAAATGCACAATTGTGGAATGGGCGGTTGTTTAATAGAATAATTCTGCAAAATGCGGAATTGTAGGAAAAACTGCATCCAGTTAAATCTGCAGACTGAAAACTTAACCATTTCCACCGAGAAGCTATGAGATTCGGGCAAATTGGAACTCTTTGAAGTAGACCTGCCATAAGGGTCATGAAGTTTATCCTAGTTCTTTCAAGTTTTAATTCCAAAGTTAAATATCAATAGGCCTAAATAATTCTTTGCATATTGATGAATCAAATACTGTTACATCTAGTTCTGGGACCAGAATTTACACAGCTCTCTTATTGGTTGGATGATTCTCACCAAAAAAAACAAACATATAAAGTAACTCCTAAATCGTTTGCTTGTTTTTGTTTTGGTTAGTTTTGTTCTTTGTTTTTATTCCTTTTTGTTTCCTTGTTAGTCTAGTTTGTTTTTCCATATTTGTTTCCTCTATTTTCATTTTTAAAATCTAAAATCTACACATTTCATAAATTGCTCTGAGTGCTTTAAAATTGAAAAACTGAAAATTTAAAGTCAGTTTATATATCTAAAGGCCAGTATCGAAAGGAATGAAATAAAAGAAAGAGCTAAAGCATACAACATGAAAAGAATGGAAATGGTCAAGGGACTAAAATGTTTGTAGATAAGGAGCTAAGTTGTCTTACACCCATTTTGTAGGATTTTTTTCGTTGTCTTTCAAATTGTCACCATTGGCATATTTCATGCCTTTTCTAGCGTTTTGGAAAAGAAGAGGAAGCAAAAGCAATTGATATATATGATGTATTATACACTGTAATGAATGCAGATTAACAGAAATAAAATAATATAAAAATAATAAGCAAATTAAAAAGTTAAACAAAATTACGTCAAACCGAAATCATGCACGTCCTAGTTTCCTAGTAAATCACAATGGAAAAAGTGAATCATGGAAAGGACAAGCATGATAATATAAGAGTATTTTCAAGCAAACTAAAGACTTTTTAAAAATTACACCCTTCTGTATTATTACGAGATGCCGTTGGCTTGGCATTCCATGGAGGTTTATAGATTATCCAAGAAACATATGTCTATTGTCAACAGGAATCACCTATGTTGTCAAATTTGAGCAAATTGGGGGTTAATGATTTTGCCCAAGGAAAAAAAACTGCCTAAAGCGTGGTTCGAACCTAGCTTCTTCCAGGTCCTAATGCTCTCCAGTCACTTCGCCCCACTACAGATAAGTAGTCATTCAGAACTGCTACCCTTTGGATAGGATACTAGTCTATCACAAAGTACATTCTGCCAGATCTAACAGACCCAACTACCCATTTACTGCTGGGAGGACAGAGGGATCGGAAAAGAATCTCAATTGTACCTGGGATCAATCCTCTACAGATACATTTTATTTATGTTTCCATTGTATTCTGTTGTTGGCTGAAGAAGGTTTTTGAACCCGAAATGTTCCGTTTTTAGGCATTTTGTTCTTTTTTGAAACTGTGTCTATATCTATTTTTGTTAATTCATTCCTTGAATGTAAGAATTTTTTAAAACCAAAATCTTATCAATTAGGCTAAAAATTCAATTTTTTTAAAATAAAAGGAGTTGTTAATAAAACATTCAAAACATAATTTATTTTTCATCTTCTACAATATTGTTTCTTACTTTCACAATCTTCATTTCCTAAATATTTCGAAAGCAAGAAACTATATTGCAGAAGTTGAAGAAAATTCAAACTTAGAGGTGTCTAAACAAGCTAATAAAATAGAGAGTAAAATAAAAGGAGTAAAGATAACAACAAAAAATTCACACTTTGAATGCTATACTTACTTTGTAATTTCTGCTTCTTCAGCCAACAACTCCATATTTTGCCTCAGCATTTTATTCTCCGTCTCCGTCACGGCTAATTCCTCCTCCACATTAACGAGTTCCTTTTCTTGTTTCTCTAACATTCGTGATGAAGTGTTCAGTAAATCTTCTTTGTGTTCAATTTCCTTCAAGGCCTTCTGTAGTACAACCTGCAATCGGAAATTAATTCAATTTATAAATAAATAATCCATGGCTTTATAGATAGACCTCGAGGTCCCCATTAACCTAAAAATCACAAACTTGTCCTAAATATGTGAAAATAATACTTTAAACTCCATTACATACAACTCTGGAAACTTAGTCTTCTAGAAGTTTTATTGAATTAAAAATCTTTATATTTATTTAGTTTTCTGGTTGGAGCTAAAAATTCGTAGTTCTATGGAATTGTCGCAATAGTAGGCAGGTCTGCATATACATCAATACGTAGAGCACTCACTTCACATGCAACAAGACCAAGATCGATGCAGTCAAGATTTCTTTCACACCACACTATCCACCAAGCAATGATTGAATAGCTGGGTCTTTTTTGATCTGATAGAAAGTACTTTGAGATAGACTAGAGTCCTAACCAAAGGTCAGCTATTGTCTATTTCACGCTATAGAAACAGGCTCCATCTAGACACATGATATGTCATTGATTTCAACCAATCTTGGTTTTAACGTTAAAAACTGAATATTCTTGGAGTTGAATGTTAAGCAAACCAGAACATGAATACATGTATATTCGGTTTATGGTAAGCATTATAAATTTCAAACATAAAAAAAAATAATAATAATAAAATAAAATAAAATTCCCTTTATTCATCCCCAAGGGGGAAATTTGTCTTTAGGGTCTATTCCAAGGGAAGACTGGAATAACCCAGGCGTCAGCCGCAGAGCAGCGCCACAAAGTGAGCTAGGGCGAGGTGACTTGCTCAAGGCCACACAGTGCATCGGTGGGTGATTGAACTCAGTACCTTTCGGGTATGAAGCAAAGACCGTACCACTGAGCCCCGCTGCTTAAGATATTATTGAACTCATAAAAGCCCTTGATAGAGAACTTTTTGCTTTAAAATTCATATACATGACTGAACATTCATAATTAGTCATTCATAAGATTGGATGTTTGTTTAGTTTTGTTTTTTGGTTTTGTTTTATTTTCATTTTTTTCTATGTTTTTATCTGTTTCTCCCTTTTTAATATTTTTTATCTCAAAGAGTATGCAATGTGTAATATATTGTTACTTATGTTTTAAGGGCATTTAAGGAACACTTGGTCCATTTTAAATCCCTATTACTGATATAATACGATATTTTAAAAAAAAATTAAATTATTTTAAAAACATGATAACATCAGAATAACGAATGAGTAACAGTGAACTTTTCAAAAGGAGAAATTTGGAATAACAATGAAACAGCTGTTATATTATTCAGGAAAATGGGATTAAAATCAATATTTCTGTGGAAATTGTTAATGAAAAATAAAATAAACTGAATAAAATCATCACAAAACATTAAGTTTCAAATTTAACAAAACAAACTTTTTTTTCTTCAAATTTTAGCTCCTCTTACTTTTTTCACTTTTTTCAACATAATATGGATGGGGCACAGATTTCTTTCTATGTCTGAATTCTGGTAGATTAATGGTGATCACGTTATCAATTTCCATTTTAAATAATCTAAGAATTACATATTTAACCAGTAACAGCCATACCTGGAAAACTCATATTTTAAAATTTGGTCAGAAAAATCATCCTTCATATATCAATTGGCCCTCAGGTTGGCAAAACCTCTCAAACCTGGGAGGGTCATTTAAATCGTTCGATATTGGAAGGACGAGATTTTGGCCAAATTTTTAAATACGAGTTTGTCCAGAGGACAGATGACGGCAATTACCTGGTTTTAAAAATTAACATTAAATTAAATAAAATTAAATAATAAAAACACATTAAAACGAAAATAAAATTTATGAAGAAATAAAATAAAAATAAAAGTAGTAAAACAAAAAACTCCCTTATTCATCCTCAAGGAAACTTTTCTTTAGTACGGCGATGTGGTCTTGTGTTATGACACTTGCCTTAGGATTGGAAGGCCCTGGGTTCGAGTCCTGCTCTGAGCAGCACATAGTTGAGTCCTTGGTAAATGCTCTTTACTCACATTCTCCCACCAAAATCAGGTGTAAAATGAGTACCTGGCCGTTTACAGCGTTCTCTTTTTCAGAAAAAAAAAACATTGTAGAATCGCCTAACAGGTGTCAAGTCTCTACCTACATGTTAAGTGTTACTGTTGGCCAGGGACCCCTTGTAAAGTAGTGCGGGGCGGTCCTTGGCAAGCTTAAGGACCACGGTCCTACGGTCCTTGGGAAATGAAGACCGCAAGGACCGGTCCTAGGACCAGTCCTTTTCGACATTGAACATTCCTGAGAGACTGTTGGAAATTCGAACCGGTTTGACCTTTGAGACCGTGGGATCGTTCATTCTTGAACCGTTAAAGACCGCTACACGATGAAAACCGTGGTCTACAGGAGTAAAACACACGGAGTAGTCACACTCATTTCAAATTGTAACCTAATTAGAGAAGAGGGGTGATGCCTTCTTTATTTGCTCACCGTACTTCATTGTTACTTCGATAATTTAATAAAATTTGAAATTTATCCCCATTAACGGAGATAATGGCATCGCCCAAGGCGTTGATCGAGTTGTTCGTGGCGTTGATACACACACGCAACTCCTACCTCAAAAAATCGGATTTGCTACTTGCTAGGTTCGACACACACACACACACACACACACACACACACACACACACAAACACAGACATCTTTTGTAGTCACATACATTTCAAACAATAACCCATTAGAGAAGAGGGGTCATGCCTTCACCATAGATCATTGTCATTGCGATCATTATGGTGTAGTAAATTTTGAAATTTACCCCGTATAATGGAATCGTCCAAGGCGTGCGCCTCCTGTTCCCCCCATCTCACACACGAAAGGGCGGTTTGCGGAGTGGAGGTTGGTGGTCGTCTGCCTGTATGGTCGTCTGTGTCGTTTAGTGTATGGCAAAGGGGGGTGGGTGCGATTAATTAAGTGGGATGGGTGGTGATTGGTGGAAGATAGGCAACCGAAGCAACGAATCGCTGGGGAAGTAGTAGGCTATGGCGCGAGACCGTAGGACCGTGGTCCTTGCAAGGACCGCCCCGCACTAGTTGAAAGGTGATAAGAAGTGAGGACCGCCGCCGGTCTTCCCCTATGGGACCGGTCTTCGGTTCACAGCTAAAAGACCGTCGGACCGCGGTCCAGACCGGTCTTCAGCGCGGCACTATTGTAAAGCACTTTGGGCATGTTTAGTGGATATTGTGCATTATAGAAGCTCCAATTTGTTTGTTTTTCCTGTTTCTATTGGGAAAAAATCAAGATAACCTGAGAATCAGTGGCAATGCAATGCCACAAGGTGAACAAGAAAGGCTAAGTTCTTGCTTATGGAAAAAATGAAATGCCGACAGCAAGACTCAAACCTGAGTTAGTGCAAATGTTATGTCCACTTGACCACATCATCCACTCCTATCCCATTTCCCATCCTATTCAAGATTTGATCTTAAATATTCCAGCAAACAAATAATTGTTTTTTCTGTCCAATTGATTTCCAGTAATCAGAAGGCCTTGGGTGTGTTTGAGCTTGAAACATTCCATGTTTTGCATTTTGGTCTTTTTTGACACTGTTATATTTATATTAAACAGAACATAATGATGACACCGGATCGGTCGAGGCCTGGGACAAGAACGACTGCGCGTTCCATCGGCAATTTCCAGGGTGGACGTGATAAATCAGCGACTGGATATTAATATTTGTACATTACTTGTTACAGTCATCAGCTTCTTGCAGCTTAGTATTGACATCATTAAAAAAAAAGCCATTGTCAGTATATGATTCACCTCTGACATAATAATACCCTATTGAGACGATCTGACATAATAATACTTTATGGAGACAGTGGATATCACCTACATTATATAAAAATAAACCCACCTCATTCTTGAGAGTTCCAACCTCTCCCATCAGATTGTTGATTTTATCCTCATACCTCCTCACCTCTCCTCCAACCCTCTCCTCCTCATCTGTGGAGAGGTCTCCACTTCGGAGGGTGTTGATCTCCAATTTATTTGTGGGGCCCTGGGGAAAAAATAAATAAATAAATATTGATTGAAGATTCTTAGAGAGAGAGTTTGCTGATTTGTGTGAAAGTTTTCTGACGCATTCCATTTTTATTGTTTGTTTTGTTGGAAACTAAATAAATAAAAATGTGAAATTGACTGTAAGCTTCAATTTAATGTACAAAAACAGATAGAATGGACGTTTTGGTTTTACCCTTTATCAACAAAACAGGATAACTACAGACAAATGAGAGAAACGTCCATTCTATATGTTTTCGTACATTAAATTGAAGCTTACATTCAATTTCACATTGTTATTTATTTCTTCGAGCTTCGATCAGCACCATTTACATATCGCTGGAAACTGGAAAGGGTTTTACTACCGAAACTTGTTTTTGATATCATAAACTACAAAAGTGTATTTGATGTGTATTTTATCAAACTATGTTTTTCAATTGTCTGTAATTATTTAACTGACCTTTCACATATACTATTTGAAAATTATTTTCAATTTAAATAAGTATGACGGAATTTTGTACACATTTTATTTTTCAAAATAATAAAATTAAAGAGATAGAAATCGAAGACTGCCCTGTCAACAAGGCAATGTTCGAGGTCAATTGTAGCTCATAGAAGGACTACTGACACTTTTCAATATCATAACATTAAGAGGTGAAAAATTTAATTTAAAAAAAAAAATTTGTTATAAAAAAAAAGATACCATGATCATTGTCTCCTAATACTGCTTGGAATTAATCCAGGAAGTTTAAATTGATAAATTAAAGTAATCAAATATAAGTAAAATGTTGCGAAACACATTTTTGCCTTTAAAAAGTTTTGTGCATTTAAATCTGTAGAAATGTTTATGACCAAAAGTTTCACCAAGCACAGAAAACACTTTTTATGCAACCAAGCAACAACAACAAAAATGAAAGCAAAATCATAACTAGCAATCTATGCCCAGGTGATTAGGAAGGGATAGTTTTGGGAGCAGTTTAGATACAAAAGCATGTGAAACATTGGCCATTGGATAATATAAATGACACCTCAGCTAAACTCATCAAATAAGTTGATTAAAAAATTAAAAAACAATCCATTACCCACTGGTCTAGAAAATCCTAGCTCCAAAAATAAACATGCATGTGTGTCATGTAAATGCATCCAAGTCTTTATTTTTAAAAAGTGAGTGGAGCAGGTAATCGTATTAACGATAACTAGAAATGAAAAGAATAAAGAAGTACTAAAAGATAAGAGGGAATAAAAACTTTTAACAGTGAGTGAGAATTGACCCAAGGCTATGACAGATACAGCACCCTCTGCTTCGCTGTGAGAGAGACGTCTATGCACTTCGCCATTAATTTAGTAATGAGTTTAAAGTGATACTAAGCTGCTAGAAGCTGTGGACTGTAAAAAGTAATAAACAACTTCCAAAAAGAATAAAATACTAAATACGGAATGTTTTGGGCTCAAAACCCAATAACAAAAAACCATGAAAACATAAATACACTACTAAAAAACCAGAATAGCAGAGAAATATTCAGCACATCCTCTCTGTGTGCGGCTATGTGGTCTAGTGGTATGACACTCACTTTCGGATCGGAAGGTCCTGGATTCAAGCCTCGCTCAGCGCATAGTTTAGTCCATGGAAAAGACTCTTTATTCACAATCTCTGACCGTACTCAGGTGTAAAATTAGTACCGGGCGATTAACAGCATTGTCTCTATCCGATAAATAATTGTAATATCACCTAACAGGCGTCATGTCTCATCCTACGTGTTAAGTGTTGCTGTTGGCCAGGGCTAGGGACCCCTTGTAAAGCGCTTTGAGCACATTTAGTGGATATTGCGCTATATTTTTTTAAAAAGCTCAAAAAGCTCATGTATAAAAATCTTGGAATGTCAAAGATTTATACACAGAGAGGACAGCCCGAATATTTCTCTGCCATCGATCTGGTTTTTTTGTAATGTATTTATGTTTTCATTGTTTTTGTTCTTGGCTGAAGAAGGGTTTTGAGCCTGAAATGTTCCGTGTTTGGTATTTTGCTCTTTTTTAAAGCTGTTATATTAATGTTTGTTAATTACTTTTAATAATGGATGAGGTCATAGTCTGTGTGAACTCATAGCCAGACATTGTCCAAAAAATCATGTCAAAATAATAGGCAACAACCAGCTAGAGAAATTGGGCATGGAGTTGTATTCAATAGTTCAACCAATGGAATCATATTTTTTCTTGAACACTTCTAATGACAACTCAAATTTAACTTTCTTTTTAGTGATCTTGGTATTTCATGTATATTTTTTAGAGCGATTGGCATATGGGTCTTAGCAGGGATTGATTGTGTTTATGGTTAGTCCAGTAATATTGTAAAGTGCTTTGAGGTTTAGAGGCATTTACCGCTATAAAAGAGTATTATAATTATTATCATTATTATTATTATTATTATTATTATTATTATTATTATTATATTATTATTATTATTATTATTAATATTATTATTATTATTATTATTATTATTATTATTATTATTATTATTATTATTATTATTATTATTATTATTATTATTATTATTATTATTATTATTATTATTATTATTATTATTATTATTATTATTATTATTATTATTATTATTATTATTACCATTATCATTATGTCTCTTCCGACAGGTTAAATGTAAGCTGTTCCATCAGCAATTCGAGGACGTTGAACTCTAACCGTAGAAGGGCCATGGGCAGTAAAACAAATTTTTTAGCTTATATTAAAGCCAAACTCCTCCTCTACCCTTGTGACCAACAGAAACTAACCACAATCCTGTTATTTGACAAGGATAGTCACGTGACCTAAACACACGTGTTAATTGTTGTTGCAGAAGCAGAACTGTTTTCATTTTTTATTATATTTTCTCGAAATCACCTCTATCATTTGACACACTCAACATGACATTTTAAATGCTGCTAGTTCTTTCAGCCTGGTGTTGATAAGTACCTACCATATAAATGCAATCTTTTCTTGTTTTTTAACTGTCTAAAAACAATTGTCTCAGACTGGAAAGCTGTGAGTTCGAAATCTACTGTCATCCTTACACTTTTTTTTCAAGACTAGAGTTTTAAACATACTCTGGAAATACTCCTATATAAAAATTTGGCCAGAAAACTTGTCCTTCAAATATCGATCGATTTAAATGACCCGCATCTTGGCAAAAACTCTCAAACCTGGGACTTTGCAAAATCATTATGTTGCGTGAAAGGAGGTTATTTAATTTCTTCTTTTTTTTGTTTTTATTGCGGACCAGAGCGAGATATTACCATTACTTCCTTTGTATGCAGATGTATTAAGTGTTTTGTTTTACATGCAAAAATTACAGCCACTCAACAAAACAAGTCGTTTCTGGAAGGAAAAAAACTTTTCTTTCATTGATCTTTCTGCTTTGAAATGTGTATATTTATCATCTATAAGATGTTTACAACATGTATCATGCAAAGTTGTGAATTGTCAAAAAACAAATAAAGTTTGACGGTGATGAACGTGACAGTAAAATTATCTTTACTCTTACCATTGAGCAATGAGGATAGTCCTATCAGAATGAAAACCACATTATTTAATTTCTCCAATAGTGACAGATGCACACCAGCTGTCTCCAAAATAGTTATATGAGACCCGCGTCTCAAAACAGTATCATGTCAGGGTGAACCCGATACTCAAAATTGAATGTTATATTTATTATATAAAATTGTAACTATAAAGAATTCCCTACTGAGTTTAGGAAATGAGTTTTGCTTCTCAGACTTTAAAGAGCTAAAAATTCTCCAATTTTCATTATTTTTGTTTTTAAACTAGGTTTTCTTTATCCAGTTCAGTCTTTAAACCGAATTGAGATGGGGTCACATTTTTAAGAGAAGCGTCTTACAGTAAATGTCTAGAGAAATACAGTTTGAATCAGGTGTCAACAGAGATAGAAACTAGTATAAAGTTCAAGCAGACAGACTGAAAGACAGAGATTTCAATGATTAAATTACCAGCATAACAACCAATGAAAGACAGAAAAGAAAAGCTGAAAGAAAGACCAAACACCAATACTTCTGAACAAACAAACATACAATATCAAAATTAAGCATGGACATTTTTGCAGACCAACCAATTATGAAAATTTAGTAGATTAAATTCGAGTCAATATTGGCCACGTTCGACCCTAAATCATTTTGAAAAGAAGATTCACATTAGGCTAGAAACCATGATGAATTTTGGGTTGATGATGATTTTTTTCTTGAAATTCAGAACTTTTCCCAAACACACAGATTATATGCGGCTATGTGGTCTTGTGGTATGACACTTGTCTTCGGATCGAAATGTCCTGGGTTTGAGTCCTGCTCTGAGTGTGCACAGTTGAGTCTTTGGAAAAGGCTCTTTACTCACTGTACTCAGGTGTACCTGGTCATTAACAGTTTTGTCTCTGTTTGAAAAATTGTAATATCGCCTAACAGGCATCCTGTCACATCCTACATGTTAAGTGTTGCCATTGGCTAGGGACCCCTTGTAAAGAGATATGAGCATGTTTAGTGAACATTGTACTATAGAAAAGCTCAAGTTTTGTTGGGGTTTTTTTTTTACTTTGCTAGTTCCCTGTGGCAAGTCTGCTTAAGACAATCTCCCGTATCAAACATCAAGAATTTCCTGATCTGGTATTCTCTGTTTCCAGCTGATTCCCAGCATTCTATTATTACACCTAATTTTATATGCATCTATTCTTCTCACATAATTCTTTCTCAGTGGCTAAGCTTTGGATCCATACTTTTCAAGCATTGAAACATTGTCCAAAAAAAAGGGATGATTAGATATAGTATATTTGTGTGTCCAGTCCATAATCAAAAACAAAGGAGGAAACCATATCTATTTGATACAATTTTCAAAATCCTCTATTTTTGTTTCGATTGTTCAAAATTTGCACCTTTTACCCTCACATCTAAAAAGACTTGGAAAGGAAACATGCTAACAAAAGCAAGAGAAAATGGCTAGAAATATTTTGAAATATTGTTTGCAGAAGAGAAAAGTTGGGATGTTTGAATTCATAAAGAAATGTCAAGTCTTACTCTGAGTATGCCACAGGGCTAAATAACATGGAAGGAGAAGCATGATAATAATTTTAATCATTTTTAAAGTATGAGATAAAAATAAAAACACATCATCAATGCTTTACAAATCAGTCATTTGGTTTATATGAAATGATATTAGATGTTCTAATCAGAAGATACAAGAACATGAAATAAAAGATAATTTGAATTCAAAGAAATAAAAAATTTTTTGACCAATCTGGCATTGTGTCCTTATGGGAAAATGACAAAAAGTTAATCAAAAATGAAATTATCAGAAATATGAAAATTTCGTTTTTGAACTTAATTCATTGACGGTGACGAAGGCCAGTAGTGGTAACTAAGACCAACCCTCAAATGTGCCGCGCCCTTTGTATTATAAATTCACGTTTCAATATCTTAATCACTCTAACACTATACCGTTTAAAGGTGATAAGTCATACTTTCAAAGAGTTCCCCTCTCCCTCCCTGCAAACATAAAAATCAAGCTGATTCTTTTTTTAGTTTTCTTTTTTTTTTTTTTTCTTGGGCAAAATTATCTGTTATTTATCCACTCCATGCCAAGTGATATATATATATATATATATATATATATATATATATATATATATATATATATATATATATATAATATATATAATATATATATATATATATATATATATATATATATATATATATAAAGCATCTTGAGTAAAATCATTTACCTGCAATTTGTTTCCTTTCACAACATGGATGATCTCTATCAGCATCATTATTTTGTCTCATGGATTATATCTACTTTCCTTTTTTAATTTGCCCATAGCCTCTTACAATGCCACGTGAAAGGGGTGGAATTTTTTTTATTTTAATTTTTTTCATTAATATCTTTAAAAACCAAACCAAGCAGGTTATTTCAATTATGAAATGGCACATAATGAAGCACAAGAAAGAAATGAAGAGTGGCTCATGGCATAATTTGGAACAAAGCGTCCTCCCGATCAGCAGTACTCTAGCGGAATTATACCTTTTCAATGCATTGAATCGCAGTTATGTGTATTATATGACATTATCACAGCAGATAGATAAAAAGCCGATTATTTATATATATACAATCTTGATAAAACTGAATTTTACATATTCATGTGTTTGAAAGCTGACCAATATGTCTTCTTGGTAGACAATTAGTTAAAACTGATCAATATTACACAATTTAAACTTTTTGTTTTCAATAAATTTGAAACAAAGTTACAAAAAAGAAAACATTCAAGGATTAAATCTTCATTTCAGACTCTTACACATTTTCTTTTTCACCATCAGAATTTGTTCATGTAACTCTAGCTCGATTTTAATTTTGTTGTGATTCGTTGGATCTGTGGGGGATAAGCTAACTCACATTAACTTAATATACACTTATCTGGAATTTAATACCATAGCCAACGAAAAATATTTATATAAACTGGACATTTATTAATCATGATTTTTTTTCAATGAATGTAGAAGTTATGATTACTGATTAGTTAAACTTCATAATTTTAACAACAACAAAAATTATATCTAATATTGAAATGCTTTTTTGTTTAAGCATACCTGCCAGGTAACCCGCCCCCCTTTGGTGGCCTTGCCAGGCGCAGGGACCCATGGTCCAGACTTGTTACTAGGACTCACACTCCTAGCCCTGGCACGAGAAGAAGCTGTTGACCTTTGTAATCTTTGGCTGCCAGATGCCTTGCTTGAACCATTCTGGGAAAATTTGAACATGACTCCAATAAGAATGAAATTTAAAATATATATATATTTATAAGAGGACTACTAACGTCATTGAATATTGCTGGTTTTATTTTGATTTGACATTGATTATACTTTTCAAGCTTTTTCAAACATTGCGTCAAAATGATGAAGGTGTTTTATAAAATGGACATCAAAGTTATGAATGACGAAATCTTCAAACTTAAAAGCATTTGAAGTGTTTCTTACAGTTGTTCAAAACTGTATCTGCATACAAATGTTCAGAATTTAAAAGTCTGCAAGAAAAAACGCCTTCGATTTTGACATGTCCAAGTGCGCTTTCTCCTTTATTGTATAACTACCAATATTATTATTATTATCATCATCATCATCATCATCATTATTATTATTATTATTATATTATTATTATTATTATTATTATTATTATTATTAATTATTATTATTATTATTATTATTATTATTATTATTATTATTATTAATATTATTATTATAATATTATTATTATTATTATTATTATTATTATTATTATATTATTATTATTATTATTATTAATTATTATTATTATTATTATTATTATTATTATTATTATTATTATTATTATTATTATTATATTATTATTATTTATTATTATTATCATTATTATCATCAGAAATCATCATTATTATTATTATTATTATTATTATTATTATTATTATTATTATATTATTATTATTATTATTATTATTATTATTATTATCATTATTATCATCATCATCATCATTATTATTATTATTATTGTGATTATTATTACTTTATTAATGTTATTATCGTTATTATTATCATCACCACCTTTTTCTTCCCTTTTTTGACATGTACATGAACAGGAGTGTCATCCACATGGACATGGATTGGAGAAGTCGACCGGAAGAGGTCCCTGTCCTTGGTCATTGTCTGGCCGACCCCTGCAATCAGAAATAATACATTTCTTAGAAGAAAAATAAATCTTTCCTTTTTGTATAGAATATCTATTTCATGTGCTTGGAGCACTTTCAGACCTGCCTTCTTGAAAAATCTAAAATTAGTAATTTTTAGGAGTTAGAAAAAGTAGTTACTATAGTTTACTTGATAGACCAACAATTTACCCTGACAATGAGTAAATAAAACTTCAAAATCCTTAAAAGTATGTACTCTGGCATTCTACTTAATTTTCAATGAGAGACAATGACTTGGAAATGTTCATGAAGTTCTGAAACTGGGGCCGAAATTTCGTAATTTTACGAATGTTTCATAGTAGTAAGGAGGTCTGCGCTTTATAAAGAATCCAAAGCCATCACTGCTCATTCATGAGATTCTCAAAGTAAAAAAAAACATTAAACAAAAATCTTGAGCTTTCATATAGTGCAATATCCATGAAACATGCTCAAAGCACTTTACAAGGGGTCCCAAGCCAACAGCTACATTCAACATATAGGAAGAAGCATGACGCCTGTTACGCAAAATTACATTTTTTGGGGGGACAGAGACAATGCTGTTAACAGCCAGGTAATCATTTTACACCTAAGTATGGTGAGAGGACTCAACTATGCAACGCTCAGAGCAGGGCTCAAACCCAGGACCTTCCGATCTGAAGGCGAGTGTCATAACACTAGACCAAATTACACCAAAAAAAATAATTAAAAACAGAAAAAATCTTGTGCTTTTATATTGCGCAATATCCACTAAACGTGCTCAAAGCACTTTACAAGGGGTCCCTGACAAACAGCAACACATAACATATAGAACGAGACATGACACATGTTAGATAATATTACAACTTTTTCCAACAGAGACAATGCTGTTAACACCCAGGTACTCATTTTACACCTAAATACGGTGAGAGAATGTGAGTAAAGAGACTTTTCCAAGGACTCAACTATGCGCTGAGTGAGGCTCGAACCCAGGACCTTCTGATCCGAAAGCGAGTGTCATACCATTAGATCACATAACCGCACAAAGCAACAGTTTCAGGAGCTGTAAACCACCTCCCGACACTTCCCTAAAATTTATGTCACAATGCAAGGTTACGATCACCAAAAGGAAAGTGAAAAATGAGATAGAAAAGTGAGTTGTCCTTTGTATTGCTCAATCACTGCCAACCGTCAGATCCGACATAAACGAGCTAAACTATGCACCTTATATAAGTCGATTTCCTAGAAGGAAGTGCCTAGTAAAACCAAAATCTTGATCTCCCTAGCCAAAATTGACCATTTTGGCTAGGGAGACCAAGATTTTGGCTTCCCAGCATAAAACCGTATTTTTGTTTATGAAAGTGTTTCTTTCGTTTTTTCAGTTTTCATTTTTTTATTCTTTAATTTTCTCTTAAGTTTCAATAATTCGTTTAGTTTTATGTGGGATAGGGAGGGGCAGGGTAATATTGTTACAAAGACTTTTTTTAATCAAAAAACAAAAAACAAGACAAGAAC
>NC_088368.1:13730531-13763031 GCF_034508935.2 Berghia stephanieae | reverse complement strand
TCGAAAAGTGGAACACAAAAGCAGAATTTGCGAATGCCCGGTCCAGACATAAGCGTTATGGTCTTATTTATAAAGTGCAGAAACTTTGCAAATAAACGGATAAGATAGAGATTCATTCGATTCGAAAAGTGGAACACAAAAGCAGAATTTGCGAATGCCCGTCCAGACATAAGCGTTATGGTCTTATTTATAAAGTGCAGAAACTTTGCAAATAAATGGATAAGATAGAGATTCATTTGATTCGAAAAGTGGAACACAAAAGCAGAATTTGCGAATGCCCGGTCCAGACATAAGCGCTATGGTCTTATTTATAAAGTGCAGAAACTTTGCAAATAAACGGATAAGATAGAGATTCATTCGATTCGAAAAGTGGAACACAAAAGCAGAATCTGCGAATGCCCGGTCCAGACATAAGCGTTATGGTCTTATTTATAAAGTGCAGAATCTTTGCAAATAAACGGATAAAATAGAGATTCATTCGATTCGAAAAGTGGAACACAAAAGCAGAATTTGCGAATGCCCGGTCCAGACATAAGCGTTATGGTCTTATTTATAAAGTGCAGAAACTTTGCAAATAAACGGATAAGATAGAGATTCATTCGATTCGAAAAGTGGAACACAAAAGCAGAATCTGCGAATGCCCGGTCCAGACATAAGCGTTATGGTCTTATTTATAAAGTGCAGAAACTTTGCAAATAAATGGATAAGATAGAGATTCATTCGATTCGAAAAGTGGAACACAAAAGCAGAATTTGCGAATGCCCGGTCCAGACATAAGCGCTATGGTCTTATTTATAAAGTGCAGAAACTTTGCAAATAAACGGATAAGATAGAGATTCATTCGATTCGAAAAGTGGAACACAAAAGCAGAATCTGCGAATGCCCGGTCCAGACATAAGCGTTATGGTCTTATTTATAAAGTGCAGAAACTTTGCAAATAAACGGATAGACTAGATGTTATTTCGATTCGAAAAGTGGAACACAAAAGCAGAATTTGCGAATGCCCGGTCCAGACATAAGCGTTATGGTCTTATTAATAAAATGCAGAAACTTTGCAAATAAACGGATAGACTAGATATTAATTCGATTCGAAAAGTGGAACACAAAAGCAGAATTTGCGAATGCCTGGTCCAGACATAAGCGCTATGGTCTTATTTATAAAGTGCAGAAACTTTGCAAACTAAACGGAAAAAATAGAGATTAATTCTAATCGAACAGTGGAACACAAAGGCAGAATTTGCGAACAACCGGTCCAGACATAAGCGTTATGGTCTTATTTCTAAAGTGCAGAAAATTTGCAAATATACGGATAAGATAGAGATTAATTCGATTCGAAAAGTGGAACACAAAAGCAGAATTTGTGAATACCCGTCCAGGCATAAGCGTCATGGTCTTGTTTAAATGAAACAATGCCATTAAAAAAAATATATGGTCAATGACTAATTAAGCTAAATATGCGGAGTTCAATTAGATAACTTGATCTGTGAATTTTTTTATAAAATTAGCTGTTTTTATTCTCCATCATTTAGGTTATGTGATTAAGTTTATAATTGAAATACAAACTTTATCTCACTTATCAATGTTTTGCAATAAAGGAGAGTGTGAGTGAACCTGAGCAAAGGAAATTATTTGAGAGAGTGATATTTATCATACTTTTCAGTTTGTAGTTGAATTCTAGAATGGATTCTTTATAGTTCTCATTGATTGTATGTCAGTGTGTCAGTCTTTAGGACACCGATTACCCTAATGCGGCCACAATTTACAATGTGACGGCCACAAGCCCGTTAAACGCAGAGTGGGGTATTGTTTTTTGCAAGTAATGCTATGGTTTTAATAGGATATCTGTCTCCTATTAAAATACATTCCTGTGTTGGATTTTGGATTAAATTCATGTCTTCTTCGGATTTTGGGATATTTAATTTTCATGGATTGTTATTGTGATTTTCAAGACTATTAATGTAAGTAAATGCCCAAATAGATATTTTTATTCATTTATTCTTTATTTATTTTTTTTTAGTTTTGTTTTGTTTTGAAGCATTTATTATAAGAAATATTGTACATATGCACTTATACACACTTCTCAACTGCTTATTATTATTATTATTATTATTATTATATTATTATTATTATTATTATTATTATTATTATTGTTATTTTATTGTTATTGTTATTGTTATTATATTGTTATTATTATTATTTATTATTATTATTATTATTATTATTATTATTATTATTATTATTATTATTATTATTATTATTATTATTATTATTATTATTATTATTATTATTATTATATATATAATGATAATAATTAATAATAAGTGCATTGAGTGAAATCCCAATCATGGTTGCCCAAATAAAACTGGCGCTAGAATCCCGACTACCTGTCTAAACGAATGTTGTTTGTACGATACATACTAACTACACGTTCAATATCGGGGCAGAAAATATACGTTTGGTTTTATGAAATTAAAACAGTAGTCCCACATTGTTCTTTGATGTTATTTGTGGTTGCATTTGCTTTGAAACTTACACATTATATTGTGTTACATTGTTTACAAAATATTTCTGGTACTCGTATGCATGTGTAGTCAACGGACCACCGGTCAATCGTGTTCTTTATTATTTTATTATTAATTTTGGCTTGACATCTTACATATGTGAATTTGACAGGTTGTTATGGATGGTAATTATAACATTAAGTGATTTTTAAACATTTTTACGGCGTTTTAAATGTCTTTCTTGCATTCATTGCCGAGCACCTCCACTTTTCTGTTACTATTTTAACGATCAGCTGATTTTCTCTTGCCTCCCCTTTAATTTCGCGGACTTTTTTCAGAACGAGGCGTGGGAGTGGCTAATTGGAGTTCCGTTGGACGGTAAAAAAAAATACATTTCAAAAATTCGCTGATATGGTCAACGTAACACATTAGGGAGCCGGCACAAGTATAAGAAAAAGATCTGAAGAGGTGCATGGAACTGTGTTAAAGCAAGAGAAAAAATAAATAAATAAAAAACAAAACAAACAAAAAACATCTCAAAAGCCAGCCTGCCTCGACTGAGGAACGAACTTCAGACCTCCTAATTACGGGTCAGATGTGTTACTATTCACAGAGGTTACTCGATAGTTGGGCAAACAGAATCATTTCATTCATGATAGAATAGTGTATTATTTGTGTGTGTGTGTGTGTGTGTGTGTGTATGTGTGTGTGTGTGTGTGTTTGTTTTTTGTCGTTTTTTTTTTTTTGTTTTTTTGCTTTATAATAATTTTATTTTTTTTTTAATTTCAAACATAACCAACAAAAGAGAGAGAGAGAGAGAGAGAGAGAGAGAGAGAGAGAGAGAGAGAGAGAGAGAGAGAGAGAGAGAGAACAAGCAAACAAAACGAAGTTAATTAAAATGTTTTTATAACAAAATAAAAAAGAGAAAAGAAAATTACAAAACAAAACAAACTTTTTCAATCTGGTATCCTAAATTATTATGTCTTTGGTATTTCCATTCAAAAACAGGTCTACTATTTCTAGCGAACTCCGACGAGCTTATATTGTACTCGAACAAGGTATTCAATACCTTATAATTTTTACCAAAACCAAAATAATAAACATGCCACTCAGCTGTTATAGGGTTAATTTACCGCTACGGTAGACAACAATGACCGTCCTTCATAGTTTTTTAAGTCGTCAATGGATTGCCTACCTACCAATCTATCTATCTATCTATCTATCTATCTATCTATCTATCTATCTATCTATCTATCTATCTATCTATCTATCTATCTATCTATCTATCTATCAAACTTTCTACCAATTTTTCTATCTATCTAATTTTCTATAATATATCCAAGCCCTTCCCACTCTGATTAGTATGACTACGTCTCTTAATTAAGTTCATTGACGTCACTCAACCATCCACCGATTTTACGCATAATTGATGAGAAGACACAACGAGTGTGACACACTTCTTTGAACTTGCTGCTCAGACTTAATCATGATGTCACACACCTGTTATTAATAGAAAGGGAGATTTGAAGTGTGAAAAGCATGGAGAAATGCGGTATTTCATCCATTTGATCATATAATGTATACTATTCTCCATGTGACAGGACATCTGTGGTACAATGCATCTCTCTCTCTCTCTCTCTCTCTCTCTCTCTCTCTCTCTCTCTCTCTCTCTCTCTCTCTCTCTCTCATCTATCTATCTACTATCTATCTCTCCTTCTATATATAATATTTATAAATAATAAAAAATAATATATAAATCAGACAACTAATAAATAATAAATTTCAGAGGTTAGTATAGTTTCTATTATAGAATATATATATAAATATATAATATTATATTAATCGCTTGTAGTAGTAGTAGTAGTAGTAGTAGTAGTAGTAGTAGTAGTAGTAGTAGTAGTAGTAGTAGTCAACCATCATCATCTCACTCATGATCATCATTATTATCAACATCACCACCATCATAGTCATCATTATCATCATCATCATCATCATCATCATCATCATCATCATCATCATCATCATCATCATCATCATCATCATCATCATCATCATCACCATCATCGTCATCATCATTATTATTATTATCATCATCATCATCTTCACATCATCACCACCACCACCACCAACGCTACCACTATCAGCAGCCTGCTTATTGTTTTGCTGACGAAAGGTTTGAACCTGAAATGTCCATTGTTTGTACTGTTTCTATCCAAACTTGCCCATTTCCACCTCATTTTCGTCAGTATATTCACCACTAACACTGCCAATCTCACCATCATCACAAAAATCAAACGCTATCAACAATGCCACAATCGCCAGCACAACCCACCATCACCTGTATCACCGCCTTTCTCACCATCACCCCCCCCCCCCCCCCCCCCCCAGTCTAACGCTGCCAACATCACCAACACTCCCTTCTTCACCACTGCCACCATCAACACAACACTACCGTCGTTTTCACTGTCAACAAGCAGAACAACAAACTTTCCTTGGTCTATTGTTTCAACTGGTTACCCAGCATTTAATAATTGATGAGCAGTAAACCTGAAAAACACGAATAGATTTTAAATGATTCAAACCATGTACCTAGCGCTTTGTGTTCTGTGTTGCTAGACATTATATACAGAACAACAAAGATTGCTAGAGACGCGATACGGGAGATCCAACCAATCGGAAAATGATTCTTCCTTTCAGTGGACTACCGTATATTATGATTGGATCTTACAATTAAAAGCACAAACCATTGATTAATATTACAGATTACAACAAAACAAAACAAAACAACAACAACAAAAACAAACAAAAAACTAACAAACAAACAATGAGTTTTGAACCGGAAGAGTGGAGGGAGTGACGTCACGACCTCAGATTGAGTACGTCACGTTCGTCCTTTCAATGGACCACAGTATATTATGATTGGTTCTTACAATTAAAAGCACAAAACATTGATTAATATTACAGATTACAATAAAGCAAAACAAAACAAACAAAAACAAAACAAAACAAAAAAAAAAACTAGCAAACAAACAATGAAGTTTTAACCGGAAGAATGGATGGAGTGACGTCACCAGATTTGGTACGTCACGATTTCTGCGTCCCACTACATTCCGTTATCAGAGCTTCCAAAATGTGCGGGACGATTATCATCCTACTACCTATAGTCTTTGGGCCACCAGCACCCCCCATCCCCCCCCCCCCCCCCCCCCCCCCCCCTGGGGAAAATTTGTCACTATGTTTTCCTGATATAGCAGTTCTTAAGGTATAAAAATCCACTTGTTATGGTTTTATAAAGTGTAGCCTTCCTTGAGTTATTGCCCCTGAAAGGTCATTTAGTGCAAAAATCAACTATTTTTAAAACAAGCAAAATTGAGTTTGTAATCGATATATTTTTATGCATAAAGACTTTCACGGCAGTATCGTGCTTAATTTAGGCATGATTGCAATATGAAGTGATAAATTTATATGAATTATATAGTGAAATATGAAAGAAAATGCCCATTTTCTCAAAAGACATTTCCACCAGATATACTTTCTTATATTAGACGTTCTTTCATTTCCTTTTTCAAAAAAAAAGTTTTAAGTTTAACGCCCTTTTCAACTCAGTGAAGGTTATATAAAAGGCGGCACCTCCATTTTAAAGTCCGTCTGCGATTGACTGTTTAGTGGGTACATTTAGTTGAAATCGACTATTTACATTATTTGTATTGAGATTATAATTTGACGTATCATACACATTAAACAATCATTAAATAGTTGTCATATTACATGGTATCCTATGGATCAATAAACAAATTAAAAGGTGAATGGCACAGGATATTCAGTTATCATACATTCCTTACTTTAAGCACGTTTTCAGTTATTGATCTTCGTCTGTATCTGAAGAATCTTCATCACTTGGAGAAGAATCAGTATCTGATGGCATCCTTTCACTGTCATTTTCCAAGACATCCTGACCATCATCAATTTCTGACAAAATGTCTTGCAAATCTCTTGGCATAAAGTCCTCTGCAAACCATTGAATCGCTAGTCCTCCAGATGGTGAAACTCTCCAGCCATTTTCCGTTGGGTCAGGCAGATCGAAGAATTGGACAAGCGAGTTCCTCCACACCAGGGTTTGGTAGTTGGCTCTTTTCATGTGCAATTGGAGAACTTGATTGCAGGGTGGCATTTGTGAAAGATCAACACCATCTGAACTAGAAAGAATGCTCTTTTTGCCCTTAAAACTCTGCCTTACTTTATTATATCTGAGCTTATCAACAGAGTTGTAAGTGTCTTTTCCATATAGAGTGCACACAAAAGCTTCCAATTTAGACTGGTCAGTTGAGCATACTTCTTGTGCTGTTCCAAGCCTGGCAAAGACATCGATTAGAGACTGATCCTTCATAAGAGTTTTCTGAGGCCTTACTTTTCCCTTTCCTGCAAAACAGCTTGTTGTGTCACAGCCAGTAAAAGCGTGGAGGCCAAGAATTGCTTCTCTTAAACATGAAGACATTGATGATGCTAGACTTGACATATCTATTTGGCGTCGATTGTTTCGTGTTCCAGTGTCAAAAATGAGAGTTTTATTAATCTTGTCAACAAATGACTGAAGGAGGAGAAAGACGTCTGTATCAGGGGATTTGATAATTATTCTTTTTATAGCGTCCTGATTTGAAATATATGAACAATGGAGAATTATTCGAGTATCTGCTTCCTCTTGTGAAGAAAACAGATCTTGAATTGGTTTTGAAATCACTGATCTTCCATCTTCACTTGTGATAAATTCGCACCTATCTTCACATACATAAAAATTTCTCTGTCTAATAAGTCGGGGGCATAAAGATCCTTTTGAATTTCCGAGAGAAGAAAATTGGTCAGTGTCTTCTTATTTGCATCACTAGCCAAAAATGCTTTCCAGTTCGATGGTATTATCATGGCAGGTCCTTTAAGAAGGAAGGAGTCATTTGTTTGCCCCTTCTGTCTCGTTCACTGCTCTTTATAGAGTCTGATTTGTATGTGTCTGTAATAAAATGTACTGGTGTTCTCTGGGGAAAAGTGTAAAAATTTCTTTGGGAGTTCTCCAAATGTGCTAGGTATATCTGTAAGACTATGAAAAAAAGCCATTCCGTCTATGACATGAAATGTGCCTTGCATCTTTGAGAGGTCTTCCGTGACAAGAAACTCCTGTTTATAAATGACACTTAAGAGCTGTGCTTTATTTGTCTTGAGTGGTAAGCCATCGGGCGAGGCCAAGGACCATGGAGTTGGACTCAGTGGATAGCATAGAACCTTTTCCATGTCTATGTCATGCTCGTGTGACAAAACCAGTAGCTGCCCAAAAAGGTTTCGTTGAACTTTCATTTTTACTTCCTTTGTTTTACTTTTGACTGTGACAACATTTGCGGCAGAGGCAAAAGTTTTAATTCCTGCTTTTGGTAGGGGATGTTTGAGTCTTGTGTCAACAAAGCTCTCGAATCTTTCCTTTCCATACTTATCTACTTTCATTAGGTCATTTGTAACATCTTCTGACACTTTCTTCCCAGATGACAAGCAAACTAATGTATCAGCACTCAATTCATAAGGGTTGGTGAATGCTGAAAATGCCCTTACAGTACTCCTAACACGTTTCTCACTCAGCTGCCTTTCTGAAACATTCATGTCTTTGTGACTATCAAGTGACTTTGAATCCATGTTGGTAATCTTTTGCAAAGCCGAAACATACTGAGATCTATTGTGACGTGTCACACACCACCTGTAATAGGTGGAAAGGATTCTGCTAAACCCAACTATGCCTCCTCTTGTTTTGCATCCTTGTTTATGGTTTGTTCTATCGTCATATCAATAGCACATCTTCCAGCAGGCACATCTGACCTGGACACACTGAATCCTTTGTTTTTAATCAAACATTTTGCCTCGTCTGGTAGATTGAGAAGCATTACATAATACAGACTGAGGTATTTTGCATAATTCTGGTTATTAATACAAAACAGGAGGGGGCACAGCTTCTGCAAGGATGAGACATGCATGTCAAAGTTGTTGGTTCTTGTTGCCACTGAAAAGTGGAATACATTCCATACCTTTTCCATGTAGTCAAACCAAAACTTTGCTGTATTTCCATATTTTCCACACTTTACTTGTTCCATGAAAAACTCATACTGTGCAAAAAGAAGGTTAAAATTTTCCGATCTGACAGCATTGTCAAATGCACCATGGCATACATTAGATTCAAGGCTTTTTATTTCCGATGTTAGTTCTACAACCAATTGATTTGAACATGTTTGAACAAAAGAGGTAAAAAGCAATCTTTCCAGAGCCTCTACCATACACGCATGAATCCTCATTGCTCGATTGTAATGTCTACCTTTTAAAACACTGTCCAAAGAACCACTTGCACAAAATTTCTATCTATGACGACGTATACATCTGTAATAAATATGTATGTTGCTGAACACTTGGAATACATTTCAATCAATTGTGTCCTATCTCTCTCACACACATTCAAGTAAAAGTTGAAAACACTGTTGAATTCCCGTTCATTGTGAGGGGGCTATGCCTTTATATATATATATATATATATATATATATATATATATATATATATATATATATATATATATATATATATATATACAAACCATACATAACTGCTTCAGGAATTAATATTAAGAGGTATTAGTGAAATAAATACAAGTTTCTTAATGGTTGAGGTATGCACAGTCGATTGAAGAGACTAAATATTTGTAAACAACAGGTAAACAGCAGCCATTTTGTATCGCACAAATTGCACGTGATTCAGTATCGATACCAAGTTACTAGCATAGTATCGAGTGAAGAAATTAACTGAACCAAAGGAAAGGATAAAACCATGGGGAATTATATTCTGTATTTATATTATTTGCCTGGAAATACTTTGATAATACCACAAAGCCAAGGTTTCAAAAAATATTCTAATTGTACTAAATCTTCCGAGTCCCTCACTTAACCTACCAAGGCAACACTGGATATTAACTGTCGGCTCCATGCCCAATTTTGATAACACTCTTTTTTACAATAATAGAAGATCAAATTCAACAATAACTACAGTTGAAATAACTTGCCAATGCTATCAAACTGGGTTTAGATAGTATTCATTATACTTTTGAGAAAACTGCTGTTGAAGTTTGTTTTTTCTTATGTAAGCCATGTAAATTAATAAAAAAAAATGCTCATAAAACATAAACTTGATTATTTTTATAACTAAAAATGACTGGGAATGATTTTGTCAATACTGTGCATTGCTTATGACCTAAAAAAAAAATTCAAAATTTTATAAAGATTCTGCAATCAATGACCTTCAAAGGGCCATAACTCGGGCAGGCGACACTGGATTTTTGCATAACAAGTGGATTCAGGATCGGGCTAAGATACACTTCAATCTGGTATAGGTTTAAAATTTCCCCCAGGGGGGGGGGGGGGGGGGGGGGGGGGGGAGGGTTTCGAACCGTGGCCCATCGACCACTAGTCTAGAAGCCATTCATTTGTTATTCGCTGGTTTTACCTAAAGTTTGTTTGTTTGTTCTGGAGTTTTGTTTGTTTTGTTTTTATCATTTTCATTTTCTTTCTTCATTTTTTTTTCTTATTTTGCTGGGTTTTTTTCTTTTGCTTTTGTTTTGTTTTGTTCCGTTTTGTTTTGTTTTGTTTTGTTTATTTTGCGAGTTTTTGTTTTTGTTTGTTTTTGTTTTTTTTGTGTGTGTTTTTTGTTTTGTTTTTTTTTGGGGGGGGGGGTTGTTTTGGGGGTTTTTTTGGTTTGTTTGTTTTTTTTTGTTGTAGTAGTTTTTTTGTTTTGCTTATTTTTTTGGGTTTCTTTTTGTTGTTGTTTTTGCGTCGTCAATCAACGCAAGCGAGACGACTCCGCGACGACCTCACTCTGGCGAGTCTCACCGTGGCCATCGATATGTTATGGTGAGCACGGCGGTGTTAGTGGTGAATATACTCACGAAAAGGGGGTGGAAATGGGCAATTAAGCTTGGATAGAAACAGTCCAAACAATGGGTTTTTCAGGTTCAAACCCTTCTTCAGCAGAACAATAAACAGAATGCTGATGATGGTAGCGTTGGGGGGTGGTGATGATGATGATGATGATGATGATGATGATGATGATGATGATGATGATGATGATGATGATGATGATGATGAACTGTAAAATTAACAAGAGCAACAAGCACGATCTTTCAATATAGGAATCTTTGTTTTATTAAAGCTCTCCGTTGCTTATTGCTTTGCTATTATATAAATTATTTGACAAAGGGAGCGGAGATGATAATGGGGATGATTGATATTATGAAAAAGATTAATTCGATGACGGCGTTGATAAGAAGTTAGAGGAGGCGTGCTAACTCTTGATCTAGAAATTGAAGTAAACATAATTGCATGAAAAAGAAAGAAGACATATCGATAGTAGAAGGAATCGAGCAGTACTACTACTACTACTACTACGTAGTAGTAGTAGTAGTAGTAGTAGTAGTAGTAGTAGTAGTAGTAGTAGTGGTGGTGGTGGTGGTAGTAGTAGTAGTAGTAGTAGTAGTAGTAGTAGTAGTAGATGGGGTGTGTAGTAGTGGTAGTAGTAGAGTATTAGTAGTAAGTAGTAGTAGTAGTAGTAGTAGTAGTAGTAGTAGTAGTAGTAGTAGTAGTAGTGTAGTAATTGGTAGATAGAAGAAGATAAGTAGTAGATCAACGTATATGAGGATTGTTTCTTACAACATCAAAGTTACCTGAGTTTACGTTACATAATATAGGACGATTTATGTGGAAATGAAATCTTTTTAAACATGGACATGTATATAATGCATTTTGCTTCGTCATAATTCATTTATTCTCCAAGTACAAGTCACCAGTTAGGCGTCTTTATTGTACTAGCACTCCTAAACTAGCCGTTACTGTGTGTAACCAAGTCACTCACTCATAAACCGAATGCATATTTGTAAAGTGTTTTACCCAAAGATTTAACTTCAGTGCATGAGCTTTGTCACCCATCTAATCACTGATCCTGCTCAACAGCGCTTGCTTTTATTGCAAGACAAGGCACCGAACCGCAGAGCTGAGGACGAACATTTATAAAATTTTGATATTCAATTCCTCTTTCAGTTTACTCTTGTCCAACACGATCTTGGCAATGCCGAAATCCGATCTCACAGGCGGCATGAAGTCAGTCCAAGGGCAGATAATCGAATGATTCAAATCGGGTTGGAAGCAAACCATGTCCCCTCGGGGGATACCACTTGTCTCACCACCGACGACCAACAGTTTCCCGTGGTGAACGTAAAGCCCGAATTTCTTCCGGTTGAAGTCTGGCAATGAGGCAATCTGAGACGCTTTGACGTGATCTTCCGTGATTTCGTACACTTTTCCGTTGGAGTTGATAATATACACACTCTTGTTGCACTGTAACGTAAAACAATAGAACGAATGGAGTTAACGTCACTTAGCTCTCTGTTGTTGTTTTTTAGATCATCAGTTGGGCAATTAGTTCTCATAAGTAACAATTTCTAAGATCTGAAGTCAGAATGACTGAAATCTGGTGTAACAAAATCTAAAATATGTAGTAACAATTTCTATGATCTGATGAAACAATGTGTGAAATATGGCGTAACAAAATTTAAAATATGACGTTACAATTTAAAACATCGAGAGTGACAAAATCGTAAAATCTGAAATCAACACTTAAATCTGACCTTGATGGTTCTTGGATTTTGAAGGATCAGTTTCATTTCCTTGATCAGAATCACTTGTCCTTTCCTTGTGTCGAAGCACTGGACCATCCCAGTTGTCTCATGACTCCGGCGATCCAGTTGACCTCCTGAGAATGAAAGAAATAAATGTGATTCACCACCTCGGGATGAACTAGACACCAAAACGTGAATTTAAATGTTAACTGTTAAGAATAATTATGAAATTTTAGTTTATTGCACTTTAAGAAAATGTGACCATCGTCCTCAGTAAAATATAAAATTAATAAAATTGCATGTTTTTATCTGAACTCATGTCTGGGACGCATCTACAACTAACAAGTGCATTTATATAGTGAAATATTCACTAAACGTGCTCAAAGCGCTTTACAAGGAGTCCCTAGCCAACAGCTACACTTAAGATGTAGGACAAGATACGACAGTTGTTTTGTTTTTTTTTTCCGACAGAAACAACAGGTGGAGGTAGTGATAGCGGTGATAGTGGTGGTAGTGGTTAAATTGGTAGTAGTGGTGGTGGTAGTGGTGATGGTGGTAGTGATAGTCGTGGTGATAGTGGTGGTTATGTAGTGGGAGTGGTTTGTTGTAGTGATAGTGGTGGTGGTGGTGGTAAGAAGACAATGATGATAGGCTAATGTTATTTTCATAAAGATATTTCTTGACAACAAAATTTGCATCAATGAAATAAGACATCTTTTGCGAAGCACTCACTCAATCTTAGCCCAATTACTACGTTTTGTCCGTTCTCCTAAGAGATGTTTAGCAATTTAAAAAATTGAAAAAAATTAAAACTGAGTTGCTCAATGGAAAACAGATTATGCATGTCTCTTCCTCTTCCTCCTCCTCCTCCTCCTCCTCCTCCTCCTCCTCCTCCTATTCATCCTCTTCCGCCTCCTCCTCCTCCTCCTCCTCCTCCTCCTATTCATCCTCCTCCTACTCCTACTCCTTGTCCTCCTCCTCCTCCTATTCATCCTCCTCCTACTCCTCCTCCTATTCATCCTCCTCCTACTCCTACTCCTTGTCCTCCTCCTCCTCCTATTCATCCTCCTCTTACTCCTACTCCTTGTCCTCCTCCTCCTATTCATCCTCCTCCTACTCCTCCTCCTATTCATCCTCCTCCTCCTCCTACTCCTTGTCCTCCTCCTCCTCCTCCTCCTCCTCCTATTCATCCTCTTCCTTCTCCTCCTATTCATCCTCCTCCTACTCCTACTCCTCCTCCTCCTCCTCCTAGTCATCCTCCTCCTACTCCTACTCCTTGTCCTCCTCCTCCTCCTCCTTGTCCTCCTCCTCCTCCTCCTTGTCCTCCCCCTCCTCCTCCTCCTCCTTCTTCTTCTTCAACTTGGTTCAACTTTCTTTAGAACTATAAATCAATAATATAATATTGCGTATATTTAAATTGATATGTTATCCGATAATTCCAATGGGAAAAGTACACATAACCGATGATTGATATTGGCGTTTGTAATGAACGGATGTTTGCATAACCGGGATATTCGGCATTCGTGTTGAGTGTTCATGACAAAAGGAACAATACAAATAAATGGCCAGTTTGTGTCTGCTTTCATCTACAAATCTTTGAGTCATTTCAAAGCCTTAATACGGCTGGTAAACATGTCATATGAATTCCTTATAGATGTAATCGTTACATGGAACTTTTGAACTGCGATGAAAGAAAAAGCTTTTCATTTATAAGCGCTATCTATCTATTGATTAATTGTTTAGGCATGTTATAGAGTTTGGGTAAAAAATAACACAAGTAAAACATGGTTTTATTTAACCATTTGGAAATTCAGTCAAGTTACTAATGCCGCTTCATGACCTTGAGTGAGATGATGATGATGATGATGATGATGATGATGATGAGGAGGAGGAGGAGGAGGAGGAGGAGGAGGAGAAGGAAGAGGAGGAGGAGCAGGAAGAGGAGGAGGATATGATGATGATCATGATGTTAATGATGATGAGGAGAAGGAGGAGGAGGAGGAAGAGAAGGAGGAGGAGGAGGAAGAGGATGATGATGATGATGATGATGATGATGATGACGATGATGATGATGATGATGATGATGATGATGATGATGATGATGATGATAATATACTTCGTGGTTACCAAAGATGTATATTTTGTCCTTGATGACAGCGGAGCATGCGTCTTTGACAGGAAAGATTAGTTCCTTGAAAATGCGCCACACTCCAGTCTGATTGAAATGGCATATTATAGAGATATTATAATAACATTGTTACAATCAAATTTTTTATCAACAAATGTTTACATTTAATTATAACATGAATAAGGAGGAAGAGGAGGAGGAGAAGAAGAAGAAGAAGAAGAAGAAGAAGAAGAAGAAGAAGAAGAAGAAGAAGAAGAAGAAGAAGAAGAAGAAGAAGAAGAAGAAGAAGAAGAAGAAGAAGAAGAAGAAGAAGAAGAAGAAGAAGAAGAAGAAGAAGAAGAAGAAGAAGAAGAAGAAGAAGAAGAAGAAGATGATGAAGATGTAGAATATATAATAAATTCAAGCGTAGAAATGTCGTTAAACTGAACTTTGTGGGCAATGTGGTCTTGTGGTATGACATAAGAATTCGGGGCGGAAGGTCCTGGGTTTAAGTCCCGCTCTGAGCGGCACATAGTTGAGTTCTTGGAAAAGGCTCTTTATCTCACCGTACTTAGGTGTAAATTGAGTATCTGCCAGCATTGCATCTGTAGGAAAATAAATTAATTGTAATTTGGCCTAACAGGCATCATGTCTCATATTGATGTTAGCTAGGGATCCCCTGTAAAGCGTTTGGAGTGGATATTGCACTGTGTAAAAGCTCAAGTTTTTGGGGGTTTGTGGTTTGTTTGTTGGTTGTTTTGTTTGTTTGTTTTGTTTTGTTTTTTGTTTTGTTTTTTTGGGGGGGTCTTTTGAATATTTTTTTTTGGGGGGGGGGGGGGGGGGGGGGGGGAGGGGGTGTTTTTGTTTGTTTGTTAATTTTGTTTTTGATTATTTGTTCATTTTTTTTGTTTGTTTTTTTGTTGTTGTTTTTAGTTTGTTTTTTTTCTTTTTTTTGTTTGTTTGTTTGTTTGTTTTTTTTTTTTTGGTTTTTTTTTTTTTTTTGGGGGGGTGGTTGATCGTATTTTTGTTGTTTTTATTTTGTTTGTATTCTTGTTATTTTGTTGTTTGTTTTTTGTTTGGAGTTTTATTTTTTGTTGGTTTTGCTGTTGTTTTTTTTTTTTGTTGATATTTTTTGTTGTTGTTTTTGTTGTTGTTTGTTTTTTGTTAAAACTATGTAATACGTTGACATGACACCGTTTAAAGTCGATGGGTGACATATGTGAATGCATAGATAGCATGACTTTGACGTCACTCTGTAATTGCTTTTTGCCATCCACCTTTATGAGTAATTCTCACTAAACTGTATTAACTAGACTAAAAACGTTCATGGTTACACAAAGTTTTGTGTGTTGGTTCCGGATGCCAATGTCCTGAGCGTCTTAACCAAGCGCATACCGCAATCTATTGATTTAACATTTGAAGAAAAGAACAGCATTCATAAAATCTACGCTTGTCATTATGAGTTTTTCATGAAGCTAAGCGGCAAGTGACACGAACCAGTGGTTTTATTGTTGTGCACTGACCTAGATATCGTCACCTTGTATAGAATGGCTATTTATAATGAAGTGTTACTCTACGATTTCACTTTGTCAGACGGGAAGAAAATAATTAAAAATAAATAAACAAAAATAGATGGAAATCGACGGCAGTGTCACGGCAGACCCAAGAAACGCGTTGTTAACAAAAGATGAGATCAAATCTATAGACTGGCGTTAAAAATAATTTAAAGTCTTGGGGGCAAGTGATGTGAAACTCTTAAAACAAACTAAAAACACGATCTAATTAATCTATTTATAATTTCAATGGAGTAAACAATCTTCTTTAAAGCAGTCGTGATTGAATAAATAGAACGGAATGACGAGAGAAGAAAATTTAACATACAGTTACGATTCCATGATTGAGATTCCAATTACCCGAAGTGACGTCACTTCCCTCGTAATGACGCAGTAACTGGTTCTAAACTATCGGGACAATGGCGGGCGCCATTAGGCTTTTAACGAAATCGGGTCGAACGCCGAACCCGAACGCCGAACCCGAACGGATATAGCCTTCTCACGTGACCATGAACGAGATCTGGATAGTGAAGACTCTCAAGCGGTATGCAGCATCGGATCTAAGGTCACGTGATAGAGGATAGCTTGGGTTGCTGTTGGCTTGTGTTAGGGGAGGGGCAAGGTCAGTGTCATTCAATAGTATATAATTGTGCATGTGGCGCTCTATACCGAGAGAAAATTATAAATTGATTACGGGGGAAGGTGGGGGGAGGGGGGGGGGGGGTGGGTTGACCCACAAACGATCGAGGTGTTGGGCTTCGGGTAGACCATGATACGAAATCAAAGAGAAAAGGCCGCTGGTACTTGGATGGTGGAAATGGTTGGGGGGGGGGGGGGGTTAGTGACAATCAGCATGGGATGTATATATTAACATTAATAATATAGGCAATAGATGACCAGGGATGTGTATTGTTTGTGTATTGTTTGTATATGTTTGTGTGTGTGTGTGTGTGTGTGTGCGCGCGCGCGTGTGTGTGTGTGTGAAAGGGATTACACAAAAAACACCTTTCTCTGTAGCTTCCAAATGATTACGTATACGATAAATTTGAAACCCACATTGTTTGAATCAGCTCACTAATTAATTCCTGAGCCTTGAGATGGTGACGCAACTATTACATACAAGACCTTGCAGTCGAGACGGCAGGGCTTTTGGGTTACACAACCACTATTTACCCATCGGTCAGCGGTACTCTTTGATGTATACAACACTCACCGCCTTTACGCAAAGCCGCCTGCCCATAAATCAAGAGATGGTCTCCTAACTGTTCACAAGCGAACTGTCAAACGAGCAATCGATGATTGGATAAGAATCTCAAGATCTCATATAATAAGGTAAGTTTTGGAGAGGTGATATCCCCCACCCGTCATCGGACAGAACTTTCATTGCGTTATATCATATGAGCTCCGCCTCATCTTTCTATTCGGGAGTGACGAGATTAGACGAGAGGACGCGAGAAAAAAAATGGTCACGTGTTGGGCAAGTCGTTCGTTAGGCGAGCTTCGGTGTCTAACTATAACTCCGTATTATCTCCATCACCGCCCTTGTGAAATACTTCTCCGACGAGCATAAAAGTGTATCAAGAGGAGAAAAACATTATAAATCTGGTCATGTTTTGACTTTTATACATTCTGATCACATGACATGTGAAAAAGTTTTAGCCAGCATGAAGAATAAAAAGTACCGATTTTCTTTGTTTAGAACCAAGCTGCTAGTTGCTGGGCGGACGCGACATCAGACTATTGAATCCTATTTTCGATATTTTTAAAAATAACAATGTTGCCAAGTTAACCAGTTAACTGCCGTACTCTGGAAAGGCAGCAATTTTAAAATTTGGCCAGAAAACACGATAAGGATCGATTTAAATAATCCTCATTTTGGTAAAAAAAACTCTCAAACCTGGGACTTCGAAAAGTCCCAGGTTTGAGAGTATTTTGTCAAGAAGAGGGTCATTTAAATCGATCGATATTTGAAGGACGAGTTTTCTGGCCAAGTTTAAAATCCGTGTCTTTCCAGAGTACGGCAGTTAACTGGTTGTGTTTAACTCAAAAACTTCGATTACATTTTGCGTTGAGAACATAATTTTTCTATTTAATCACTGAACATCTAAAATAAATAAACTAGAATTCCCTTTATTCATCCCATATGGGAAATTTGTCTATAGGGTCTATTCCAAGGGAAGACTGGAATAACCCAGCCGTCAGCCACAGTGCATCGCCGCAAATTGAGATAGGGCGAGGTGACTTGGTCAAGGCCACACAGCGCAGCGGCGGGTGATCGAACGCGGTACTTTTCGGGTACGAAGCAAAAATTGTTCCGCTGAGCTACGCTGCCCATATTGATTGATAGCTCGGAACATAACAAGCCCGTGCGCCCAAAAATGTATGGCTATGAAATGGGGCTTATTTTCATCTGCACAATGAAAATGTACGTTGTTTGAATATCCCCTGCCCTCAGAATGTAAATAATTTGAGCAGAGACAAATGAAAGTTTCCTCAGCTTATTTAGGAATTTCGTCACATTCGTCACGATATAACCAACAATATTCTCATTCCAATTTCTTTTGCACATCACAAAAGTTTGAGACCTTAAAAATGTTTCTAGTGGTTTTAAATTGGCCACTGGATTGCTTGAGAGTGTTAAATGTATTACACCGGTACAAATGTATTACAAATGTATTGTAAGGCGGAGTTGTCGTACCAATAAGGTCTCAGGTTCGAACCCCACCACCGCCGCGAAAAAAAATTTTATTCTCTATTGTCTTCTGGCACTTTTCTACTCACTTCATATCTTGTTGAGAGTGTTACGAGTGTTAACTTATTTTCTAATTGTGACTAAGTACCTTTTCATTCTGACCTCCTCAATTACGTGGCAGGTACCGGTGTAAGTTGTTTTTGTTTTGTTTTTAATTGAGCTTTTATATAGCGCAATATCCACAAAACGGGCCCAAATCGCTTTACAAAGGGTCCCTGACCAACAACAACACGTAACACGAAGAACGAGACATGATGCCGGTTAAGCGATAATACATTTTTTTCAGACAGAGACAACACTGTTAACCGCCAGCTACTCAATTTTCCACCTGAGTACTGTGAGAGAATTGTGAGTAAAGACTAAAGAGCTTTTTCCGAGGACTCAACAACGAGCCGAGCGAGGCTCGAACCCTTCCGATCCGGAAGCGAGTGTCATACCACAAGACCACATAGCCGTTAGAAATTTGAACAGACGTGTATGAAACAATGCCAGGCAAAGCAGAAATATAAATACAATAAGAAAAAAAAAGCATCCCATAAATCAGCCCAGTCGAGGTAAGATGATATTTTGGAATGTTTTTTTTTTCTCTCCTGCCTTGCCTATCACTGCACTGTTTCATAACCGTTTCAGATTTTTATCTTAGTTACCTCAACGTCCAGCTCTTCAATTTCCGAAACAAGGTTGCCTTCTTCATCAATGCCACCTGTTGTTGTGGAAGAATAGAAAAGAAAAACAACAAATCATTACAGTCTTGAGATTGACAAGGCACGAAATTTAATATATTATAGACAGTTCGAAGTTGACGTCACTCAGGTCTTTGTTATTGTTTGTTGCCATCTGCGTTTATGAGTAATTCTCACTAAACTGTATTAACCTGACTTTAAACGATCGTGGTTACACATAGTTTTGTGTGTTGGTCCGTTATACTTCCGGATGGCAATGTTTTGAGCTTCTTAGCCAAGCGCATACTATCTATAGATATCTTGGCTAAGAAGCTCAAAATATTGCCATCCGGCAGTATAACGAACCAACACACAAAACTTAAACGTTTATAGTCTGGTTCATACAGTGTAGCGAGAATTACTCAAAATATTTTGAGTTGGTTTGCGAAAATTTAATGACAAAGACGATCACGTAACAATCAATTGTTTAGGTTATCACACCTGCAAACAAGTATACATGTCGGCTTTTCTGTATCTGCTTAACTCCACCAGAATACCAAATTCAGACGATGAGCCACATGCAACAACTTACCAAGCACAAAGATCTTGTAATCCACAGCTTCCATACAATGGCCAACCCGACCAATATTCAAACTGTTGACTTTGGCCCACCGACCAGAGGCGGCCACATAACGGGCCACTTGGTGTGACTTAGAGGAGCCGCCGCTGACGTAGATGTCGTTGTCAAATGTACAGTGTGCAAAACCTGGATGGAGATGGCGGGGTTATATTATTGATAGTATCATTATCATTGTCATCAACATCCCCCTACTCCTCCTCCTCCTCCTCCTCTTCTTCTTCTTCTTCCTCCTCCTTCTCTTCCTCCTTCTCCTCCTCCTACTCCTCCTCCTCACCATCACCATCATCATCATCATCATCATCATCATCATCATCATCATCATCATCAGTCAATCGTTATTATTGTCAAAATATGTACAAAACGCATTGCAAAACAAAACTGTGACTTTGAATCTTTAAATTGTCAAAATTTGACATTTAATGTCACAATCAATGAATTTAAGATAAGACAACTCACGTTCACCAAAATTCAATGGGAAGATACCGAGTGAGCACCACGCATGCGTTTTGAAGTTAAAAGCCAGCATCAACTCTCCACGGGTGCCATCTTTTTTCACGCCGCCGAAGAGAACCATTGTTTCGGTCAAGGTCGACACAGACCGGAAGTTGTATTTTTTATCGTAGAAGTCATGGCGACGACCTGGCTGCTCATGGTAATGTCGGCCTTCGGCGACGATTCTCTGAAATTGCCAAGGAATTTTATGATCACGTCACAAGCACCAATAAAAGAAAGAACAACATGAGATAGTTAAAAGGTAATAGTTCCTTCTTACTTGTATTTCAGACTTTGAAGCGTTCTCAATCCTTCTGGTGGGATAAATTCAATTCAGTATAAAGTTAATTACAGTGTTTACTCTTCTCTTAGCTTTAAAACTATAAATTTTTTAATTTCCAAGTAAGCAGGTACGCCAAGGACAGTTAACTATATAACACAACTACTAAATAACACTGTATTGTCCCGAGTCCTGTCTTACAGGATCCATTTCTACTTCTTCCATGTCTGATCGTTGCAAGTTGTTCCTTAGCACCACCACCCAACTCCCACCCCAAACCCTTCTGTGCTGCTTCTACCAAACGCCATGATCCAGGCAGAAAGAACGTAACGCTTGAGCATTCTATAGATAGTATGCAGATGACGTCACTCAGGCCTTTGTTATTGTTTTTGCCATCCGCGTTTGTGAGTTGTTCTCACTAAACTGTATTAACCAGACTATAAAAGTTCATGGTTACACAGAGTTTGTGTGTTGGTCCGTTATACTTCCGGATGGCAATGTTGTGAACTCCTTGGCCAAGCGCAATCTATCTATTGTTACAATTCTAAAAAAAAAATTGTTAATAGTATATACCTTGCATACAGGGAACTCCTCCAAAAGATGAAATGGCTCGATGTAATTTTCGATGTAAGATAAAGATACCTGGCTGATACGCATGGCTTGGAATAGCATGGCTACCTCATCTTTGCTGCCGTCATTGTGGCTTAGCCAAAGCATGGCCATATCACATACTATCTGTTGGTTGAATATCAATTTGAAAAAAAAAACAACAACAAAAATCTAATGAATGTGCACTTCCATATATTATTATCGTATTTATATGATAGCATCAAACTTAATCTATTTCGTTTGTTTCCTCGAAATGAAAAGAAATAAATGAGCTTTTACATTGTGCAATATAATACCCACCAAAGGTGCTCAAATATTAGGATAATCCAAGTTGTAAGGGTTTCGTTGATGTGATGGAGATACTCTTAAACTAAAATAAAATATTATTCATGACAAATGTTGAGTTTCTGACCAGTAAATGTCAGTGCCTGGGTTAAAATGAAATTACAGGTACGACTAAAATGTTGATTTTGATAGAGTGGAAATCATTGTTATATATTTTTCAGATTTGATTGATAAAACTTTTCTCTAAGTTTAAAGTTATATGTTCAACCAAAAGAAAAACAATTATGTTGAAGACTGGAATTTCATGTGTCATTTTACTTTATATGTTATTTTGACATACCTCTTCGTTCTCTACGTTGAGGTCATCCGAGTTCAAAAGGTCAATAATTTGTTGGCATTTCAGCTGAAGAAAATCTTCGTCGGGTTCAATTTTGGGAAATTCTCTAAGGATGACTTTATATAGCTCGTTGGCGGCCCCTGGGAGATCAGTCTGGTTCAGAGAGAGAGAGAGAGAGAGAGAGAGAGAGAGAGAGAGAGAGAGAGAGAGAGAGAGAGAGAGAGAGGATATATAATTTTATATACATTATTCATTAGTAAAAAATTGGAAGCAAGTACTTGGTATGTACTTGTGTAAATTACAACCGTCCATAGAATTGCACCATCCCCACGTTAACAAATAGGATTTTGGATTCCCGTTTTCATTGTTGAATCCAATGAAGCAATGGACATCTATTGGATGGAAACATCACGACGCACTCGGACAGTCGTCCGAATGTAATAAATGGCAGTTAGTGCTAAACGAACAAAGTACACGCTATTACCATTGATGGCATGCGTTTAAGTAAAATACTCTCTAGTTCTGCAAGCTTGATCTACCATCACAGAAAACTGTGTAACCTTTGAGGTTAATAATCTGCTTGAGATAATCTTGTGAGAACTAAACACAAAGCTAGCGGTCGAAAAACAGTAATAAAGAACAGAGTGATGTCAATTTTCTTCATCTTAGTGTTTGTCAATAACTAGCTATAATTGTCCAAGTGGGCGTTTTGATTGGTCAAACCTTTAATGGTTAATACTCCATTTGATACACTTAATTGAATAATGAATGCAATATTCAATTGGTTTCATTGTTGACCAAGAGCCTAGTTATTTAGATTTAATGGTACTGTAGTAGGGATGTATATGCCTAAACTCTTGCCGAACTGACTTATGTCGCAGTCAAGTCAAGTCGGCGAGACTTATATTATTCAATGTGTACTATTTATTCTTCATGCTGGCTTGAACTTTTTCAAACATCATGCGATCAGAATATTTTGTAAAAGATGACATGGTTTTCTCCACTGGGATACACTTTTATGGTCGTCGGAGAAGTATTTCATAAGGGAGATAATGGACTTATTGGCGGCAATCATTGTTGGCGATTATTGGGAACCAGTTACTATGCGTTGTTAAGAGGAAGTCTCGTCATAACTTTCCTCTCCTGTTGCAAAAATTCCTTAATTCCATAGCAACCTTTACTACACGCCAAATAGACAATAAATAGGTCAGTCACACAGTGAGGTATTATTTATCACAATATTTTGACACCATGATGAAGGAATTGTATCGCAATACTTGACGATACAATGCATTTTTTTTTTTTCAATCCGTTAAAATTGGGAGTGATGGACAGGATCTGTAAGCTGCGTGCCTCGGGCGATAGGCAAATACTTAAGGTGGCTGTGAGTTATCGGTTCCCGGATATCGGTTGATATCAGGTGCAAAAAATACTTTATTTTAAATTTGAGAATCAAAAATATGACCACTGAAATATTGATACGACTAGTTTGAGTAAAAATATACGATAACTGACGAAATTGTCAAAAAGAAAAAGTTTATTGAATAACCTGGGACTCATACTATAGCTAAAAGATAATAGTAAAAAGTCATCAATATTTTTTATTGAGCTTTTATAATGCGCAATATCCACTAAATGTGCTCAAAGCGCTTTACAATGGGTCCCTGGCCAACAGCAACATTTAAAATTTAGGACGGGACAACGCCTGTTAGGCGATGTTACAATTTTTTCGGACGGAGACAACGCTGTTAACAACCAGGTACTCATTTTACACCTGAGTACGGTGAGAGAATGTGAGTAAAGAGACTTCTCCAAGGACTCAAGTGTCATAACAGTAGACCACATAGCCGCAAAATGTTAACATTTTGCCAGGCATAGCAACAAGAGGTCACAGGAAAAACATTAATTTCACGAATATAATACCTACATTTCCCAGCATCCTCCAATATCTAAGCCAATTGTCAGGGTTTTGAGCACCCAAAGCCAGTCCTAGCATTCTCTGGAATGACGGGGTGAGACCAAGAAACGCCATACATTTGAAAACATCTTCAACGATAGCACTCACGTCTGTGACAAACCTAAAAATATATTTTTTGCTTCCATTAGAGTGATAAAAATCTGAAAACAGTCACAGTCCTTTTTATTTTTAGATTTGTATCTTACACCAGTGACTGATTCTATAATTTTTTCTTTAAAAAAAGGTCTATAATGGTAAAAAGCGTTTGTCACCGATTATGTCCATTCATGGTGTCCAACTCACTGTCAGTGAACACCATTTTTAGTCCCGTGTGTTTCCGTCCTTCTATTATTATTATTATTATTATTATTATTATTATTATTATTATTATTATTATTATTATTATTATTATTATTATTATTATTATCATTATTGTTATTATTTTATTATTATTATTATTATTATTATTATTATTATTTTTATTATTATTATTATTATTATTATTATTATTATTATTATTATTATTATTATTATTATTATTATTATTATTATTATTATTATTATTATTATTATTATTACTGTGTCACAAGTCAAGGGTCTGAATTAGGCAACAAATGCGTCTACTCAATACTGAAGGGCAGCACTTACCGTCCGAGATAGATGAACTCGATGAATCCCTTGAAAATCTTCCCATTCAAGTTGCCGTGATTGATTCGTATGTAAGCCGAGTTCTCTTTTCGGATCTTTCTGGAAGGATCGGGTGGGGGGGGGGGGGGGAGAGAGAGAGATAACCATTGAAACTATGTGTAACCATGAACGTGTATAGCCTGAATAATAAATTTAGTGAGAACTATTCATAGAAATGGCTGGCTAAAAACAATGACAAATGCTGAGTGACGTCAATTTCGTTCCATCTGTAGATAGTGTGCGCTTGGCTGAGAAATTAACAACATTGCCATCCGGATGGAAAACGGACCAACACACAAAACTATGTGTAAAAGTGAACATTTATAGTCCGGTTAATACAGTTTAGTGAGAATTACTCATAAACGCGGATGGCAAAAAGAAATAACAAATACCTGAGTGAGGTCAACTTCATAATACTATCTATAATAGAACGAAGACGGAACGAAATTGACGTCACTCAGCTCTTTGTTATTTTTTTCGCCAGCCATTTTATAAGTAGTTCTCACAAAGATCTGTCAATCAGACAGACTATCAACGATCAAGAATACACATAGTTCTGTGTTTTAGTACGTTATAGATAGAACGAAGATGACGTCACTCAAGCCTTTGTTATTATATTTTGCCATCCGCGTTTGTGAGTAATTCTCACTAAACTGTATTAACCAGACTATAAAAGTTCATAGTTACACATAGTTTTGTGTGTTGGTCCGTTATAGTTCCGGATGGCAATGTTATGAGCTTCTTAGCCAAGCGCAATCTATCTATATCCAGCTGGCGGGTGTTGTGATTTTTTTTAAACGATAGCGTCAATGGGCTTATAACAAACATTGAAATATAGTTAGAACGAATATGACGTCACTCAGGTCACTGTTATTGATTTTTGCCATCCACGTTTATAAGTACTTCTCACTAAACTGTATGAACCAGAGTATAAAAGTTCATGGTTACACATAGTTTTTTGTGTTGGTCCGTTATACTTCCAGATGGCAATGTTGTGAGCTTCTTATCCAAGCGCATACAATCGATTTATTATTTACGTCCTGTCAATACTCGTGTTTTTACCTTACATTAGTCGTATTGACACAAATCGGTTGGAAAACACAATCACAATCTCGTGAAAAGAAATAGTTCCTCAAAACCGTTCCACCTAAAGAGTTTGTGTTTGTAATTCTTTGGTTGACGTGAAAAGGGCTATAAAAGTACTTGCTACCCCTCTTCATACCCTAGACTACATTCCATTTGATCTGATTTAAATAATATAGATAGTATGCGCTTGGCTGAGGAGCTCATAACATTGCCATCCGGAAGTATAGCGGACCAACACACAAAACCCTGTGTAACCATGATCGTTTGTAGTCAAGTTAATTCAGTTTAGTGAGAATTATTCATAAACGCGGATAGCAAAAAAAAAAAAAAACAATAACAAAGACCCAAGTGACGTCAACTTCGAACTATCAATAGGTAATGAATATTTCTCGTAGTGTAAAGTATTCCCTCAAAATCATCGCACTCAAAGCTTTAATGTTTATGACGCTTGCGTTAGAGTTAAAGTGGCTGTAAAACTTACCAGCTACTCTTTCCTTAATACGTCAATAAATATAACGCAGATCAAATTCCGTCAGTTCTAGTTCGAGTCGCTATTTACATTAATGCGGTTATCACAGATTATGTCCCTTAGTTGTGTTCAACGCAAAGATCACTAAAGATAGAACGAAGATGACGTCACTCTGGTCTTTGTTATTGTTTTTTGCCATCCACATTTATGAGTAATGCTCACTAAATGGCATTATCCAGACTATAAAAGTTCATGTTTACAGATAATTTTGTTTGTTGGTCCGTTATACTTCCGGATTGCAATGTTATGAACTTCTAAGCCAAGCGCATACTGTCTATAGATAGTGTGCGCTTGGCTAAGAAACTCAGAACATTGCCACCCGGAAGTATAACGGACCAACACACAAAACTATGTGTAACTATGAACTTTTATAGTCTGGTTCATAAAGTTTAGTGAGAATTACTCATAAACGTGGATGGCAAAAAAACAATAACAAAGACTTGAGTGACGTCATCTTCGTTCTATCTATTAAGATGACAACACATATGTAAACACTTATTGAGGGTTCGATGGGTTCTATGAGTGAACAAAACTCACAAAATCAAACGATTCAGAGAGGGAGGGGGAGATCAAGAAGAAGATGGTGACAAGAAATCTACGAATGCGTGAATAAGCTAGTGACTGAATATGGAACGATGGCGCAGGACAGAGGCTTGTTTCGGTTGGCAGTTGCAGAGGCCTCGTCTAAGGGGGATAAGCCATGATGATGATGTTTATGTTTGGAAAAGTTTCATTAACACCTTTATGAGATTCTTATCTTTCACTTTTATCTTCTCCCTAATTTGTCACTTTGGTAGTTTCATACCACTTAGACCACAAAGTCACACAAAAAATAATACAATACTCGCAGAATTCTAGCACGCTTCCGGGAGATGTCAAACGTGTGCTAAAATCCGAGCGTGCCGAAATCCGATGCTCATGGGTGGTAATGACGTCATAGATAAAATTAGATCACCCAACTCCAGCGTGCTGTATTGTGTAGATTGTGCTGGAATTCGGCATGCTAGAACCCAGCGAGTAATATATTGATCGTACGTACCTGTCAAAGAACTCAGTGGCTCTGGCTAAGATGAGGCCATGGCAACTGATGACGTCATAACCAACTTGAACTGTGACGTCAGTCATCACCTAGAAGCATTAATAGTTTTGTTTCTATTATAAACATTTTTCCGTTTCGTTGTCTGAATAGCGTGGAGGTTAAAATAAATGTTTATTTAGGTAATTTGCCAGTAGAAATCATTTATTCATTTACTCAAATTTTATGTCCCAGTAGAAAGCCGTGAGCCCTTGGGCACAGAATAATGTTGCCGTTTGGACAACGACTACAAGGACAAAAAACTATAATGGAAAGCTGTTGATTTTCAGTTCGATGAAAAAGAACAATGAAATAAAAAGATTAAATCAGCATTATTTTGTGTTAAATAATTATTCTTGATTGTGTGTTTTGTTTGTCTCCCGACAAAAAACCTTGCCCGAAGGTCGAATGTTTTGTATTTATTTCTCTTGATATAAAGTGGAACCCATCGCCTGGGAACGGTGTTATATCGGAGAGAATAAGATGTTAAAAATTGGATATTTATAATTTAAGAACTGTTTATATGTTGCTGTTTTTATATTTTATTTTGAGGAGAATTGAGAAACTAAGGAACATGCACCGGTGTAAGATAAAGATCTGAACAGGTGTGTATGAAAGGTACCAGACAAAGCAAGAAAAAATATATATATAAAAAAAAGAACCATCCCAAAATTATGTCTTCCTTGACTGGAGATCGAACCTCAGACCTTCTGATTTTTTAAATTGTATTTTTCTTTCTTGCTTTGTCTTGTTTAGATCTTTGTCTTACACCGGTGCATCCTCCATAGTTTCTCAATTTGAGATTTTCAAAAAAATAAAAATGGAGCAACTAAAAAATCTTCGCCCTCGTCCTCTCGTGTTCAATGTTTGTGATGCGTGATGCAAGCGAGGGTTCACAGCGTAAAAACGCGTACCCTTGTAAATGATCATCATCATCCACTCTTGATCACGTTGCCGGTCAACTCCACGTATCCATCACGATCCTCTGCGGAGCGCATGAAGTCTGCGTTGCTTGTAAAATCACTTTTGGCCATTCTTAGGTTATCTAAATATGTCATTCTCTGTCTTCCTCTAGCTCTTTTTCCTTCGACCATCCCAGATGTTACCAACTTTTCTATTCCCTCTCTTCTCCACACATGTTCCAGAAACCGTAACTGTCTCTAAAGCAATAAATACATGCTATAAATCATCATCATCATCATCATCATCATCATCATCATCATCATCATCATCATAGTAATAAAAATAAAAATAATAATAATAATAATAATAATAATAATAATAATAATAATAATAATAATAATAATAATAATAATAATAATAATAAGAAGAAGAAGAAGAAGAAGAAGAAGAAGAAGAAGAAGAAGAAGAAGAAGAAGAAGAAGAAGAAGAAGAAGAAGAAGAATTTATACTGCGCATCTACCCAAATGAACGCACATAGTTTTGTTCAGCAAAACAAACTGAACAACAGAACATTAAGTTTTCATAACTTTGATTTAAAAAAAAAATTAAATCTTCAAATGTTGTAATTACAAAAGAAATTCGAATGAGAAAAAATGTTTGTTGTATTGCAACGAATGTGAGGATTTTCCAGTAGTTGTTAATGAGAGGTTTAAATGAACTCTTTATAAACGTACAGAAATACTAACCTTTTTGAGAAAGGCATCGTATAGAGATTCCCTGAAGATGTTCTCTGACACATCTAGGTCACGTGCTATCATTTCTCGTGGTAGCCTACTCTATTCGGTTGGCCTGTCCGTTATCGTAGGATCTGCTCCTTCTCAAAGGATGTACAGGTCGTTTAACCTTTAACCTCCTCGGATATTATTTCACCTTTGACCTCAGGACTTTGTTGGAAATTTGTGACCGAACTTTCTGGAACGAAATAAAGATTTGTTTTAATGCTTCGAAATTTCATAATATTACGCATTCCAAAAGTTCACAACGCGTATTCTGCTTCGCAAAACATTATTTATTCCCCAAACATATCAGATGGAACATATTACTTTCATACAGGACAAATTTTCTGTAGGGCGTTTTTAAATTTTATTTTGTTGTTTTTAAACGAATGCTCTTATATCAGTCAAACTGGCTATAGTTTGTAAACGAATCCTCTTATATCGGTCAAACTGGTTATAGTCAAGTTTTTTATTCACAATTTAGTCGAGTGGGTGTAAAGTGCATTACCCAAAGAGATAATATTATAATATTACCAATTCTGTCAATGTCCACGCTCAGCATCACTTGATTTTGCTGCAAGATGAACAAAATGATGAGGCAGGGAGAAATATCTTATATAAATGTGTGCATTTTTGTAAAGATTGTTTTCAAATTCATCATCATCATCATCATCATCATCATCATCATCATCATTATTGAAATGAGTATTATTATTATTATTATTATTATTATTATTATTTATTATTATTATTATTATTATTATTATTATTATTATTATTATTATTATTATTATTATTATAATATTTTATTATTATTATATATTTATTATTTTATTATTATTATTATTTATTATTATTATTATTATTATTATTATTATTATTATTATTATTATTATTATTATTATTATTATTATTATTATTATATTATTATTATTATTATTATTATTATTATTATTATTATTATTAATAATAATAATATATTATATTATTATTATAATAATAATATATAATAATAATAATATATATAATAATAATAATAATAATAATAATATATTATATTAATAATATATTATTATTATTATTTATTATTATTATTATTATTATTATTATTATTATTTATTATTATTATTATTAGTATTATTATTATTGTTGTGTTGTTGTTGTTGTTGTTGTTATTATTATTATTATTACAATTATTATTATTATTATTATTATTATATTATTATTATCGTTATTGTTATTATTATTATTATTATAATTGATATTATTATTGTTATCATTATTATTATGATAATGATGATGATTATGATGATGATGATGATGATGATGATGATGATGATGGTGATGATGATGATGATGATGAGGATGATGATGATGATGATGAGGATGATGATGATGATGATGATGATGATGATGATGAGGATGATGATGATGATGATGATGATGATGATGATGATGATGATGATGATGATGATGATGATGATAAAGAAGAAGAAAAAGAAAAAAAAAGAAGAAGAAGAAGAAGAAGAAGAAGAAAGAAGAAGAAGAAGAGAAGAAGAAAGAAGAAGAAGAAGAAGAAGAAGAAGAAGAAGAAGAAGAAGAAGAAGAAGAAGAAGAAGAAGAAGAAGAAGAAGAAGAAGAAGAAGAAGAAGAAGAAGAAGAAGAAGAAGAAGAAGAAGAAGAAGAGAAGAAGAAGAAGAAGAAGACGAAGAAGAAGAAGAAGAAGAAGAAGAAGAAGAAGAAGAAGAAGAAGAAGAAGAAGAAGAAGAAGAAGAAACCTGCAACAGTCGCCCAGTCTTTGGTCTAAGCTTATAATGTAAGATCTTATCGATCTTTGGCCTCGTATTATTTGTCATTGTTATTTCTTTGTATGAGCTTTTCATTGTTTTGGGTTGAAATTCAAAGTTTGGGAGGCTGCATTATAATGCTTAACGTTGTCAAAAACCAAAGAACAAAAAACAGTCCTTCACGAAAATTCAAACATTACTGCAAACTATAGGAAATAATCCTCAAAGAATGATATCAAAGACCGGTTCGATGCCATTGAAGTGTGTCATAAATTCTACTTGTACTTGTAGACAAAAGGGTCTTTCATCAATTACATCTTACATTATTCATCACTCTTCGCTCTAAATGTGTTTGTTTTAATCTACCACCACCACCACCACCACCATCATCATCATCATCATCATCATCATCATCATCATCATCATTATTATTATTATTATTATTATTATTATTATTATTATTATTATTATTATTATTATTATTATTATTATTATTATTATTATTATTATTACTATCATTATTTATATTAGCAATATTACCATTACTATTAGTAAGTAAAGTACCTAAAGATGACTCTTTGTGACTTCGAAATAAAACTATTTCCAATAAAAACAAATTGAGATCGTGTAAGTTTCAAAACCGTAATTTTCTGTTCCAAAGCAATTAAAAGCTAAAAAAAGAAAAGCTTAGGACATTTTTGAGTTAGACGCACTGTACCAACACAAAACAAGATCGATGTGTTACCTTGAATGTTTGGAGTCTGTTCAAGAGACTTTAGTGAGAACTAATCACCCAACTGGCAATCTAAAAACAATAATAAAACGCCAAGTGACGTCAACTTCATTCATTCGCATAACAAAAGATCATGAATTACGTTATCCTGTGTCACGAATCGGAAAGAAAACAAAACAATGCACAAGAATCACATCCTGCATTCACAATTTGCTGTTAAGGCGAGAAATGAATGCACCGAGTTTAACTCGGCGATTACGGGTAGTATTGGAGAGGGTTTCTAACAAGTGACGAGAACTCCCACTCACTGCGAGTCTTAACCAATTAACAGCCAGAGAGAGACAAAGAGCGAGAGAACGAAAGAGCATCAATACAATTTAATTGAAAGTTTTCTATTCAGAAAAACAATCACTCAATGTTGAATGAGATTAAACTCGCTCTTCTGTCAAGTCTTCAACCACATACGATAATGATAATATAATATGACGATGAATTAACCAGTTAAAAACCGTACCCTGGAAAGAGTAAATGTTGCTGCTCGAAGCTCGAAGAAATTCATTATAATTTAATATTGAATGTAAGCTTCAATTTAATTACAAAAACAGATCAAATGAACGTTTCGAGTTTCCCCTTTATCAACAAAACAGGATGAATGAAACACTACAGATGAATGAGATAATGTTGTAGTGGCGTTATCTCACATTATCTCATTCATCTGTAGTGCTTCATTCATCCTGTTTTGTTGATAAAGGGGAACCTCGAAACGTTCATTTGATCTGTTTTTGTAATTAAATTAAAGCTTACATTCAATATCAAATTATTATTTATTACTCTGGAAAGACGTGTATTTTTTTTAAATGACCAGAAAACTCGTCCTTCAAATATCCACCGATTTAAATAACCATCATCTTTGTAATAATTCTCAAATCTGGGGATAGTAGGAAGGTCTCGCGAGGTCCCAGGTTTGAGAGTGTTTTTATCAAGAGGAGGGTAATTTAAAACAATCGGTTTTTGAAGGACAAGTTTTCATGCCAATTGTTATTTAAATACGCGTCTTATATATATA
>NC_088368.1:13613031-13728031 GCF_034508935.2 Berghia stephanieae | reverse complement strand
TTCTCATTTCATATTCTGCCGTACTCTGGAAAAACACATATTTTAAAAATTTGGCCAGAAAGCCCGTTCTTCAAATATCGATCGATTTAAATGACCCTCATCTTGGTAAACACTCTCAAACCTGGGACGTCGCGAAGTTCCAGGTTTGAGAGTGTTTACCAAGATGACGGTCATTTAAATCGATCGATATTTGAAGGACGAGTTTTCTGGCCAAATTTTTTATTATGTGTTTTTCCAAAATACGGCAGTATTCCCCTTTATATTCTTATTCATAATGTTCTAACCAGTTAATTGTCGTTCTCCCAAAAAAAAAAAAAAAAAAATACACGTATTTAAAAATTTGGCGGAAAACTCGTCCTTCAAATATCGATCGATTTAAATGACCCTCATCTTGGCAAAACCTCTCAATTCCGGGGGGCCAGATTTTTAAGATTTTAAATGAATTCGAGTTCATCCCTCACAATGAGACCATTGGCTACTGATATTTTTAATTACTACTTAATTAATAAATTTATTTATTTTGTGTTTGTTTTGTTGTTGTTGCTTGGTTGGGGGAGAGTGGGGGGGGGGGGGGGGGGGTTGGCTTTTTTGTTTTATTTTTGCTTTCTGTCTTTTTTGGGTTTTCTTGTTTTTTTTTAAGGGGGGGGGGGGGGGGGGGTTATTTGTTTCTGCGTTTTTGTTGGGGTTTTTTTTGTTTGTTTGTTTTTGTTTTAATTTATTTTATTGTTTATTTGTTTACTGGTTAAAAGTACTGTGTACTTTTTTTTTCATTTTCCTCAGTTTTAGTTTTAGGTTCATAAAAAGTACAGATATTACATAAAGTTGTTTAGCATTTGAATGGTTCGTTTCTTTTTAAATCTTTGATTGTTGCTGGTTGTTTGGTTTTTATTCAAAAAGTATTTGCCACAAGAAAAAAAAAGGAAGAAATATTAAAGAAAAACAAAATAATCTAAAGAAAATAACAAATCTCTTGGTAATTTATAATAAAGTGGAGCACGCCTAAATGGAATAGACGAAGGCATGTTATGTGTCTCTATTAAAAAAAAAAAACCCAAACCCTTATCAAAGTAATACTTTTTAGAATAAATGACTGATATAAAGAATTACATATTGATATAAGGAACTAATTTCTTTCTGTCAAGAGTTTTTCTTTCCATCCGTGTTTTCCTGTACTGTAGTGTTCATTTCTGTCCACAAGAATCAAAAGTGTAAACCAGGAATTACTGATATAAGGAACTAATCTCTTTCTGTCAAGAGTTTTTCTTTCCATCCGTGCTTTCCTGTACTGTAGTGTTCATTTCAGTCAACAAGAATCAAAAGTGTAAACCAGGAAGTACTGATATAAGGAACTAATTTATTTCTGTCAAGAGTTTTTCTTTCCATCCGTGTTTTCCTGTACTGTAGTGTTCATTTTTGTCCACAAGAATCAAAAGTGTAAACCAGGAAGTACTGATATAAGGAACTAATTTCTTTCTGTCAAGAGTTTTTCTTTCCATCCGTGCTTTCCTGTACTGTAGTATTCATTTCAGTCAACAAGAATCAAAAGTGTAAACCAGGAAGTCAGTGCAATTCTATCCATTTCCTTTGGAAACGAGAATGATTTTAATTAAATATAAAGATCAATAATTTCAATAATCTTCCGTTTCACATTCATTGACATCTATTGAAAGCGGGACGTCTTGAATCTAGACTTAATAGGGTTTGTTTTTTTTTTCGCACAAGCCTTGGCACAAATGAAAATCATACATTTCTCTTCAAGTCAAGATAAACGTCTAGTTGTGCTTATTTTTGTGTCATGCAGTTGATTTGGTGTATGTTCTTTTTATTTGTTTGTTTTTAAAATTTGATGGGGGTTTTTGGGGGGTTTTTTTTTTGGGGGGGGGTTGTTGTTTTTTGGGTTTTGTTTTTTTTTTTGGGGGGGGGGGGTATGTTGTTTTTTGTTGGTTTAAACGGCGTTTATTTTGGTCATTTCAGCGGCAGGAAAAAGGAAGAAAATGGGATAGTAAAAATATTATAGATTACAGTTAAAAGCACACAAGAAAAATAAGACAAAAAGGAAAGGTACAAATAGGGAACAGACGTACATCCCAAGAGCATATCATCAATGTATTTAGTCTGAGATCATCTTAAAGTCTCATTCAGACACAAGCAAAGGATCCCACTGAGAGAACACACTCAAATGCTTACATTACACAGGTACATTCAAAATAACGAATTATAACAGTACACAGGGAGATGATTTACAAGGAAAAAATATAATCTAAAACTTTTACTCTATAGATAGTATGCAGATGACGTCACTCAGGCCTTTGTTATTGTTTTTGCCATCCGCGTTTGTGAGTTGTTCTCGCTAAACTGTATTAACCAGACTAAAAGTTCATGGTTACACAGAGTTTGTGTGTTGGTCCGTTATACTTCCGGATGGCAATGTTGTGAACTCCTTGGCCAAGCGCATTCTATCCCCGTCCAGGGAAAGGAAAAACGAAGTGGTTATTCGTACTATCTACGACTACGAATTGGGTAGCCAAGGAAAAAATCCTTGTACCTAATCTCAGTTCAAGACAAAGAAAGAAAGTTTAAAAAAAAAAAAAAACAGTTATAGGGATATAGAAGACAGTAAGTGCCTCCCTGTTGAGGTCAAGATTCCCAGACAGAACGAGAGCAACAAAAACAACAAAAGAAAAGAGTTCAATAAGAAATACTAAAGTTTTCAAACTTCAAGTTTATTGAAAAACTCTGTAACATCTTTGCCCTAGGAATTTCAAATATATACATTGATTGATAAATACTTTTTTCACAATTTGAACTGACGTTAAGAAAAGTAACACACTCACACATACGCACGCACACACACACATTCATTCACAAACACTCTCTCTCTCTCTCTCTCTCTCTCTCTCTCTCTCTCTCTCTCTCTCTCTCTCTCTCGCTCTCTCTCTCTCTCTCTCTCTCTCTCCTCTTTATTTCTTTCTTTCTTTCACTCTTTTGTGGGAACAGTGCCGATTGATTCAACATCGATCAACAATGCCATATTATCTCTTCTATCCCCCTGTCAATTGTTCTTTCCATGTGGCTATGTGTTTGTTCTGGAATGGGATTATATGGTTTGGCCTGAGCCCACCATCCAAGCAATGATTGACTGATTGCAATATAACTAAGCATGCATGTGGTTGAATAAATTTTCTTTTAGATTATATAAAATTATGGACAGTAACACATAGATAAGCAATAATAGGCTAACGTATAAAAATATTAAGTTACTTTTGCACATGTGTATATAATTCAAGAAGCACATTTAACATTACTTTCTCTATTGAATGCTGAGTTTTGGTGTAATAATAAATCATGTACCTGGTATCTAGACTATGTAAAAGGAGAGAAGCAAATTATCTCACTGACAAAACTTTTGCACTACAATTATCTTGACTAGAAGAGGAATTTATCTAGCATCTTATATTCCCCTCCCCCCATCCCAACTCCTACGATTGTTTTACCTATCATTCTACCTCTTCTTTCTCTCTATCTTCCTTCCCTCTATTCTTCCCCTAGCTTGTATTGTTTGTTTGTTTTTTTTTTTTTTTAGAGTTTTAAAGCGCTTGTGACACATTTAGGTCTTTTCAGCACCAGTAAAAAGAAAGAAAATGAATTCTGAATCACAAGTAAAGATACCTCATAAAAAGCAAGGCAAAGAAGACTGGTTCAATGAACACATGTAGATTCCAAGAGCACACTGTCAGTATACTTATGGAGATAAAGATAAAGGGAGTAAATCTGACTCATGAATGAACAACACAAAACAAACGACGTTTCGGCCCTTGGCCTTTATCAAGTAAACACAGAATACATTATATATTTATATTAGATTGTCATAATAATATAAATATATACATTTGTAAATGTGTGTGTGCGTGTATGTGTGTATGTGCAATTGACTCATTTAGGCGCCTCTATTTATCAGTATACTTAGTTTGAGATCATCTAAAATTCTCATCCAGACACCAGCTCAGGATAACACTGAGAGGAATACACTCAAATGTTTACAGAATATTCCAAAACAGAAAACAAAACTAACAATACATAACAGAGATATGATTTACAAGGAAAACAAAATCATCTCCCAAGACTAATATTAAACATTTAACTGTTTCCCTCTCAGCTAAGGACTCTGACAAGGATCAGGACTAAGTAATTCCATTCCAAGACAAAGACAGAAAGCAACTCAGATAACAGACATACAGGGATAGAAGACCTAAAGCCCACCATTCCCCTTCCTTATTCTCAAAGCTGAATGGTGAAAACATGTAAAAGAGACAAATGCTCAGTCAGCCACAACACCAAATTGGAAGTCAAAGTGATTCCGTCTCATTACCTCCATGTGCAAACATCAAACATGATTTTCTCACATTGAAAATTTTTGTTTTTTTAAAACCCAAACTTTTTATGCCAACAGAATCAACAACTCTGTATTAAAGAGTTAATTTCAGACGGAGGCACAGTGACAACAACTCACTCACAGAAACCGCTCCTAAGTCAACACATCTCTGGAAGTTAACATCAATAGTGACCATTGTACACAGGAGATGCATCTACTCCAGTGTGAGATCCAACTTGTGGATAAATATGAAGGGAATCTACCTGAACACAGGCCCAAACACTAAAACATTCCTTTCATTTTGTCTTACTTTTCTTAAAACCCTTAGCATTATCAAAATCTGCACCAGATTTTCTTTTTCTATCAGATGGATCATCCATCCACTGAGATTGCTCCTCTTCTTCATCTCCAAAACCAGCTTCTTCATCCATATAACTGTAGTCGCCCTCATTATAAAAACTAACTTCATCCTCATAACCATCTTCATAATCACCATCTGAGATTGAGGCCCTGTCCTCATCACCATCACAATTCTCCAGTTCATAAACTATCTCACATAATTTATTCAACGGTTGAAATTTTTCTAGTGGGGGACCTTTTAATAAATTACATTGCGCAGTACTTGTATTAGTCTCAACTGTCTCCTGCATCAAAGAATCTGTTTTACTTTTTATTCCCATGGTCTGGACTTTTGCACCACCGGCATTACTGCCAAATTTCAATAAATTAGTCTTGGCACCCCTACCAGCGACCGATTTAGAATTCATAGCGTTGTCTGCTTGAATATAATCTTCAACTTGATTATCAAAATCAGCAACTTCCTGTGGTGGTATCAAATCGTATAGCTCAGATTTTCCACCCAGTTTTAAACAATCATTGACAATCATTGCTGCCGTGAAATTTTTCATTACCAATACTCTTTTGTTTTTCTGTATGCCACGAGTGCTGGCTCTCATGCCAAGCCTTTCGGCTTCTCTAAAAATTTTACCTCGCTCACTTGCAAACGGACAAGGTAAGTATAAATCTGAGTGAAATGGAGACTTGTTGTAGGCCATAACAAGATCGCAATTGCTCACTTTTGAGCTGTCTGTGAGTTTGCTGATGTTAGAGGGACCTGCAGCTTTCTTGAAGCCCATTTCAGATTTTGAAGACAGCAACTCACTGGATGAAATGGGCTCTTGGATACCATCTTCTCTCCTACCAATCCCTCCTCCACTCCAACCCATCTTTGCTAATAGTTGATGGCCCTTGTTTGATTTTTCTAACCCTTTGGTTTCGGTTTGTCCGATTGTTTGTTTAGATCTAGGTAAGTAGGGCATTACATGACTTGCATATACATATTTCTCTTCCCGCATTAGTTTCTGTGTCCGGATTGTCCAATGACATTTCCTCAGAACCTGAAGACAATTCTTGGAACACTCAGCCATTGGATTAACAATGGAGTGACCAGTTCTATTTTGAACCCCTCCAATTACTTTACGATTAATTTTAAGATAACTGTATCTGATTTTTTTATCTGAACTGAGAGTCTGCATTGTAACTAATCTTTTTTGACATAACTCTGCACTTTGTTTAATGGTATCAGGACGGTGTGTATCTACAGACTGCAAAATACAGAAATCGTCGAGTCTCACTGGCTTTGGAATCTTAGCTGTTATCTTTCCATTCACATCCTTTTGCCAAGTATCCAAGACAACTTTGTCATTGGTATCTAAACCTGTGCTGTTCTTATTAAATGGCTTTTGTGAGGCATACAAGAAATCATCTTCCAAGCACAGATAAGGCATGGAGATTTTCCTTAAAACAGATTGGGAAATATAACCAGCAGGGTCTTCTGGAAGTTTATTCCAAGAAACCAAAACAACTTTTTCCTCCATCACCATAGAATATTTGTCCTTACAGATGGAAGAATTACCTGTTCCAATGTCTTTAATTTCCAAGCGGATACCCGAGACATTTGCAAGGAGTTGTAAAATGACCGCAGGATTATTGGTCTCTTTGAAAGGCAGCGTGACATACATGTGGCCGAGCTGACGGACCATTTTCAACATTGGATGCTCTTCACATCTCCAAGCGATGTAAGAATCAAAACTTTTAACTTTAAAATCATCGGTCAACAGACTTGGATTAGAAGCTTTTGTTGATAATGTTGGTGCCTTGTCCTGGGGTGATTTTTGGACTGTATTTTTCTGTTGCTTGGACTGTGAATAAATTTTGAATTAAAACAAATCAATTGATAAAATAAATGTTACATGAGAATGATGAAAAAAAAATTGGTAAAATTTGTGACGCAAGTCACCAAGCAACAAATGCTACAAAGCTGCAACATATATCTGTCATCTGCATTTTTTTGCCAAATTGGGACCTAAAATTTGCCAAAATTTGCCCCAAAAAACCCCAAAATTTGCCAAGAAATTTGCCAAAAAGACCAAAATTTGCCAAAAAATTTGCCGCACTTTGGGTCCTTATTTGAAGATTTTTTGACGAAACAATCCATGACTGAAGTTGGAAGTGTAAGTGACTCGATTTATTTGACTTGAGAAATGAAATGACTGTGAATAGCGTTGTTACAAAGATTTTAAAGGATCATTATCCGTAGAGAGTAGCTTCCCTTGGTTTGGGACCAGGCAAAGCTGCAACATTTCTCAAGTTTCGCACTTTTTTTTTCGTTATTTTGTTTTTGCTTCTTATTTTTCCCAAAATTTGCCATGCGATTTGCCAATTTTCCCAAAATTTGCCACGATTTGCCAATTTTGGGAAATTTGCCAAAATTTGCGGATCGCCTTGATATTTGCGGCCGCAAAAAATGCAGATGTCAGATATATCATTAACAATTGGAAATAACTATTTTTAAAACTTTATTTTAACCTTGGAGAAAAAAAATTGAATGAGATATAATAGCAATAAAACATATTTGTACCAGTCCAATCGGGAGTCCCTGCAGATTTAGGTGCAACTGGCAAGAAGAGAATACCATACAAGCTAATATTACAGTTACATATATATATTTGAAAAAAGCTAATCTTTTTTAATTATGCCATTTAACAATATACAAATTAAATTATTTAGATATCCAAAACATGCTATTTAAGAGATTTACTGATAAAATTAGTTGGAAGGAGAAGAATTCACGAGATGAGTTTTCATGTACTTTTTGAATGTCATCTTTGATGAAACATCTTTTTTCTTATATCTAATGGGAGTGAGTTCCTGATACAATTTGGACTGCATGAGAAAATGTACTCTCTGTGCAGTATATGTTTTGGACTACTTTTTAAGTAAATTAAGAGGGAAATGATCATTGGATCTCAGGCATCGAGGAGGATCATAAAGATATAAAAGTAATATAAATAAACTGTAACCTGTAACAGTAACCAGAAGAGAACACATTCCCTTACTGCCTGAGAGAGAGAGAGAGAGAGAGAGAGAGAGAGAGAGAGAGAGAGAGAGAGAGAGAGAGAGAGAGAGAGGAGGAGGAGAGGAGAGAGAGAGAGAGAGAGAGGAGAGGAGGAGAGAGAGAGAGAGAAAGAGTGAGAGAGAGAGACAGAGAGATGGGGGAGAGACAGAGAGAGAGAGACAGAGAGAGAGAGAGAGAGTGAGAGAGACAGACAGATTGAGAGAGAGAGAGACAGAGAGAGGAGAGGACAGAGAGGAGAGAGAGAGAAGAGAGAGAAAGAGAGAGAGAGAGAGTGAGAGAGACAGACAGAGATTGAGAGAGAGAGAGACAGAGAGTGAGAGAGAGAGAGAGAAAGAAAGAGAGAGAAAGAGAGAGAGAGAGAGAGTGAGAGAGACAGACAGAGATTGAGAGAGAGAGAGACAGAGTGAGAGAGAGAGAGAGAAAGAGATAGAGAGAGAGAGAGAGATAGATAGAGAGAGAGAGAGAGAGAGAGAGAGAGAGAGAGAGAGAGTGGCAGTGGTAAAACAATTACTTACAGTGCCAGAAACAAAAGGAGTATTGGAGGTATCAAGTGTCAGACCACCCTCATTATCCAACACAAGGCGCAAATGAGGTTGAGCAAGTTTTTCCAAAACAATAGATGCCAACTTTTTCTTCGCTTCGAGTGGGGGGGTTCCAGGGGTAATGACAGTAGACACCAGATTGACATCATTGACAAAAATCTGGCAAGTAAATTCCTTAAATCCCTCAGAGTTAATTGAGGACTTGCTAACTGATCTAATTCTCTGATTGGCCCCAGCGGCACATCTTTGCAAGGTAGCAAATGGATTTAAGGAACCTTTGTCCATCTTGGAGTAAAAGTGTGCCAGATCTAGAATAGGTTTGAGTTCCTTTGAGTTTTCCAGGATCACATCATCATCCTTTGCATCTGGTGGTGGGTCCTAAAAGAAATAAAAAGTTTTTAAAACAGAGTTTGATGAAAAATGTTATCTTTCTTTTTAAAAAAGGAAGGAATATAATTTTTTTTTGTTAAACAAAAAAAAACTTTAGCTTTTATATAGAAAAATATCCACTAAACATACTCAAAGAGTTTACAAGGGGTCCCGAGCCAAAAGCAAAACACTTAACATGTAGGACGAGCTGTGAGACGATTTTATAATAATTTTTTGGACAAAGACAATGCTATTACCGGCCGATTACACATTTTACATCGGAGTATAGTGAAAGAATGTGAGTAAAGAGCCTTGTCCAAGGATTCAACTATGCACGACTCAGAGCAGGACTTGAACCCAGGACCTTCCAATCCGAAGGTGTCATACCACTAGACCACAGAGCCACAGAAATACCTTTGTAAGATCAATTCTAAGTAAAAGACAATATTTTGCCTTACCATACAATGCAATCCCTCTATAACGACATCGTCAGGGCAAGAAAAGAAAACTCTTTATGGAGTTATCACTATACCACAGCAACTAATAATGGGGCAGAGGCAAATTCTTGAATATGACTGTCTTTTTCCAGCTAACATAGTTGCAGTTTCAACCAAAACAGACTACCTTGAAAAAAATGCCAAAGTTGAGACCTTAGATAAGGGTTTTTTCTCACCTTCTCTCACTGTACTCATGTAAAATGAGTACCTGGTCGGTAACAGTGTTGCTGCTATAAAAAAGGCAATAGTGTCTTACAGGTATCATGACTCATCTAACATGTTTAGTGTGGTTGTTGTCTTGAGACTCTTTGTAAAGTGCTTTGAGCACATATAGTGGATATTGCACAAAAGAAAAGCTCAAGTTGTTTTGGGGTTGTTTCTTTAACTTGGAGTTGCACTTAGTTTGAAACGAAGTGCATCAAGGCTTGTTCCTAACACTTAATGTGCTTAAACTTAAATCCTGACCCTCTGGGGAAAATGGTGATATAAATTTGCATTCCTCATGTCTTCACCGAATACCTCATCAAAACTTTTTTTCAAAATCGGATTAATGGTGATTTTTTCCCCATCACCTGGTATATGATTTGTGGCCAACCGGAATAGATAGTATTACCAATCAACAAATTAATGTGGTATCAAGGACACGTCTAGTACTCTAATACCACTATGTATTTTTACATCATCTAACCCAAAACTACATCCTTCAATTTGTTGTGAACAGATTGTCAATTTGGCATTTCTAACTGGGTTTGGAATCTTGACAAAAAAAGTTTCTTTCCCTTTAAATGTTACCAATTTGGCAAATAAATCTACACTACGTTTCACCCACTGGCAAAAAAGAAGTGAAATTTTTATTAAATCCTGACACTAATTAATGGCAGCATGATAAGAAAATAAACATTTTTTTCAACTTTTATATATATATTTTTTTTTTCATCTCCCCAAGCATGACTTAGTGATAGTGTCTTAGCTTAACGAGAATTTCACCTGATCTTGCTTAATGTAAGGGTGAAAATTGGTATTTATATTTTTTTGTAAATAGCCTTCTTATTTAATAATTAGAAGTAAGTGCAAAGGAAAAAATGCCAAACCCAATTATTCCATGCCATTAGCTTTAAAAAAACACCCAAGTTTTGTTTTGTTTTTTTTTCAATTTGGCACTAAAACCTTCAATTTCCTTGGGACAAATGGGTGAAACAGCTCCTGTTTCATCATGCACTCTGCTTACTTGAGATTAATTAATAATATCAAACTTTTGCAAATATGCAATGAATAAAGAAGAAATAATATAAATAGTCAAAAGTAAGTAGCAGGCAAATGTAAATAAAGATCTGAAAAAGTGTGTATGAAGCAAGCTATGTATGAAGCAAGCCAGACAAAGCAGTAAAGAAAAATACAAGAATCAAATAATCCCCCAAAATCAGTCTACCTCGAGTGGGGATCAAACCTCAGACCTGATTGTCAGTCACACGTGCTCGTGCTACCATTACACCATAAGGTTACCCAATAGTTGGGACGATGCAAGGTCAGGATAAACTCCTGAAGAGCCCCAAATAAATTTGGAAACTAAGACTAAGATTAATATTCTGTCACTATATATCATATAAAAGTATTAATCAGATCCAGGTATTTTACTCAGGTAGTAAAGTACAAGAAGAAAGTTTATGAATATTATTGAATATTCATTGTTTAACATCACAATTGTTTTAAAAAGACGTGAGACAGTGGTGAATCGAGAAAACAAAAGCAAAATAGTGTGACAAGGGGGTTTTAACCTGAACTAATATTCCATAATCATGATCTACAAAAGTTATTCTATGCTGCATTCTGGTATAAATATATAGAGGTTTTCAATTCATTACTTGAAGGATAGAAAGTAGGGTTACAGTCCCGTCGCCTAAATACGGAGTTGAGGAGGTTGGATTTAGGATTATGAAGAGCGATGCGGTTGAGCAGTTGAGTGATGAATCACAACACAATGGTGATGAGCACTTGGGTCTCTAAACTCTACATAGCATATTAATATCACGATTGAGCTGTTTTAGCTTCTTTGGTATATACTAATTTATTTTTAATTTGATGACAATTTTCTTAAAAGGGCTGTAGTAGTAGTAGTAGTAGTAGTAGTAGTAGTAGTAGTAGTAGTAGTAGTAGTAGTAGTAGTAGTAGTAGTAGTAGTAGTAGTAGTAGTAGTAGTAGTAGTAGTAGTAGTAGTAGTAGTAGTAGTAGTAGTAGTAGTAGTAGTAGTAGTAGTAGTAGTAGTAGTAATAGTAGTAGAAGATTTGTGCGGTAATGTGGTCTTGTGGTATGACACTCGCTTTAGGATCGGATGGTCCTGGGTTCGAGCCTCACTCAGCGCATAGTTGAGTCCTTGGAAAAGTCTCTTTACTCACATTCTCTCACCATACTCAGATGTAAAATGAGTACCTGACTGTTAACAACGTTGTCTCTATCGGAAAAATTCTTAATATCGCCTAACAGGCACCATGTCTTGTTCTACGTGTTACGTATTGCTCTTGGTCAGGGACCCCTTGTAAAGCACTTTGAGCATGTTTAGTGTATATTGCGCTATAAAACAGCTCAATTTTTTAAACTGTAGTAATAGTAATAGTAGTAGTAGTAGTAATTTTTCTAATGTGTTCAAAGCTTTTTGCAAGTAGTCCCAAGCCACAACACTTAACACTTAAGCTATAACGCTTGTAAGGCACTATTGTAATTTTATCAGCCAGGTACTCATTTTACAGCTGGCTGCAGTCAGAGGATGCGAGTAAAGAGGGGGGTTTTTTGGACTCTGGTAGTGCAAAGCGGGGATCTACCAGTCCGAAGAGAAGTCTCATACTACAAGCTCACGATGCCACAGAACAGGAGGGTCACATTCATGAATAAATTCAACTCACTTGGTCAGGATTTGGATCATTTCCCTCTAGGGCTGAACTTGTATTCCTGGGGTCTAGGACTTCATTCAGACCCGGAGGAACCAAACCTCCTTGCTCGCTGTTTTGATCCTTATCATCATTCCCAGAAGCCTCAGTGGTGGTAGGAATGTTTTTGATGAATTCAAATAGGGGTTGAGGTTTATAGCAAGATTCTAAATGTTTACAATTAAGAGTATTGCTAACAACATCTTTGCCTTTAGTCTTCGCTCCAGCATCCGATGGGACAAAATTTGAAGACAATTCGGATTTCATGGCATTTTTCACAGCATTTTTATGTTTTTTCTTCTTCAGAGCAGACTTTGATTTCTCTCTTGGAACCCCTTGATTAGGATGTCCTTTCTTTGCAGGAATTACGCTCAGAGCATTACTATCTATCATGCTTTCCTTCAAGTTAGCTTTTCTAGGGAATGCAGGACCCTTTCCTTTACTATTTCTTTGTCTATATGCGCCTACATCATACTGACCCTGTCTTCCATAGGAGCCAAAACCATGGTACTGATCTTGGTCATATGATGAAAATGAGCCTTGTCGTCGAGCTTTGCTACGGGAGGAAAAACCTGTCCTTTGTTGACCTTGGTCATAATATGAATATGAATTCTGCTGGCTGTCTTGTTCTTGACTGTAATCATACGGAATCTCAATATTTTGTTTATCATAGTAGGAAGAGGCAGCAGCTGCTGCTGAACTTTGTGCAAATTGGTAGGATGTGTCTTCCATTTCAAACATGGCTCTTCTTATGCTGTCCTCCAACCCGACACTTCTAGATCTCATTTCCTGGATAATTTTTGGAGGATAATTACATGACCAGCCTAGAGCCGTGTCCACAAAGCAATTTGAAAGGTGCATAAGATGGTCTTTGTAATCGTTGCTATCATGAACATTGATGTTCTTTTCAAGAAATGATTTCCTCAATCGCCACACTGTATCCAATTCAGTTCCACCTCTGAGAGAGTCAATCATGATACTCTTGAGGTTAGCCATGTCTGTAATTTATGTCCTCTTCTGAAACAAAGAATTTGATGTTGGAAATAGAATGGATAAAGTGGGTGACAATAAATAAAAATGGGATACATACACTTAAATAAGATTCATTCTTGAAATAAATTTAGTAAAGACAAGGTGTGCTACTCTTTTCTCCTCTCAATACATATTACAGTTCAGACGGAAATATAGAACAAGTCAGGACCAGGCCGATTTGTTCAAAATTACTGTGTTGTATATTTTACAAAGAATATAAAGAAAAATATATAAAAGAGAGGTAAGCATGAGTATTTTGATAAGGTCTCATTATAATGAGGTGTAGCGTTTAGTGTGTCTTGTCTATAAAAATATCTGCAAATCTGGTACCTAAATCCTCTCCTCACTTTATCTCACTAGCACCTTTCTCTCATCCCATCCTCCCAACCCCCAATCGCATGGTTGACTTGAATATGTGTGATGATATCAGCCTCAGACCATCACTGCCTCTCTGGTCTTACACTGGTACTGGTACACATTAGAATTTAAGTGAGGCATCGCGTGTGAAAGGCACTAGTTATACTTGCTTCACGAACTCCCCTCCACACTACTGTTAACTTTATTGATCTTCTTTGTTTCTATAATTTGTTCATTCTAACCACTATTTTGGGGGTATTGATGTTATTGGGGGGTTTGCTTATTTCGCAGATAAATCCTAGGTGTTGTCGTCCCTCGAACACCGCTAACCTACTATTTTCCTGTCTTCCTCATGTAAAATAATATAGTTTATTATAACACTTCCACAAAACTAGGTCCTACAACATGTCCTTATCAGAGATCGAAATAACAATCAAAACAATGAAGCAAAACTGGTGGAAAATTACCAAGCACATATATATATATGAACATAAAGATGTCATTGCGGATAGAGAGCTCAGTGGTTTAGCCCTTTCCTTTTCGCTGCACTGGTTCCAATCCGCTCCCTTTTTTTCAAATGCTGTTAATTGTTTTCCCTTTTGTTTTTATACTGAGCTAAAGTTCTTTAATTAATTGAATTTATTTTTTATCCGATTATCATCCAACCTTTATTTATATATTTTGCTTTAATTACGTTCTAGGGATTTTTTCTCTCTCAATATTTACTATTATTATCAATGTTCTTCTATTATTACAATTGACTTTAATCGCACATAGGTTAATCGCACACTTCGGTTATATGCTCCACATTCCCAAAAAATGAAATTTCTTTTATACAGTCATTCCGCTTAATCGCACACCTTCTCCGCTTAATCGCTACACCATCATTCCATCTTGATTGGAGAAAAATATCTTAACATTATAAGAGTAACACAACAAAGTTGTGTGTGTGTGTGTTTTAGCAATGATCGCGTGCGTGCATGTTTGTGGGTGTGAAGTTTCTGTCATCAGATGATAGTAAATAGAACTACCCCTTAAAAACACTGAAAATGTTGACATGGTGGACAAACAAAGCTGCTTCATCCACTTACTCACACACCTTCTCTGCTTAAAAGCTACACCATCATTCCATATTGATTGGAGAAAAATATCTAAATGTTATAAGAGTAACAATAAAATTGTGCGTGGTTTTACAGATGTTCGCGTGTGTGCATGTATGTGGGAGTGAAGTTTTCTGTCATCAGATAATAGTAAATAGTACCGATAAAAAACACTGAAAAAGATGACATGGTAGACAAAGAAAGCTGCTTCATCCCCGAAAAATGCTTCACAGATAAGGTACTAACATTGGCGAGATTGGAGACAAGGGTTTTTATAAAAATAAAAAACTTGCACAGAGCAGAAAGCAATCAAATTCAAAGCTTCACGATCCCCCCCCCCCCCCCTTCCCGCTTTAATAATTTAATAAGGCCATCGTCTTGAACATGAATGAATGAAGAGGCAATATTGTGCAAATGTATTAATCTACTATCCCTCGACTAATTTGTTGTTTGTATCTATAATTTTCTTGATATTTTATTAACTTTACTTTATTTCTGTGTGCATTGCGAAATTATCATCATACTCTCGAAAGTGAGTATGTTAAAAAGAGCAGTTTTTTTTTTTTAAAAGGCAGACACTTCTAGGCTTTAATCGTCCATCGTTATTCACTCACAGACGTGTCTACATATAATCACAGCATAATGTGATATCTCTACCTTTAATAACAAACGGTTCCTGAGTTGTTAACATTTTGCTGTTAAAAATTATACTGTGATCCCATGCCCATTCTCAAGCAGTAAGTCACTGGGAAAGTGACGGTTTCAGTTTCAGTTTATCTGAATCTGATGAATGTCTGCAATGTCTGGAGTCTACCCTGGCCCTGACTCTAACAAATACGACTGCGGACTTGCATAAATAGATAGCAGAGCCTGATAATGATGTGAGCAATCAATACAGTATCAAAATCAATGTATTTTAGAGATCCAAATCCAACCCTTCAATCACCACCATCACCATGTCACTGTCTTGTAACAGAATAAAGTCTGAGTCTGATCCCCGACAGTTTTTTTTTTTTTTTTTTCAATAAGTCTAATAAGTGTCAAACATTACTTTGTATGAATTTTTTTTAATGTTTTAAAAGAAAACTACTTACGTGCACACACAATAGTGCAAATAAGCACACGATGGATATTTTCTGTAAATGAATTTAGGCTATTTTGCAAGCAAGTAATTTTGTCTGCTGTCTCCCGTGCATCGCTCAAGATCGTAGGACTTTCGCTTTATGAGGTGTGTCAACGTAGATTTATATCGTAGATCTATTCGCAACAACTCTGTGTACCGCCACTGCCGCATAGTTTTATCCTACACGCGATATAGATAATATGTGTCAGTGCATGACATAACCAGTCGGAAGGTGAAAATTTTGGATTTCCATTTCTTTTGCATTTTCTGAAAGAATATGCTCCCCAGAGCATTTTAATCTTTATTTGAATTAAATCGGGTGGTTTTTCATGAAGTTATGGTCAGATGTATGAGAAAGGTATCCAGCAATATCTGTTGTTTACCCGGGTAGTTGAATAAAAAAATATATGCACATGCTCATTTTTATGACATTTTTTCCAATTTTGAAAAGCAACAAAGATCTCTAGGATTGAGTGAGTTAAATATGTCCCGAAGATGTACAAAAAGGGTTGATTTAATCATTTATGACAAGAACTTATCTATGATAAAAATTGACCTTCTAACTTAGCAATATCTCATTTCAAACCTTTTCACCATCCGACTGATTATGTCATTCACTGTAACATATAATATACATAAGGAACAAAATTTCCATTCAATTGACAAAATGCAAGTACCAAGGAGGGCTTTAGTATAGTTGTCCTTGGCAAGTACATATGTATTCACACCTTTACATTATCCATCACTGTCACGTATTCATTCATACCAGAATCGAGTGAGATAATCAAGTTCAAGTGCATTCAGTATGTCCACTGCAGGGCCAGAGTTAGATCATAACCAGTGCCAATCGCAGCTTAAGACTCCTTCCGCACTAGGACAAAACTGTCCCAGGACAAATTTGTCCTGTCCCACTGGTGAAAACTTCTATTCAAAAGGGGTTCCGCACTAGGACAGGACTGTCCCGGGAATCACCTGCGCGAATGCATTATTTTTTAATTATTTTTTTTTTACAAGATTCGAAAGTTTATTTGCAGGCAATTGTCAATATAACTCACACAAGAATATAATATTTTCATCAACAAATCAAGTAAATAAAATCAATAATAAAGCAAGGCAAACAATGATAGTAATAATGATAATAATAGTAATACTAATAATAATAATAATGATAATAATAATAATAATAATAATAATAATAATAATAATAATAATAATAATAATAATAATAATAATAATAATAATAATAATAATAATAATAATAATAATAATAATAATAATAATAATCATAATGGTGATAATAATAATGTAAAATCTTCTAATTAATAGATTAGTTATTTAATAGTTTGAATTATAAATTAATAATTTAAAAAATAAGTCCTTGGTACAACTCTAATAATTCACATTTTATGAATCAACATAAGATACGACATGACGATAATGATTTTTTACACTGTACAATGGGATTTGTTTTACATAAGATTTATATAATCATGAAATATTCTTATAGCAAGAGTAATATTATTGCTGCTCATACTACTACAACAACAACAACTACTACTACTACTACTACTACTACTACTACTACTACTACTAATACTGCTGCTGCTACTACTACTACTACTACTACTACTACTACTACTACTACTACTACTACTACTACTACTACCACTACTTCTACTATACGACTACTACATCTACAACAACACAACAACAACTACTACTACTACTACTACTACTACTACTACTACTACTACTACTACTACTACTACTACCTTCTACACCACCACTACTACTACTACTACTACTACTACTACTACTACTACTACTACTACTACTACTAACTACTACTACTACTAGTAATGGATGAAATAGAGGTTGCATATTTCTGTGCTTTACTACGTAGAAAAAAAAAGACAAATTGAAAGAGAAAACAATATTGGGCGCATCCTTTAATGACCCAAAGATTGCTCAAGGGTCAATTCCGTAGACTCTATGGTGATCTTAGATCTTATCTTAAAATGACTTTCTTGGAATCACCTCATTTTACCCAGGTGCAAATTAGTACCAGTTCGCTGATGAAAGTAATCTTTGACGGACTAGCATCATTCAAGAGGATAATAGAAAGTCAGCATGGCTCGGTGGTACGGTCTTTGCTTCGTACCCGAAAGGCATCAGTTCGATCACCCGCTGATGCGCTGTGTTGCCTTGAGTAAGTAACCTCGCCTAGCTCAATTTGCGGCGCTGCACTGCGGCTGACGCCTAGGTTAATCCAGTCTTCCCTTGGAATAGACCCTATAGAAAAATTTCCCCTATGGGATGAAAAAGGGAATTTTATTTTTTTTAATTTTAAACTGTTATCTGTCTGCTCAACGCTACAGCAACATGGATAAGTTCCGGATTTATAAGCTTAGGAGGCAAGATGGCCCATGGTTAGCGCGTTGTACTCTGGACTCAGAGGTTCTGTGTTCGATTCCGACCGAAGCCAATTTGTACTTTCTAGAGCAAGAAAATTTACTCCAATCACTCACTCCATTCAGGTGTAAAAGGGTTCCTGTCAAGCTGGGATAGTAATCTGCGATAGACTAGCGTCCTGTTTAAAGGTTTTCAAACAAATACGTTAATTGTCCGCTTCACGCTATTGAAACCGGAATAACTCCTGCACCATTGGCTACAAGGCTCTAAAGGAGTTAATTTGTCTTACAATGAGTCCAAGTGGCTCAGAAGGACTTACTTTAAAATATTTTCATTGAAAATTCCCGAAATAAATAACGATAAAGATAATTGATCCCACAAGGTACCGAATAGATGTGCGACCGGTTTTAGACACGTTACTGCTGTGTCACAAAGTGTGACACTTCTTAAATTATATTTATAAACATACGTTTTTAAATTGCCGAAAATGTTTATGTTGCTATGCCTTCTGTACGTGGTATTTTTTGAATTGTTCTTGCTTTTTTATATTCAGAATTGAAATAAATAAATAAATCATAACTATGAAATTGAATGTAAGCTTCAGTTTAATATACGAAAACAGATAAAATGGACGTTTCGAGTTTCCCCTTCATCAACAACACATGATGAATTAAAAACTACAGACGAATGAGATAATGTGGTAGTGGCGTTGTTAAAAGAGGGGAGGCGGGTAGGAACTGTGTAATGCAGTATAGAAGACAGTGAACTAAAATAAAGTGTGGACTATTGTTGGAAAATAAATACAATGGAATTGGAAATAAATACAAAATGTAAGGGATGTAGGTATTAATATATTAGTGGCATTAGCAGCAGCAGAAGCAACAGTAGAAATAGTAGTAGTGTAGTAGTAGTAGTAGTAGTAGTAGTAGTAGTAGTAGTAGTAGTAGTAGTAGTAGTAGTAGTAGTAGTAGTAGTAGTAGTAGTAGTAGCAGTAGTAGTAGGGATGCAGAAAATAAAGACAGGCATTTCAATTTTGACACGGCGCCGCCAAGTCTGGGACTTTTTTGTCCTAGTGCGGAAGTCTGCTATATTTTTCTACTATCACAAACGATATGAACACGGGACTGGGACAGTCCTGTCCCGTTGATTTTGTAGCATTTCACAACGGCTTGGGACACAACGGGACTGTTTTGTTCCGTCCCAATAGGTGCGGAAGATTTCTCTAAATTCTATATGTTACAAATTTGTGCGGAAGAGGGTTAAAGGTGTGATTTCGAGTTCATATTACCTTTATACATGATTACTTATTCATTTTTTTTTTTAAACCTACTAAAATGTCAGTCCTTGATTAGGCTATAGCCATAGCAGCAATTGCACGCAAAAGTGGTCTTATTATTATCATCATTATTATTATTATTATTATTATTATTATTATTATTATTATTATTATTATTACTATTATTTTTATTATCATTATTATTGTTTGATGGGGGCGGTTTACGGCGAATTTACCCGAAAGCATTGGCGAATTTACCCAGACGAAGGTAACTTAGAAATTTAAGGATTTTAATCTTTTAAAAGTGTAATTTTTTTTTCCTGGAGAGAATTGACTTTTTAAAAGTGAAAAAAAAAAAGGATATGTATGAGGAAAAAGCGACGTGCACAAGATGATAGGGAGCGGGCACTGGTGTAAATGTAAGATAAACATTATCTGAAAATGTATGTATGAAGCAGTGTCAGACAAAACAGAAAGGAAAATACAAGAAGAATAAAAAATCGATCTGTCACAAGAAAAAATCATCCTGCCTCGAAGAAGGCAGATTTTTTGGGATGATTTTTTATTTCTTGTATTTGTCAATCTGCTTTATCACTGTTAATTTCATACACACTTTCTCAAATATGGGTAAGGATCGGTATGTAGGCTCTACTTATTCGCATAAATGTGCGCGTAGGTGAAGATAAAACAAATACATAATTCATTCTCTAGCAAGGCTGCTTTGGTTTTCAGACGCACAAAGCGGGGAGCCTCATTGTAGGGTTATCGTGACAAGTAAAGTCAATTGGCATGAAATTTTCAACTCTGAGGTAAAGCATTTTACAGACATGTTTTACTCCTATTGGAGATGCATGAGTGAAATTCGGAGGTCCCACAGCGTTGAGTCCTTGGAAAAGGCTCTTTACTCACCGTACCCAGGTGTAAAATGAGTACATGGTCATTAAGAGCGTTGTGTATTTCTGAAAAACAAAACAAAACAAACCCTGTAATATCGCCTAACAGACGCCATGTCTCGTCCTACGTGTTAAGTGTTGCTGCTGGTTAAGAACCCCTTGTAAAGCGCTTTGAGCATGTTTAGTGGATATGTTGCACTAAATAAATGCTATATGGGTTAATAAGATCTAATTGTATTTGACAGTTGTATTGGTGCTTAAAAGGCCGGGGGTCCTGTTTTCTGTGATAGAAATGTGCATTGTTTCAGCAATATTAGAGGATTTAAAAAACAAAACAAAACAAAACAAAAAAAAAATCAAAAAACGAAAGTATTTCGAGCATGGTGTTAACGGCGGATTGGCGCTCCAAATGCAATTTTGTTGTTATTGTTTTGTTAATACTGATGGAATTGGTGGGGTAAGGTGGAAGGTTTGGAAGAACAGAAGCAACATCATATCAATCAATCAACTTCCACCCAAGGTTGGTGGATACTGTTGACGGAACGCTGTCATGAGTCATAATCATGAAAAATCCAAGTCAGGATCTGAGAGGAAAGCAACTTGTCTCATTCAGGATGAGAGAGAGAGAGAGAGAGAGAGAGAGAGAGAGAGAGAGAGAGAGAGAGAGAGAGAGAGAGAGAGAGAGAGAGGGGGGGGGGGGGTCAGACGAAGCCACCAATAGATAGAGCGAAATTGACATAACTCAGCTTTGTTTTTGTTTTAGCCAGCCATTTGCATGAGTAGTTCTCACCAAATTGTATTACACGTAATCAGACTATAGATAGTATGCGCTTGGCTAAGAAGCTCATAATCATAACATTGCCATCCGGAAGTAAAACGGACCAACACACAAAACTATGTGTAACCTAGACCGTTTATAGTCTGGTTTAGTGAGAATTACTCATGAACGCGGATGGCAAAAAGCAATAACAAAGACCAGAGAGACGTCATCTTCGTTCATCTATAAACGTTTAAGGTTACACATTGTTTTGTGTGTTGGCACGTTATATTCGGCAGGCGGATGTTATGAGTTTTTATTAAACTGAGCGCATAGCATCAACAATAGCAATAGCACAATCACCACCCACGTTAGATAATAATACGCTTCAACAGTCATGTCGTCACTTCCCTCGTAACGACGCATGGTAACTTAGTAACTGGCTCTAAACTATATGAACAATGGCAGACGCCCTTCTGAAATATTTCTCCGACCATAAAAGTGTATCCAGGGGAGAAAAACATTATAAATATGATCATGTTTTAACTTTTATACATTCTGATCACAAGATATAATATATGAAAAGTTCTAGCCAGCATGAAGAATAAAAAGTACCGATTTTCTTTGTCTAGAACCACGATGGCCGCCGTGATATCAGACTATTGAATCCAATTAATAGGAATACCAAAAGATGTCAGGCTTGTGCCAAGAGCAAAAGAAAAATAGACACCTTGAGGAAGGAAACATAACCACGCCTCTAGGACAGTCGTTATAACGTAAACAATGGCAGTGCATGGTAATGGTAAACATAGCGAACTACGTCTTCTTCTTCAAGCTTAAACTTAAACTTAAACTTCCTCATGGAAGATTCATCACCTCAGCATTCTCAATTGTTTTACCGGGAGGTATACAAGTTGTTCCAGTCTTATAGTTGAGGGCAGAAACGAGTGAAGATGGCAGTCCACTCTCGATTGAGGCAACATAAATTTGTCGGGTTTCCTCTTGATCGGTTGGAGGCCCTGTAATGACACCTGACCTGGTTTTTCTGTCCTTTGTTAAATACATTTAGTTTATTCTTCTCTCTCCTTTCGTTTAATGGTTCCAAATGGGGTGTCATAATATATGGCTTTGATTATGCTGAACGAATTTTATAGCAAACTAGGCCTAGCCTAGCTCTCTGTCGCCTTTATCTCTATGCTTACCAGAGCATAATGTGACTAATGTACTGTATTGGGTTTCGGCACCCCTGCTAACCAATCACCCGACAAACACAAACAATCCCGTTCCATGACAAAGATGGAAAGCAACTCAGAAAACATATTAAAGTTATATAGGAATAGAAAATACAGCAAGTGACCTCCTGCCCAACATTTGGAGGTCAAAGGACCCTGCCCAGTAGCACGCTCACTCTAAGGGAGAAGCAAATAAAGTATGCTAGAATCCCAATAAAATATAATGTAATAATAAAAAGAAAATAATAATAACCGTTCTTACATATAATATTGTGCTTTTCACGTCAAAGTCTCAAAGGCCTTTACATCAGATTGGAACAACGAAATATAAATAATATATTCCCTTGATTCATTCCTAAGAGGAAATTTTTCTTTGGGATCGATTCCAAAGGAAGACTGGAATCGCAAAGTGACCTAAGGCTAGGTGACTTGCTCAAGGCCACACAACCTGATGGGTATTCGAACTCAGTACCTTTCGGTGTACAAAACAAAGACCATGCCGTTGAGCCACGCTCAAAATCTGATGCTGATGGGAGATAACTTATTATGTATATGGATAAAATGGGGTCACCGTATTGCAGAGACTTTTTCCAAGAACTCAACTTTCACCACCCAGGGTAGGACTTGAACCTGAAACCTATAGGTGACATCCTCAAGTCATACCACTAAAACAGAAATTGTAAATCTTCCTGTTTCCCTGACAACATTGAAAGTTTCGCGAAAAAAAAAAAGGAAGTCACGCATATAAGATTTTAAAATACTGGAGCTTGCAATGTTTGTTTTGTTTTTAATGGTTTTACGGTGCTTGCAACACATTAAGGTCATATCAGCACCAATAAAAAGGAAGAAAATGGGATAGTAGAAAGTTCTAGAATTACAATTAAAGCACAAAAGAAAAGGTGAGACAAAGGGGAATTGGTTGAAATAGGGAATAGATGTAGATTCCAAGAGCACACCGTCAAAGTACTTAGTTTGAGATCACCTAAAAGTCTCATCCAGTCACAAACACAGGTCCCAACTAAGAGGAATACACTCAAATGTTTACAAATCGTATAATATAATAAGTAAAACTAAACATAATACAATGCATAATAGAGAGATGATTTACAAGGGAAAAAAATATCATCTCCCAAAACTATAACTATACATTCGACTGTTTCCCTCCAAGCCAAAGAACTCTGACCAGGTCAGGACAAAACCAAGTAATTTCATTCCAAGACAACGACAGGAAACAATTGGAAAACGGGTATGGGGGGATAGAAGACACAGCATGTACCTCCCTGCCCACTATGGGAGGTCAGGACCCCCACCCAGGAGCTTGCAATATTTAACTCACTCAATCCTAGAGATTTTAGCTTCTTTTCAAAAATGTTTTAATTTAAAATGAGGATGTGCAAAGATCGTTTTATTAAACTACCATTAATAGGTATAAATTAAGAACATTATCTTTGATACTACGCCTATAATTTGTCTCAGAAAAATGTAATAAATAGGCATGGGGTAAAAGTAACCCTGGGTATACTAGGGATATAGTCAGTGTTAGGGTTGAGTGAGTTAAGCCACAAGAAATGATTTTAGAAATTATAAGACATTTCATTTCAGAGCTTATAAAAAAAAGAAAAAGAAAGACTGTATGCAAAAAAAAACAACAAAGCAATACATTTTCGTCCATGTTATTTATTACAGGATAACATTTGTATTGTCAATAGCTTTACTGTTCATAACAGCTGGTAAAACAACAACCCCTTGAATTGGCCACGATTTCTCACACTGACAGACCCTTAAATCTCCTGCTATCACTTCATATGGCTTGCTGAAAGTACCCTTGATTTAAGGTCTTGCTACACTATCATGCGCAAGAAAATAATATAATATCAAAATATTAAACACAGACCATTTCAAGCTCAAAACCCTTCTTCAGCCAGTTATAAAAACAGTTAAAAAGTTAATACATCACGTTTAATCCATATCCATCAATCTGAATTTAACATGATATATTAATATTTCGACTGTTTTTATTGTTGGCCAAAGATTGGTTTTGAGTCCGAAACATTCTGTATTTATTATTTTGTTGAAATAATTTTCATACATTACTTTTACAGCCCACTGTTTCTAGCCGCTTAGTATTCAATTTGATCAAAAATTTTGAACCATAAATCCAAACAGACAAAAGTTACATTTTACCAGAACATCAAGTGAATTGCATTTGTGAAAATGACTCTCGATTTTTGTTATCGTACTTGGATCCATTAAGTTTAGCCGCCCAAAGACAGAGAGCCTTTTACATATAAATGTGTAATTAAAGCTGTATTAGTATTATTTACCACTATCTAACCGACTATCATTTATTCTTTATATCAGAAAAAATAAATATCAAACAAGACACTGTCATTTTCCAAATGTATTAAACCAGTCATGCAATTAAAATCAACAGAGCCTTAGAGCAGCAGAACTTTCAAATTATCAATAAGGGCAAAAAGCCTATTTAAACAACATCCGTTGTTTTGGGGTTTTTTTTTGGGTATATCTTTAGGTTTTTACGGCAATTGGCACACTTGTAGGTCATTTCAGCGCCAATGAAAAGGAAGATGATTGGGGTTCAAAGCAGCAAAGAAAAAGTAAGACAAAGGAGACTAGTTCAACTGGGGAACGGAGAATTCCAGGACAATTCCATCAATGTGCCTGTTTTGATCATACCTAAAGTCCCATCCAGACACAAGCAAAGGATACTGCTGTGAATGATACACTTAAATGTTTACAAAGTACAATAAATTCAAGAGTAATAAGTATAATAGTACATAACAGAGAGATTATCCATAAGGATAAAAATATCATCTCTCCAAAAAAAAGTACAATACATATGACTGTCTCCTTCACAGCAAAGAATCCCCGCCAGGACCAGGAAAAAACCCCAAGCATTCTCAGTCTAGGACAATGACAGAGAGCAACATGGATAGGAAAAATATATAAGGGGGAAAGAAGACACAGCAAGTGACATCTTTACCCACAATTCATCCGATATTCTAATGGTGACCACATACATACATACATCACACCCCACTCAGATTAAAAACATTTTATATTAAAACATTCACACCGTAAATTTACACTCTTATGTACATGTTTACACAATCATACTCTCTCTTTCTCACAGAACCTCATCCAAAACCTGGTATGTATCTACCCTTCTTAATTGCCTTTTTCCGTTTCTTATCCTGTTTATCAGATTTCCGTTTATCTAAATTTGCCTGACGTTTCCTCTGCCTCATCTCTTTGGATTCCTCCACCTTTGCAACTCTCTCCTCCCACTTCTTTTTCCTTTTCTTCTTCATACTCTCAGCCTTCTTTAGCGACCTTTTCAACATCTTTGGGTCGTCTTTCACCTTTTCACCTCTGGCTCGACTCATCATCGCTTGCCAGGCCATTTTCTCCTCGAGCTTCCTAGCCTTTTCTTGATCTTTCTCCTTCAACTCTTGCACCTCCTCCTGCCTTTTTTCCACTTTTTCTAACAGTCTCTTATAATCCCTGCCATGCAAATCACTAGATCGCGATTTGTCATTACCTACAGAGAAAATGGAGAAGTCAAACTTAGATTTAACAGGGGCTCCATTACTGTTTAGTATGGGAGGGTGAGGAGGGGATCGGAGACCTTCGGCTAAGGTCATCCTTCTTTCCAAGAGTTTTCTCTTCCTTTCTTTCTTACTGCCAGAGATAACACCTAACTCAGATGACAGTTTTTTTTCCTTTGACATCAATCTCTTTTCTCGTCTCATCACAGACTGGCCAGAATTTTTGAGTGCTGTAATATAAGAAAATATAGGATAAATTAAAATTTGAACCATGAGTACCAACTGTTTGAAGGAAAACAGTTTGATGCCCTTTTTGCCTCTATAGAGAATGAATGAAGTTGACGTCACTGGGCTCTTTCTCTAAGTGTTCAGACCACCAGCTGAGGGATTTATTTCTTACTAAAGTCCCTCTAACACACTATAAAAGTTTATGGTTAAACAAAGTTTTGTGTGTTGGTATGATTGATCTAGATGACAGATAAATTGAGTATTTTACCTAACCACATAGCACCGAGACCAAAATATTATTACTATATAACAATAACAGACATGAGAAATTGAAAACTTCAAATTTAGTAATTTTTATGTCAATTTTTAGTAATTTGACAAGGAAATTCGTAATTTCTGAAATTGTGTATGACAACCACAATATTATTATCATTATTATAGTGGTAATAGTAGTAGTAGTAGTGTAGTTGTAGTGGTTGTTCTTCTTCTTATCATTATTATTATTAAGTATTATTAAGAATTAAAAATTCGTAATTTCCCATAAAATTTAGTATTTGGCCATGAAATTTGTCTAAAATTCGTAAAATTACGTGGAAATCATTTATATAGTGCAAATACCGACAGCTCTAGGCACTTTTTAAATACAATAATCAACACTAGTTACATATCATACAAAAAACATAAGACACTCATACATAGAGAAAAAATTTTTTTTTACAGAAACTGGAGTAGCTTCTGTATTGCATTTTCTTTGAGAAATTGGAAGAGTTCGAGACAGTTCAATTTTTTATTTATGTGAAACTGCGATTTTAATGAAATGTCACCAAGAGCTATTGAGCTCGAATAGGCACAGTATAGATCATTTGCATTATTACCATTACTTAATATCTAAATCTCTTTTTCTCACAGTGAATATTTTGTCACATTTTAATTTTTAAGAGCATTGCATACACATCTTGGGTGAGTACTGCTGGGTACTGTAGTCTTAAGAAAATAGAGTAAATACGTTTGAAATGACAGAGTTGATTCAAGACATTTCACAGTCATAATGAACTAGAATGCAGGCTGTCATGAGCCTCTATGTCTGTGTAAAAATAATAATAATAAATAAATACAGTATAATCCCTCGGGAGTGTTGACAATTTCTATTCCTTAATGTATGTGAAAATTTGTAATTCGCATTGTACAATGCTGGGTGATTTTTGAAGTGGTCATTAAAATTATTGACAGATTTTGAATTAAACCCATATTCCCGTAAATTGTTTAACATACATAATTTTCAGTTGGGCTTGAACAGTTTGAATGAGTGGCGTCTTAATTTATTTTAGTGTCGATGGAACATTCCATTCCTAGGTATCGTAAAAACTATGGAGTATATTGAATGTTTCAATTAAGTCTCACCTTGTAACTCCTCACACTTGGCTTTCAATTGTTTTAGTTTTTCCTCCAATCGGATCTTTCTCCTCGTCACCCCTTTTTCGATTGGCCTGTTTTTCCTCCACTTAGTTGTCTTGCTCTTTTTCTTGGCTTCATGTTTGGCTTCTGAACAATGTAAAACAAAAGGTAATGACAAAAACTAATGCTAGGACATCAGAGAAGACAAAACCTAATACTAGGACATCAAAGAAATCAATATATGTGCATTTAACAGGCAAGCAGGATTCCAGAATTTTTCAAAACCCATATGTTTACTTTCTCTCACTTTTTAAGAATAAAGTCTAAGCCAAGTTTTGTTCTCCACACAAAATCAGTATTTCATATTAAACATTATGATCTTAAAAAATAAATGGTTTATAAATTAAACAGGTCTAATTTATAAAGAAGAAAAAACAGCTTCTGTGTAACTTGATCAAATCCTTTGAAAATGTGGGACAGCCCGTTTGTCTTGATGAAATGAAATCAGTATTAAGTATGGCCATTATATGGGGGGGGGGGAAGAGTAGTCAATATAACTTGACTTTAAATATTACCACTTTGCCCTCAACAGGATTGAATAACCATTCAAGTCTCGAATATGATTATGAATATGAGTGCACTTTACAAGGGCCCCCCAGCTAAAAACAACAGTCAACCTACTGGATGAGAGTTAATGCCTGTTAGATACCTTACTTTTTTTTTTTTTTGACAGACAACGCGGGTTAATGTCTAGTTTCTCATTATATATCTGATTGTGGTGAGAGAGTGTGAGTAAACAGCCTTTTACAAGGACTCAACTGTGCGGTTTCAAACCAGGAACACACTGATCCAAAGCAAGTGTCAAAACCACAAGACCACATAATCACACAGCTTTAAAGAAAATCTTTTTAAAAATTCAAGAGATTATTTTTTATTCAAACTTACGGACAGCCTCAGAAAGACTCATTCCCTCCCTGTAAACACTACTGGCATCTTGACTTTTCTGTTTCTTTAAATTCTTGACACCTGGATTAACAGATAAAACATCTTAAAATATAAAAAGAGTTAGGCTAGAATCATAGCTTATGTATGAAAAGAGCACATACAGTACATACTGGAATGCTAGAAAATACAGATTGTGCATTTGACAGCAATGAATGGGAATTAATTTCAAAGCAAAGATAACTTAAACATTTCCTTATGCTTCACTTGCCCTCAACCCCCTCTCATATATACACACAAACTTCTCATCGTTACTCTTTCCTCTATCATAAGGAAGAAATCTTCCTTGTTTGTTTGTTTGTTTGTTTTTAAGGGTTTTACAGCACTTGCAATACATTTAGGTCATATCAACGCCAGTAAAATGGAACAGTACAAAGTTCTAGAATTACAATTAAAGCATCCAAGAATAAGGCAGACAAAGGGGAATTGGTTCAAATAGGGAACAGATGTAGATTCCAAGAGCACACTGTCAGTGTACTTAGTTTGAGATCACCTAAATTCTCATCCAGACACAAGCACAGGTCCCCAATAAGAGGAATGCACTCAAATGTTTACAAATCATATAATACATAAACAAAACATAATACAGTGCATAAAAAGAGAGATGATTTACAAGGAAAAAAATATCATCTGTCAAAACTAATTAACATTTGACTGTTTCCCTCCCAGCCAGGGTATCCGGCCAGAGCCAGGACAAAACCAAGTAATCTCATTCCAAGTCAAAGACAGAAAGCATGTTGGAAAACAGACATAGGGGGATACAAGACACAGTATGGGAGGAAATTTTCCTTGAAAAAGGAGGAAATTGACAGAGTATTAATTAAAAGACATGACACATCTGCCTCTATTAAAAGTTGAACATATTTCATAGACAAAAAAAGTCTCTTTGATCAGCAGACCACTAAAATCAGTAAAATACCAGAAAGGTTTTCAGCTACGCCATGGAAAGGCACCATAGTTTTTTTTTTTAGAGGCATTACGTTCATGATGGCAGAAATCATCATCTAAAAGATGACCAGTGTTCGGGACAGACATGGAGAGGTCTGGAAGTGATGACACAGTACAGAAAAAGGTGGAGGACCTTCCTTGGTGGCCTATGCGCCTGTATGGGCAAAAGGCCAAAGTAAGTAAGTAATGGAAATTGAAATTGTTTGGCTGCCATTTTGAATTATTACCATCTAAAATAAAAAAGGCAAAGGCTCAAAAACTAATGGTTTAACAGCATTAGAATTAAGTGTGGTAATAAATTGTTATGTTATCTAAAAAATTAAACAACCTTTTTGAGATGCAGGTCTTTGTTTTTGTTTTATTCATGTTTCAGGGAGAATAATAAACCCATAAAAATTGACAAATTCCACGAAAGAAAAATATAAAATTCAAAACAAATATTTTTAAAAATCAAAGTATCAAAAGAGTCTATGATCTCTCTAAATTTCAAGGCTCTAGATTAAGAGCTGTAGAAGAATTTAACATTTAAGTGTCAAAATGTAACAAATTGAGGAAAAAGCAATTAAAGCTGAAATAGGAAGTTAAATCCAGCCTTCGTGGTAATTATCCGATGAGGAAATTTTGAAATTTTGGGTTAAACATATATATATTGATGTTGCATATCATCTTTTAGAGCTTAATTTGAGCCTTCCAATGATGTATGACATGAAAGTGCTGATTACATGGAACTCTTTGGTATTGAAATAATTTTTTGACGGGCTTTAGATTTACCAACCTTTAAATATGTCACGAAAATTAAGCAATTTTGACAATTTTTTCACATTATGACTTATATAAATTAAAAGCTTATTGTTTGAAGTATATAAAAATGTAAACTACTCAATTTTAATATATGGTACCAAAATGGCCACCACATGTCCCCTTAAGTAAGGTTATGTGTGCTATTTAAGAAAGATCTTGTACTTTTTTTAAATTTCAAGATTGTTTTGCTTACTATTTATATCTCCAGGACAATGAATAGTATTACAAGTGATTGCTGTCAGGGATGGGGCTCTTGTGACATTGTTATCAATTAAAGTTGGCATCTCTTGGACATCAATGTTTTACCTTAATTTGTTTCAACGATTGGTTGAACGTATTGAAAGAAGAATTATAGAAGTACACTATTCTTCCACATTTAAACTGACATTGTTACAATTGCAAAACAAGTTCACCTACCTTCTTTGTTATCATCATCAGCCTGGTTTGCCTCCTGTTTAATCACGTCGTCATTCTGTCCTTTGGGTTTCTTTGAACCTGAAGAAAGAGAATTAAATAAAAACCAAAATGTCAAAAAATAATCCTTTATTTTGAAATCATCATCTAAGAGAAAGGAGGTAACTAAATAAAAAAAAGTAGTGGGGAGAAGTTTGGAGAGAGCTGAGGGAGAGAGAGGAAAGAGAGATTGATTGAGAGAGAGGGGGAAGGGAGAGATAATAAAGAAAGAATATAAGAAAGATAACTTCACCACATGTTAAAAACTGTGTCAAGAACTAATTTTGAAAATTAAGACCCTCTACTTACTGCTAGCATCAGAAGGATCTGTCTTTTGTCCATTCATTTTGTCGTTGTGTATCTTATGCTTCTTGGAATGCTTCATGCTTGGTTTCGATGAATCTGAAATAAAACAATGACTATCTATCAACCAAATTGTATCCTCTGCGTATAACAGTGGAATATAAGCTGTGTAGAAAGACTTTCTACATACATTTGTGATAGTAGTCTTTTAGAGATACAGTGCTGCACGGAAGTCAGGACTGGGCGTCTGTTTTTTTATGTTTTCGAGATTTCTATGTTGGGTATTTTACAAAGAATATGAAGGAAGTAGGGGGCCGTAAACGTTGGTTGTTTAGGTGAATTCCCATTATAATGATGTTTTCACTGTTAAGCGAGTCTTATTTCATTCAAAAAGGTGAAATAATGTTCCCATTTAAGTATAATATGATCAGAACACAAAGCCAGTACATCCCATTGTTGATTTCACTCCCAGCATGCAACGTCTTTAGCCTTTCGTATCCGGTAACTAGTCCATACCATTCCTCACTTATCTCATTCACACTTCTCTTCTCACCCCTAATCACTGCTTTGATTTAAATACATAACAGTAACAGCCTCAGATCATCATTGCCTTGCTAACCCCTACTGGTAGTGGTACACATTAGATTGAGGCATCACTTGCATCAGAAAGAAAAATTATAGAAGTACACTATTCTTCCACATTTCAACTGACATTGTTACGATTGCAAAACAAGTTCACCCACCTTCTTTGTTATCATCACCAGCATGATTTTCCTCCTGTTTAATCACGTCGTCATTCTGTCCTTTGGGTTTCTTTGAACCTGAAGAAAGAGGATTAAATAAAAATCAAAATGTCAAGACCTAATCCTTTATTATGAAATCATCATATAAGAGAAAGGCCCCAGGAGGTAACAAAATAAAGAAATAGTGGGTAGGAAATTGGAGAGAGCCGAAGGAGAGAGAGGAGAGATTGATTGAGAGAGAGGGGAGAAGGGAGAGAGAATAAAGAAAGAATATAAGAAAGATAACTTCATCACATGTTAAAAACTGTATCAAGTAATTCCTTGTGTCCAAAAAAAAAAAAAACTAATTTTGAAAATTAAGATCCTCTACTTACTGCTAGCATCAGAAGGATCTGTCTTTTGTCCATTCATTTTGTCGTTGTGTATCTTATGCTTCTTGGAATGCTTGGTGTTTGGTGACGATGAATCTGAAATTAAACAATGAGTGTTTATATTGTGGTAACAAGACTATCTATCAACCAAATTGTATCCTCTACAAATAACAGGAAAAGGAGGGAAAATTATGACCTATTGCCTTTAAATCCCATTTTTACTTAATTATTCCCCACGTTCAGAGCAATTGAGATGATAAATTATCATTGATACGGGAAATTGCACTAGATTATTCCACCACACATCATGTCTCTCAAAACCAGTAAATTTGATTGGGGGAAATGCCATTCTTTTATAAGGAGGAAATTCCTCCATCCTCTGACACAAAATCACAGACCTGAGGGACCACATCAGCACTGTCTAATAAAGAAGTTAGAAAACATGGTAACAACATTCGCATGTGAAAAAAAAAAAAGAAAAAAAAAAGATTGTCATGAAAACCTCAAGTGTAAAAAAAAACAAAAAACCCAGTAGTCTCATTCAAGCAATGTGGAATAGGAAAACAAAGATAAAAAGATAGAATTCACAGCAGGTGACTTCTTTGGCCCACCACAGGAGACAAGAGCACCCACCCACATAAGATTATGAATAAGCTGAAACCACTCTATGAAACGAAATTATACTATTTTATAAAGGTAGGAAATATTGATAAGAACGCACTGACATTATAAGCAAATATAAGTAATTTAAAAAACTACCTGGTAGTATTTATAGCAACTCCTCATTGAGAACAGAAGAGGTCAAATGCACTAATTGTGCTGCTTACCTAATACTCCCTCTATAGGTCTGTTCTTGTTCTTTTTCTTTTTCTTCTTCTTTTTCTTCTTGGGTGTACAACTTTTATCTTCATCATCCATATCATCAGCTGAAGAAGATGTGGGGGGGGGGGGGGGGGGGGGAGAGAAGAAGGAAAGGAGATGAAAAATTGTCCCATCTTATCCTTTACATGATGTTATTTAAGAGCATTATATGATAACAAGGGAAATGTTAGAATAAGTATCTAACATACGTTTTGAAGAAAGAGTATAAATCATTAAAATGAGACTACATAAAACATAAGACTAAAGCTAAAGATGGTGTGTAAGAATCAGGATGGAATGCTTGCTTTGTCAGGATCGCATGGGGGACTTTCTAGTGACAGCTCTCAAAATACAAAACAAAAAATGAAAAAAAAACAGTTATTAATGTTATGATTATTATTTTTAATACTCTTAAAAAAATAAAAAATAAAAACAGAAACAGGATTTGGCAGCTCTGGAGTAATGACATTCGTGAAATAAAGTCATCTCCCAGCAAATTCTTTTTCATTTTAAGTCTTTTACTTTTAGGACTGAATATCTGAAAAGATGATATGTCAAACAATCTGATAACAGCCATGAATAATTTATTGCAATTTATAATAAGGGCAACACAAACAAGTCTAACATGGGATACAGTAGTTGCTGGATTCGAGAATGTCGAATTGCAGCATGTTATGCGATATGTCACTCTGAGCTGGGTGGCCGAATATATTTACTTACTTTCTATGAGCATTGAATCCCGGCACACTCAGATTCTAGCACACTTTTTGGCTTCTCCCAAGAATGTGCTAGAATCCAATGAGTACTGCATATCAATATAAAATCATTCTTAATTCTCAATACTCTACAAGTAAAAACATCTTACATTCAAGACCCGCCAATCTTTTCTCCTCTGCATACGAAGAAGGTGGCATAACGTGCATGTGAGCTTTGAAACAACCACTGACATCGCTATCTAAGTGGGCTCCGAGTTTGACAGCGTCGTCATCATTGCTGTTGTCTGGCATTGTGTTTGCATTTGTAGTGCACATTAAGTTGATTTATACTTGATGAAAAAATAAATAAAATAAATAATTTAAATTAGAATCAAATCAAATCATAGTTATAGAATAAAAAGGCCTTCAATAAAATCAAAGCAGGCTGATCTACCCTATAGAGGCATTATGGACATTTTCAACACAGAAAAAGCTACACAATTAATAATATATATTTTTTTTAAAAATCAGACTTAAAATAAAGAAAAAAAAATAATACTGTAAATTTTAAAAATGAAATCTAAAATTTCAGTTGTATTGTAGAATTATAAAGGGAAATGTGACCCATTGCAGAGGTTCCTACCCCAAATAGCCTCAAAGAGGAATCACAATTTTTAATAAGCAGAATTTGAAAGCGGAATCAACTTACCAAAATTAACTGAGACATTGTTTTGCTGCAGATAATGTAATAGACAATCCAAAAGTACTCAAATTATACAATATAAAATGTACAAAAATTTGCAGGTTGATTAGAGACTAAAAATGGTTCAACTAGTAATAGAGGACACAGGCCCAGGCAGTCTCAGAGCAAAGCATTAAATGAATGGATTTAGCTTTGACAGGATCCCCCCACCCAAACAGACCCAATCAAAAACACAAGTGTGCCAGTACACACACACACACAAACATACATACACAGACTGCAAAAATTAAATAGGAAGAGTAGCTGACTGCACTCAATAATACTCCCAATTGGAGCCAACACATAATAATCCTTTGGCCGACCGAACAACAGTAATACAACTTCAGCTTTTATACAGCGCAGTATCCACCTAATGTGATCAAAGCACTTTTTCAATATTCTTACTGCTGTTATGGTGGAAACGTTTTTTTTTCTGTGTTAAAAAAATAATATAAATGGAAACTATTATTTGAAAAAAAAAAATCAGTGTCACTGAATGCAGTAGTCCTGTATCCTTTGAGACTCCTACCGCACTTAGTAATCATAAAAAAGGAATTAGCAATCAACAATACTAAGTTGAAAACAAACAAAATAAATAAAAGGGGGGGGGGGGGGGGGGGGGGGACTTTGTGACCTGAAAATTGTTGCATTTCCGGTAGTAACCACCATTTGTATTTTAAAACTGGTCTAAAATGGCCGTTAAGATTTGAGTAAGGATTTTGCTGGAACGAATTTCATGGATGCGGTATACAACTTTGCCCTGAATTTAAGTTTATATAAAAGTTAAGATGTTAAATAAACGTGCCAGCATGAAATTTTTATTTACCAAGTTCTAATCTTTTAATTATCCAAAGCTAAATTATACCCTATTTTATCCATCGAAGTGACTATTCTCACCCCCAGGATGCTAGTCTTCATAATAGTATAAAAAGTAGTCCACAATTGTTGTATGTTTAATCCAAAGGTTGTAATGCAGTAATTTGTTAAGTTTCTTGTCACAAGTTGCACAATTAAAAAAAAAAAATCAATCAAATCCAAATCGCAAAAAGCCGGCGACGTTTTTTTTCGGTAATCCAATCGGCGGGGGGGGGGGGGGGGGGGGGGGGGTTGAGAATAGAGGCAGCCTTTATCCATAATCAAAAGTTATACTAAACTACACCAAACGATAGAGTAATTTCTCCTGAAGAAAATAAGACATCAATCATTAAAATCCATCCATAAACAAAAAATCTATGGAACTTTTTCTGAGACCCATCACTCAAAAGTCCAAAAAATCGGGTCACAGCCACTAGCCTTAAATGAAAATTCAGTTTTCAAATGACAGTATAAAATTTGGTTTACTATGATGCAGTATACCATCCCGATGATAAAACCGTTTGAATTTTGTCTCTAGGTTATATAGAAGCAGAGTTATTCAATTTTTTATGCCTTAAAAACACCCAAAAATTACTATAGGAATCAGCCTGAAATTGGGCACCTGGGGTCTGATACATGGAGCAGGACTATGGTAGTCTCAGACTATAGCAAAGTCTGAGACTTTGTAGTCTAAGACTTTGGGAAGTCAGAGACTACGGAAAGTAAGCTATTCATGGAGTCAGACTTCGTCCCTGACTATCAAGTCTCTGACTACGCTTGCGAAGTCATAGACTACAGAGGTCAATCTATTTTTAACTGGGGATTCCTCGGAAACGTACCACAACACGTCATAGAAATGTGTTACTTTTCCAGCTGCGCATGCGTCATACGAAGTGGCACAGAAATCATATCTATTTCTTCTTCGTGTTTGTTTTGATCGTTTTTTTTTGTTTTGTTTTGTTGTTGTTTTTTCCCCACAAATAAAAATAGTGTGAGACAAGTTTAGGGGTTTAAAATTGTTTGAGAATATGTGTGTGTGTAATGTTTTTAGTAAATATAAATAACGATGGCACTTAAATGATTCTTATCCACGGTGTAGCATTGTTCTAAGTAGAGAGCGGTGGGCGCTGCCTGAAGCATGGGGTCCCGAAAATACTAACGAAAGAGTGATGATGGAGAGGAATCGGTGGAAACAATACAGACAATGGGCGTTTCGGGTACAAACCCTTCGTCGGCACAACAATAAACAAATAAACGTTGAAAACAAATAAGATGAAATGCAGTATAAATTGCATCGTCTGTACTCAACGATGGTTGAAGTGTGAACGAATCGTTAGCGCGGTGTGATAGAAATGATAAGGCCAGTGAGAAACGTGAAATTTCTAGAAATAATGGACGATAAAAGACATAAAAGAAATGTAATAGTAGTCGTAGTAGTAGTAGTAGTAGTAGTAGTAGTAGTAGTAGTAGTAGTAGTAGTAATGGTAGTAGTTCTAATAGTAGTATTAGTATTAGTAGTAGTAGTAGTACTAGAAGTAGTAGTAGTAGTAGTAGTAGTAGTAGTAGTAGTAGTAGTAGTAGTTAGTAGTGAGTAGTAGTAGTAGTAGTAGTAGTAGAAGTAGTTGTAGTGGTAGAGTAGATTGTAGTAGTAGTAGGAGTAATGATAATAGTGAAAGTAGCAGCAGCAACAGTAGTAGTAGTAGTAGTAGTAGTATAGTAGTAGTAGTAGTATGTAGTAGTAGTAGTAGTAGTAGTAGGAGGAGGAGGGGGAAGTTACTATGAAACTGTGTGTTGGGGGGGGGGGGGGGAGAAGGAGTCCCTGCAGAGTGTTTTGAATGGGCAAGATGAGGAGCGTATGTGCGATTGTCGAATCTTCGAGAAAAGTAAAGAAAAGAAAATAAACAAAACCAAAAAATAAATAAATAAATAAATAAATAAATAAAAATAAATATATAAAATCAAAAACTGTCGGGTATTCTTGTTCTAATTGCTGTACAATTACTTCCCCCAGCGGAGAGGACATATTATGATTTTGAAATTTAGTCTCAGACTACTATATTTACACCTGCTAAATCGCGGGTGTAAATTTCACCCGTTTAGTCCCTCGTTTAGTCTAAGACTTCGCGTAGTCCGGCTTCATGAATATCTTACAACGCCTTTTAGTCTGAGACAACGGATTAAGTCTAGGACTATCGTCGTAGTCCCGCTCCATGAATCAGACCCCAGCTGACTGAAAAAACGAAAGGGGATTCCCCTGAAACACTGTGACGTCACAAGGCTAGGAGCCAATGACCGACGCTGACCACGGAAGTCCAAGCTGAAATGGCGTTACTTTGGTAGATTTTGAAATGAGTGTGATTTTATGGAATGCTCAAAGGGTATCCTGGAAGCAGTTTTGAAAGTTGAAAATGGTATCATTGGAAAGGAAAATGATTGAATTTTATGATTATTTATGTCTTAAGGGAATTTTTTCATGAATGATGATAAACGGCTTGATTTCTTGCCCACTAAAATTAAGCTATCTTTCCATTACAATATCTTCTAAATGAATTTAAGGAGGGTAACGGTAATTGTACCAAATGATAGGGCGTTCAATGCCCTTTATTTTGGTATTTAATTTATCCAATTCTGTAAATAAATACCAGAGATATCTCAATTTAACCAAGCCATGGTTTTAGCCTGCAGCTCACAAACGATAACTAGCGGTCACACAGGTGAATGGGAGAACTGTGACACAGATTTAGCCCTTCATTTAAGTGCCTACTTATCGGCTCCTTGCTGAAGGGCCAAATGGACGTTTACAAAGTCCCTACACTACAACTACAACAATCGGGAATTACTAACCCCAGAACATAAAACGTTCCATACTAGACTACAGTATAAAAGTAAAAGGGTAGGAATTGTATTTTTATTTGGGTTAATAACGAATGCGCGGGGAAGGGGAATGTTAATTTAGGATGGCCCTAATCCCAAGTGCAGTGTCAGCCGTCGTCTCCTACTCACCTCGAACTCAGTCTCAGCTCAGCCTCAACAAAAAAGAAAGGCTGTGAATTGAGTTGTTGAATAACACCTGATTCTCTTTGTTTTCAAATCTGTCGATGTTTCATGAAGTTAGTCTATTTGTGCATAATTAGAGTTTAAAATGTGTTTTTGGACATTTGTTTTGGAAAATTAGAATCGTTTCCACACGTGTTGAAATCATTTTTTGATTACAAACAGCAGCCATTTACAACGAGTAAGCCCTAGTTATCTCCAGGGTTGCCAGATTATTTTTCAACAAAATGCCAGGGGAAGACTCAAAAAATGCCAAAACATTCAAAAAAATGCCAAAGTCTGTTGACTCCCACCCCCACTAAGAAAACTACTCACTTTTGATAGACAATTTACTATCATATCCTGGTGGCTTGCGTGTTTTATCTTCTTTTTTTTCTTTTTTTCTTTTTTGAATTATACTAAATTTCCTGTTGGGGTAATTTTTTACTTACTGACTACTAAGTGGAGTGCTAAACCACTACACCACGGTTGGATTTTAAGAATGAAAAGAAATACATTAACATGAAAGGTAAATACGTAAAGGAGTGAAATCATTGGATGCTGTAAAATCAGACCACCCTAACGAACAGAGTTAAAAGTTAACAGGCGACCATGACGCAAATATACACGAGTTTTGCAGGAGATTCCCAGAAAACTTACGAGGATACTTGTCGAGGGCTGAATTTGAGTGAATATCTGAGGGAGGCAGGGCTAGTTCAGGGTGTGAGTTTTAATAGCAAAGTTTTCCGATGTGAAGAGATTTGTTTTTACGCGTTTAGAAAGGTGCCATTTGAAGTATAATATACAAGAAAAGAAAATGCCAAATGAAAATGCCAAATGCCAAATGATTTTTCTAATGCCAAACGGTTTTCAAAAATGCCAGATTTTTGGAATCTGGCATTTAAAATGCCAAACTGGCAACCCTGGTTATCTCCCATTTTCAATGAAACGTGAAGTGAAGAGCTTTTCTTTCTTTCAAAAGAAAACGATCAAATCTGGAATGGTTCAGTATTCAAGTAAGGAGTCTGCGGTCTTATGTATTTACGAATGACAATATTAATTAGAAAGTGATTGGTACCTACATGGTGCTGAAGCCATCAAGCTCTCAGTTCATGATGGCTGAAGCATATTATTTTGGTCTAAGCCGACGTGTCCTTATTGTTCATGTAGGTCCATCTGTAACACCCAACGTGCAAATATTGCAGGCTTGATAACCGAAGGCTTGCAAGGGTTTGATTTTACATTGCGTTAATGGACAATGAGCCCTAAAAATTTGGGCTATCAGTATCAGAACTGCAAATTATGAGACGTCGGTGACACCCGAGTTCGATACCCGATCTGGCATCTCATGCTTTCCTTGAGTAAGACACTTAGCCCCTATTTTGCGCGTGGCACTGCGGCTTGCGCCCGGATTATCTTTGACTTTTTTTGTGAGATATGCCATGAAGAAAAATACCCAATGAGGTTGAATAAAGAATTTTTGTTTTTATTGATTGACATTCTTGAGCATTTGTGTGTGTGTGTGTGTGTGTGTGTGTGTGTGTGTGTGTGAAGATATAATATGTATGAGTAATTTTAATATTAGTCGAGGGTAGAGATGCACTATTTTCCACAATACCTAAGTTGCTGCACAATAAAAGAACTTTACTCAAAAAATTGGAAAAAAAATAAAATAATAAAAACGTGAGCTTTTATATAGAGCAATATTCACTAAACGGGCTCAAAGCATTGGCGCTGGCTTCCGGCGACAACAGACGTGTTGTGAATGTTTACCTATTTTCTACACATATTTTTATTCATTTATCATTCAATCGTCGGAATTTAAGCCTAATTTTTATTCAAAATGGATGTGAAGTATATATTGTTCCTGATTTTTATATTTATTAGTATATTTATAAGCATAAATGGTGTTTTAGCCTGTGATTTTGCTGCCAAAATAAGCCTATCGATAACTTATACTCCAGAGACTCTCCGATCCCTCCAACCGTGTCACCCCCACCACCCACTATTGACACATCGTTTTTTAAAGTAAGAAAGAGGGGGAGAAAGGGAGGAATAAAAACAAAATTTAACAGACGGCCTTTTCGTCCATTTTTACCCTGTGTAGTGACAGGTAATGTAAGATCACTGAAAAATAAAATTGATGAACTGTTTTCACTGTGTCGTTTTAATAATGACTATCGTCAAGCCTCCATAATCATAATAGCGTTAACAGAGACTTGGCTATCTCCTCACATACCATCATCATGTTTTAATATTGAACAATATTCACTATTTCGAGGAGATCGGACTAATGTAAATAAACGAACTGGGGGTGGGGTGTGCACATATATTAACAACAAATGGTGCCACCCCAATAACTGTCAGATAAAGAAAATGTATTGTGACGATTATATTGAATTTATTACTGTTTCGTCACGACCATATTACCTACCCCGGGAATATACTCATGTCATCATCATCAACGTCTACATTCCACCATCATCAGACAACACACAGCGAAAAATATTTTGAGGAAAGAAATACAGGACATTCAAATTAAGTCACCCGATGCCGTATTGATGGTCACTGGCGATTTTAACCAATGTAACGATTTTACTCTCCCGGGACTTCATCAATACGTGGACTGCGAGACAAGGGACAAAAAAACATTAGATTTATTCCTGTGTAATATTAAAAATAGTTATAAATGTTTACCCCGTGCCCCATTAGGTTTATCTGACCACTGCATGCTCTTGCTACTCCCCACCTACCGCCCTGTTTTTAAACGTGTAAAACCAGTAAGGAAAAGTGTACAGATCTGGAATGGAAGTGTGTGTGAAGATTTGCGTGGTTGTTTTGAATGCACTGACTGGAATGTTTTTATCGAATCATGTGATAGTGTGGATGAGCTGAATGACTGTGTGAGTGAGTATTTAAAATTCTGTGAACAGCTAGTGTCTTGTAAAAAAGAAATAAAATGTTATCCTAACAACAAGCCTTGGATAACAAAAGATCTAAAACTTTTATTGAACCAAAAGAAAACTCTCTATACTAGTGGAAACAAAAAAGATCTGAAAACAAAACAAAAAGAGATAAAGAGGGTAATATCTAGTTGTAGAGATAAGTACAAAAATAAAATTGAAAAATGCTTTTCTTCTGGGGATATACGGGACACGTGGCGGGGGCTTAAAACTGCTGTGAACTATAATCCAAAGCCCACGATTATATCAGAAGATATCGAAATTGAAACTTTAAATAAATTTTATTCACGTTTCGACACAGCAAACAAATTTGATATTGAAAATGAAAAACATAAATTAGACAGGGCTTTGGAAGATGAAATGACTATTGAGGTCAGTGAAGAGGAAACGAGATTCGTATTTTCGAAAATAAACGAGAGGAAGGCTGCTGGGCCGGATGGATTGAAAGGAAAACTATTAAAAGAATGTGCCCACCAGCTTTCCCCCATTTATACACATATTTTTAACTGGTCCCTCCAATGCGTTTCAATCCCTGAAATTTGGAAAACTTCAAAAATTATTCCTGTTCCAAAAAAAGAAAAACTTGAAACTATGAACGATCTCAGACCTGTTGCACTGACTTCAATAGTCATGAAATCTTTAGAAAAACTTGTTCTTGTTAAAATTAGGAATCAGTTTATGCCATTGAGTGATAGTCATCAATTTGCTTACAAACCAGGACGTGGCGTAGAGGATGCCATTTTGCTGTTTACAAACAACATCTACAGGCATCTAGATCACGATAGGAGCTATTGCAGATTGCTTTTTGCAGATTTTTCTTCAGCGTTCAATACAATGCAACCTCAGTTGGTTGTTCAAAAATTGACTAGTCTGAATTTAAACAAGTATATAATTGCTTGGGTGCTCGAATTTCTTACGGAGAGAGCACAATATGTTCAATTAGGGCAAAACAAATCTTCCTGTATAACTACAAATACTGGTGCTCCTCAAGGTTGTGTATTGTCCCCTGTATTATTCACAATATACACGAATGACTGTAGAAGTCAAAACCTGAGTGTACCTTTAATAAAGTTTGCAGATGACACCGCTCTTCAAGGCCTCATAAAAAATGGCAACGAAGTGGCTTATAGGCAAGAAATTGATAGATTTGTGTCTTGGTGTGATGCCCACCACCTAGAGCTTAACATAAGCAAGACAAAGGAGCTAGTGATTGACTTTAGGAGAGTGAAGGAACCGATAGAACCGTTAAAATTAAAGGACCAATTCGTCCAGCGAGTTCCTCACTACAAATACCTTGGTGTAACGATTGATGACAGGCTCAAGTGGGATGAACACTTGAAAATAATTAGGCATAAGATGTGCAGACGTACATATTTTTTATCGAAACTCTCTCAGTTTAGAATAGATAAAACCCTCTGCACATTATTTTATAGAGCAGTAATCGAAAGTGTTTTGTCATTTTGTATAACAGCTTGGGGAGGCAATTGCTTAGCAGTGGAAAGGAACAAAATAAATTCAAATATTAAAAAATCCATTAAACGCTATATAAATGATGTTGACGATGTAGATCTTTTATACGAGAAATTTTGTATAAATAAAATAACTAAAATATTAAATGACCAGTATCATCCACTAAGACCATCAATTATTATGTCAGAAAGAAGTGGTCGCCCTTTCTCTATTTCAACGAAAACAGAGAGAACACCGAAAATCTTTTCTGCCGTCCAGTATCAGGCTTTATAACAACAAGCAATAATCATTTTATATAATTATTTCTCATTTTTACTTTTTAAAAATATAAATATTAGTTTATTAATTTATTTGTTTTGCAATCTTTTCAATTTTCAATTTATAGTGACAGTTTTAACTATTTTACAGTGTTGAAATTATTCATATTATAAAGCGCAGCTCTGGTTATAGTGCTGCTCCTTTTTAATATATATACATCCTATTTCCATTGTATTTTTATCTTATGTGTAAATTATAACATGTCTGTACAAAAAATTTCCTTTTTGGGATGCAATAAAGTATTATTATTATTATTATTATTATTATTATTATTATTATTATTATTATTATTATTATTATTATTATTATTATTATTATTATTATTATTATTATTATTATTATTATTATTATTATTATTATTACAAAGGGTCCCTGACCAACAGCACCGCGCAACATATAGAACGAGACATGACGCCTATTAGGCGATATTACAAAAAAAATTTTCGGACAAAAACAACACTGTTAACGGCCAAGTGCTCATTTTACACCTGAGTACGATGAGAGAATATGAGTAAAGAGTCTTTTCCAAGGAATCAACTATGCGCCGAGCGAGGTTCGAATCGGGACCTTCCGATTCGAAAGCAAGTGTCATACTACGAGACCATATTGCCGGTAAAAAGTAATTGCTCATCCATAAATTTTAATACCCCCCCCCCCCCCCTCGGCCTCATAAAAGAAACAAACTCTTATTTTTAAGTTAAAGTAAGCGATGGGTTCTCCACTCGACCTCAGGATAACGACAAATGAATTCCACCAGTCATTCGCAAATTCTTTTCATGAACAGTCATGAAAGCCCCAGTCAGGATGCTCCATGTCTCCCGGACCTTTTACCACAACTAGTGCCAACGGTTTCTCATTGAGCTTTTATATAGCGCAATATCCACTAGACGTGCTCAAAGCGCTTTACAATGGATCCCTGGCCAACAGCAACATTTAACATTTAGGACGGGATATGACGACTGTACTGTAAGGCGACATTACATTTTTTTTTTCGGACGGAGACAACGCTGCTAACGGCCCGGTACTCATTTTACACCTGAGTACGGTGAGAGACCAAGGACTCAACTATGCGCCGAGCGAGGCTCGAACCCAGGACCTTCCGATCCGAAAGAGAGTGTCATACCACTAGACCACATAGCCGCACAATGGTTGATACCTTGACGTCCCACTGATGCAGAGAGGCCAATGTCAGACAGGTCACAGGTCTTGGACTGTATGTTATGTAGTCTATTGGCTGCTACCCACTGTCTCATTTCACCGGCACAGAGACCAGGAAGCTTCTATCTACGTGCAGAGAAAACGGCGTCTCTGCCCCGACGAACCTCATTCTCCAAAGGCTACCTCCATCTCCCAGTTGCGACCTTTTCCAAAGTCAGGGAAGCTTAGTAAAATTAAATAGTACAGTTGACACCGGGATTCCACTCGGCATTTACTCTGGGCACCACGAACTGTGTGTTTTTGGAAGGTTTATTTTTTATCCGAAGAATTCCATTTTCAACTTTTAGTTACGGTTGTATTATCCCAGACTTCAGTGACTATAACCAGACCCCATATGGAGTGTTATTGATAGCACTCTGGAAACATTGTGACGCACCCCAAGTGCACATAATATTTAATTTGCAGGTCTTAAGTACAATAATAATAATAATAATAATAATAATAATAATAATAATAATAATAATAATAATAATAATAATAATGATAATAATAATAATAATAATAATAATAATAATAATAATAATAATAATAATAATAATAATAATAATAATAATAATAATAATAATAATAGTAATAATAATAATAATAATAATAATAATAATAATAATAATAATAATAATAATAATAATAATAATAATGATAATTAATGATAATAATAATCATCATCATCATCATCGTCGTCATCATCATCATCATCATCATCATCATCATCATCAGATTAATAACAATACAAACGCAATTATGAGCTCGTTTTAACATTGTAACGGAACATGGTTTGCGTTGGTTTGAGAGTATTTCCATTACATCAATTAGCCCATAACAATAATTTGGGTTATCAGGCCTGCATATAACTATACGTTGCCCTAAATCTGGTAGTATGTCAAAATTGACTCGATGTAGATAATTTTGTTTATTGTTAAAACAATAAGAATTAGGACATAATTTTAGTTTTCTTTCTTTCTTTTTCTCTCTCTTTTTTAAAAAGTTTATGAAACAAAACTTACTCTTCCCTTTGAATATATTTATCTTAACTAATGAAATTATATTTATCAGTTTTGCCTCAGAATTCAGATTTAAGCATCGGATCCAGCCCATTAAATACCGTTTGATGTCATTTTTTTTTTTTTTCTACCCGTCAATTCTGGCGTAATACTCACTGTGACTGTGATAAAACACGGCGCTTGAGCAAATATAGTTGTAAAGAAGAAGGAGATATTCAACGAGCGTCTTTTGCGTACAAAACTGAAAATAAATAAATTCCGTTCAAAGTCAAAGCAGCTTTCCGATACCGACCCATAATAATAATAATAATAATAATAATAATAATAATAATAATAATAATAATAATAATAATAATAATAATAATAATAATAATAATAATAATAATAATAATAATAATAAATAATAATAATAATAATAATAATAATAATAATAATAATTATAATAATAATAGGCTGCCTCTATTCTCACCCCCCCCCCCCCCCCCCGGCCGATTGGATTACCGAAAAAAACGTCGCCGGCTTTTTGCGATTTGGATTTGATTGATTTTTTTTTTTTAATTGTGCAACTTGTGACAGGAAATTTAACAAATTACTGCATTACAACCTTTGGATTAAACTTGTGGACTACTATTATGAAGACTAGCATCCTAGACTAGGGGGATGAGAATAGTCACTTCGATAATAATAATAATAATGATGATGATGATGATGATGATGATGATGATGATGATGATGATGATGCTGTTGATAATGATGATGATGATGATGATGATGATGCTGTTGATAATGATGATGATGAAGATGATGATGATGATGATGATGACGGCGACGACGACGACGATGTTGATGATGATGATGATGATGATGATGATGATGATGATGATGATGATGATGATGATGATGATGACGATAAACCCTTTGGCTTTGTTTAGCACAAACAATCACTACATTTTAAAACCGGAAGATGAATAATTGCAAATCACCGGAAAAAGATTGATGAAGCCTTCAACTACAAAAATTATGGTTGTTTCTGCTACCTTGTCTACATCACGAAAACAATGTAAGCTCGAAATGATTTGCTGCACTATTATCTAAATGTAAGCATTCAATTTAATTAAAAACAACGCTTTTATAATATGCTATGGAATAAAATCTTGGAGATAATGTATGAACTCCACAAAAGCAAACACTCGACTCATCCACTCCCACTCAGCCCACTCCATTTCCACCATCGCCATGTTTGTGCAAATCAACAAAAATTCAACTTGTTTTTATTAGTGTTAATTAATTCATCGATGTATTCCCCATTTTATATTACACTAAACGATTGAAAAGACAATAATGCTCAAGAATCTAAGAGTGCTCTTCCATCTCATTCTCTTCTGACGGCACGGTCAATCAACAAACCGTGACGCTCAACAAACTTAACTCACAAAACTCACCAGTCACCACAGCCTCCTCGGTCCTTAGTCCTCACTGAGACTGAGAGGAGCACTGCACGGGGGGAAAATTTGAAAATGGAAATCATCTTCAGTTCAAGCTCAAGTTCAAATGGAATGTACAATTACTGTGTTTGCTAAATGAGTTTCAGACATTTCAATTTCATTTATTTTTTTGTGGCATCTGGACCTGGAGTTGGTTTTATTATTTCCAGTATCACTAGCGAACTAGCGACATTCATATAACACTATAGTGTTATTGTTACCTGTTGAACACTATGTCGCTAGATGTTGATGTTGAGTGACACACAAGGTAGTTGACCTATTGTTAACTATTGAGTCTAAGTCAAAGGCTAAGGGTAGGACTTCCGAAAGCTCCTCGCGTTAGCATTTCTTTCAATTTATATTTTCACTTCACCGTGGATCTTTTGTCATAGTCATGCGTTTATTTATTCAATTTGTCAATTTGTCAATATAATATGCTATACTATACTAGTAGCATTTTAAAAACTCTAGAACAAACCCTGATAGATTAGTGGCGATGGTGGTTGTACTAGTACTACTGCTACAACCACTACCACCACTACTACTACTACATCATCATCACTACCACTACTACTAAAACCACCACCGCCACATTATCATCACTACGACTACTACTACTACAACCACAACCACACCTTTATCACTACCATTTCTACTACAGTCACCATCACCACGACATCTTCATCACTTCCACTACTACTACTACTACTACTACTACTACTACTACTACTACTACTATTACTATTACTATTACTACTACTACTACTACTACTACTACTACTACTACTACTACTACTACTACTACTACTACTACTACTACTACTTGGATTGAGCTCAATGGAACCTTTGTCATTAGAAAGTGCTTTTCAAAGTGCTTTACCAAAATTGTGAAAATCAGATAAGCAGAAGAAAAGTTATGTTAGTTTAAAGGCAGATAAATGTACTTCCATATCTGCCAACCAGTATGATAAAATCTTACTTAGTACGATTTGGCCAATCCAGAAAAAGAAAAAAAATCCAGAAAAAAAAGAAAAAAAAAAAAAAGAAGAAAATCTGATACAAATTATCTTGGGAGAAAATTTTCGCCGTACACCGTACCCCGCATTTCGCAAAACCACCGGAGATGGTCTCGGAGCTCTCCAGTCTGACCATTCTAGTACTTAAGTACATTAATAAATATGCCATTTTAAGACATGAATTGGCGTCCGCGCTGCACCGCGTATAATAATACGTTTTTGCATTTTGAAAAGTTGGCAGCTATGTACTTCTATTTGCCTTTGTTATTTACTGACAGACTTTGTGACCTGAAACTATTGTATTTCCGGTAGTGACTACCATTGGCCTAAAATGGCCGCTAAGATTTGAATAAGGATTTTGCTGGAACGAATTTCATGGATTTGTCATTATATTATCTTTCATCCTTTATATTTCAGACTGCAATAATCTAAACTTCCGTCTATAACAACAAGAACAACGTAACTCCCCACTATCTGCAGTATGGCAGGACTTGGAGGAAACACTCCACAACAAAATAACGCATCTCAAATGGAGGACTCCGATTCAGACTATGAGAGAGAAGATATTCGTCCGAGAGGTAATAATGATGATTTTTTTTTGGTATCAGGTGTTCTATGAAGTTGTTGGCTTACTTAAAGTTAATGCCAAAGCAAAGTAATTGATTATACTAATACTAGTGACACATTAACGAAATTCGTATAACTTTTCAAGTGATTCAATATATTTGCTTATTTATTCTCAAGGTTTGACAGGTCTTCAGAATTTAGGAAATACCTGCTACCTTAACTCTGCTTTACAAAGCTTATCAAACTGGTGAGTTTTCTTTCCTTCTTTACTTAAAAAAATTGTTATATTTTTGTTGTTGTTGAATATAAGTTGAGTTCAACATGATTTATTTAGCTCGTTTCATCTCTATCATTTTTACTCTTTTCCTTTTTTGTTTTTGTTTGTTTGTTATAAATAAACCCCAAAGAAACTCAAGATAAGATAATAGCTTTATGACAATTATAATATAATATGTTAAAACAACAATTTGCAAGGTTGTTAACCTTTATTATTTCATGGTATATCATTATCATGCAAGAATTTCTCGTAGGCACATCAAGCAGCTGTGCTGTGCTGTCAACTCCCTTCTCTATTTTTTTTTGTTGTTGTTTTTTTTTATTTAGAAAAAAATCCTTACAGAATTTGTCTTTATTTTGTTTTGCTTTTGAAAATTTTAATTATTGATTATTAGATGAGTTTCACAAAAATTATAATTTGTTTTTCTCTTTCTCAGCCCTCCTTTGACACAATACTTTCTGGACTGTGAACATTTGATTCGATCTGAGAAGTCACCAATGTTGTCCAAGAGTTATTTGAAGTTGGTTACAGAGTTATGGCATAAAAAGAGGTATCTCTCTCTCTCTCTCTCTCTCTCTCTCTCTCTCTCTCTCTCTCTCTCTCTCTCTCTCTCTCTCTCTCTTTTTAAAAAAAAAATTTCTTTCTTTCACTCTTTTGTGGGAACAGTGTCGATTGATTCGACATCGATCAACAATGCCATAGTATCTCTTCTATCCCCCTAGGTCGATTGTTCTTTCCACATACTATGTATTTGTTCTGGAATGGGATCATATGGTTTTGCCTGAGCCCTTCATAGTGTCTATTGGTGAGAGAGAATCACTTCTATGGGGTTATCTTTTTTAAAGAGATATTTTCTACCTCGTAAATGATCTATCTCTCCATTATTGATTGTTTTATTGTTGAGATTTGTCTTTAATTATAATGCTTATTTTGGCGTGCATCCTCTTTGACAGAGATCCTTTAAAGGAAAAATGGTGAAAATATTAAATTTGGCAAAACCACAGACATGCACCCTAATATACTTGTACTTGGGAAGTTTTCTTATTATTCATATTATATTTTTGTTTATTTTTCCCAGACCTAGCTATGTGGTGCCAAGTGGCATTGTGTCAGGTATCAAGGCAGTCCATCCCATGTTCAGAGGTTTTACACAGCAGGTGAGCTTGTTAAAATACACACATATTCATTTTGATATTGTAAAATCTACATATCTTGGTGGAAATTTTTTAGCTAGTTTGTCTCTAAGGTTTATTTTGTTATATGGATATCACATTAAGGTTTTACTTAAATATTTTAACTTTGAGGTTTTTGAAATTTGAAAATAAACAATCAAGAACAAATACAGTTATTTATTTTCAACACAGCATTAACTGCCGATTGATGAACAAATTATGCTTTATCAACATTTTCTCAATTCCAGTCTAGCTCTTAGATTTCTTGGAAGCCAAATGCTATAGAAACTTCAATTAAGAGGTTACAATTATGGTAATTATTGTAGAATTAAATTTAAATTTAATGTTTGGCACATTGTTCACTTTTTAAATTTCAGCACACATCTATTCTGGAATAAATTTTTTATCAAAATAGTTAATAAAAATTGTAAGGGGGTGGAAGTAAAATTGATAAAAAGAAAAATATTTGATTACCTTTTATTTAAATAAGAATGAAGGATGTTAAATATTCAAGAGCTTCTGTCTCCATTTACAAATTGAGTCACTGTATTCATAACTCCATGACTTGAGAGAATGAAAATTTCAAGGGAAAACAAAATAAATTTTGTTTCTAGACATTTTGTCACATTCCATGTTTATTATTTTTTATTTTACAGGATGCCCAGGAATTCCTAAGATGTCTTATGGATCAGCTCCACGAGGAACTCAAGTTACCAGTCGTGGTGTCAGATGATAGCGAAGAGGAGGACGAGGACGAGGGGGATGATGACATTATGTGTGCTGAGAGTAGCGATGACAACGCCAACAATGTCAATAACACAGCAGACACTACAGAGCAGCAGGTGCTGATTTTATTATTACTTATGATTCAGTTTTTTCAGTCTCTGGAGCCCTTGCCTCCCCTTATTTTTATTTTGGGACATTTTGAAATCAGAATCTATGGGACAATAATGACAGTTATTTGTGACATTTTTTCATGAATAAAAACGGTATAAAATCAAAACAGAATAAAGTGTGTTTTAAACCCACACTTGCATTCATAATTCTACTTAACAGAGTAGTCATATTTCAAAACAGTTTGTATAGAACTGATAAAAATGATCTTGTTAGTAATGACAATGATATTGGTAGTGATGATACTTATGAAAATGATAATGAATTTTATGATGATTTATCACAATAATTTTTGTTTTTCACCAAGCATTCGTCACCCGATGTGGCCAACAGACGGCCGTCTTGTGACTCAACCAGTTCCCAAGAGGAAGACTACGAAACTTGTGACTCTGGCCACAGCAGTGAGAGCTGTTCTAACTCTTGCCGGGATATCGCATCTGGAGACGAGAATGGAAATGGGAGTGGTGGAGAGGAAGGTGGAGGTGGTGGGGTCAAAGAGGTCATACAGCAGGAGGTCAAGAGGTCGAGAAAGCTGAGTGCCCTGAGTGTTGGCAGTGGGACAGAAGAGTACTACACTCCAGCTCTTGACATGGTGAGCTCTTGTGATTTTTGTAAAAGGAAACATCACATTTCCATTATTTTACTCTTTTATGGTTGTTTTTTTTCGTTTCACTTAACTTTTGTGTAATGAATGATTTAAGGTGGTTTTCAAAATGTCTTTTTAAAAGTTTGCATTGTTTGTGACTAAGTCATCCATTGATTGTTTAAAAATATTGACATTGCAGTGATTGGTAGCCGGGTCTGTTAGATCTGGTTGAAAGCTCTTTGTGATAGACTTGTGTCGTGTCCAAAGGGTAGCAAGCAATTGCTATTGCTTGACCGTTTCATGCTATAGAAACTGGGATAAACTCGGCTCCATGGGCCTTATGGCTCTGAAAGTCTACTTTTTAAAGATTGTAAATTTAGAATTTTTTGACCATCCAATTTTCTTCCTTTTAACTGGCACTGAAATGACCTAAAAGTATTGCAAGCGCTGCAAAACCCTTTAAAACAAACAAAAATAATCAATTTACTATGTGCTATCCTATCAGGTTGCCAATACCAAAGAAATGAAAGAAACAGCCAACCTGTTGGAGAAAGAGACGGAAAGTCGTAGGGGAAAGGTGTTCATGGAAAGCGGAGACTCCAAAGAGCAAGGTCAAGGTTGTGTTGTTGAGGCTGCTGCTACAAACGCGGCTACAACATCCGCTGCCTCTCCTACTTCAACCACCAGCCCTGTCACCTCGTCATCAGCTCCCAAGGATGGGGGAGAGTGTCAGAATGCAGAGCCTAAGCCAGTTCCTTCATCATCTCCTTCTGCAGTAAAGTCGACAAGAAAACCAAGTATGTTGATGGGTAATTCAATTAACTTGGCTCACATACAGTTACAATAACTCCTGGTTACCAACAAATTTCTTCTTCTTCTTCTTCATCTTCCTCTTCTTCTTCTTCTTCTTTTTCTTCTTCTTCTTCTTCTTCTTCTTCTTCTTCTTCTTCTTCTTCTTCTTACTGATGTATAATTGTGAAGACGATCTTGACAAAATCTGCCAGTGTAATAAGATTATCCACAGATTATCAAGACGTGAAAGTCACGTTTTCAAAATATCAGGCGCTGCCTGATAATTCTTTTTTAGATCAACTCTTTTTATGCACCCATCAGTAACTTTCTGTAGTATGCTGCAATCGGTATTGCCTTTTCTTGAAGATGTATGTAGTGGACCATTTCCGCAGATGTGACTCAAGTGACATTTGACATCTGGTCACAACTCATTTTAAATGCCACCTTTAAATTCAGCGACATCAAAAGTGTAATAGCAAACACATCGACAGATTATCCACAAAGTATATATGCCTAAATTGATTCATCTTTGTTGTCCTTTATAATACTATGGTTGACCGCGCTTTGTGTGGCTAAATATTAATGCATATTTATACCAGTTTTTTTTCTATGTGATTGATTCTTTCTTGATAATTACAAAGCAGTGATTTAAAAATATAAACAACATTCTTTTATTCTTTATGAAAACCGTGATATTCAGCCTGATAACTGTGATATCACCAGACCTACATTTTGTCATTAAACTCACTATAGGCATTACTAAATCAACCTGACACTGAGTGCCTTGGTAAAAAGCAGGTCGCTGGTTTGGTCCATCGATTTTCTCTAAAAATTCAGATTCTTTTTTTTTTTTAATGAGACAGATCTTCTGTTCTTAACTTATGGCAGATCTATGGATTATATTTTGATATTTTATCTTTGTTTTGGTAGGAAAACCTCTCAATACGAGATACGACAGCATCATCTCTCAAACGTTTGATGGCAAGATTCTAAGTTCTGTCCGCTGCCTTAACTGTGAGACGGTAAGTAATGAAAATATAAAGAGTAAGTATAGCTCATAAAGTAAAACAATACAAAAATATTAGTTACTACTTATACTAGTTATTTGTTAACTTGTTATCATGTCTGTTCAACACGTCTGTACAAAAAAATTCCTATGGATGAATAAAGTATTATTATTATTATTATTATTATTATTATTATTATTATTATTATTATTATTATTATTATTATTATTATTATTATTATTATTATTATTATTATTATTATTATTACTACTACTATTAATACAACATTTTGGCCTTTGGTCTCCGTCAGGGTAACAGACAAATACAAACAGATAATTAGAAAAAAAAAACATTTGATAATGAAAAAAAAAAAAGAAAGGAAAAAAAAGGGATTGTGGGGGGTAAAGGGTATAATTTATAACTTTGTCCAACTATATAATGTGTATGAATCGTTTCACTCCTCTCCAGGTGTCAACAACCAAAGAAACATTCCAAGACTTGAGTCTGCCTATCCCCAGCAAGGACCATCTCCACATGCTCCACTCTGGCTACCCTTCGATGACAGGGGGAGGGGTCAGCCCACCGAAAGGAGGAACTTGTGGGGAGGTCAATCAAGGATGGCTGGCTTCTGTATTGTCCTGGATGAAAAGGTGAATTTTGGTGTGGACCAATGGTTTGTGCATGCTTGTCACTAATATAGTCTAGTTCAGATATTGTCAATTTCAGGCTATAGTAAAAGAAATATTTTGGCGATTTAGAATTTTTCTATATAGTTCTAAAACTTCCAATTAAAAAAAAATGTTCTTGTATATGGTAAGCTGGAGATTTTTTGTGCTTTCCATTTAATCCCATTTCCCTTTTCGTCTCTAATAATTTTGTAGTTGGTTTGTGGGTCCAACTGTCACCCTGCAAGATTGTCTTGCTGCTTTCTTCTCCGCTGATGAACTCAAGGGAGACAACATGTACAGCTGTGGCAAATGTAAAAAGTAAGTCCTGATTTAGAACAAGCTAAAGGGAAGAAAGGGGAAAAAAATAACAAATCAAAAAGACAATTGAATGAGTAAATCAAAACAAGATGGTGTCAATAATTATGATTTTGATGGTAATGTCATTTTTGGGAATCATATATATAAACAATAATTAAATAAGAAAGTGATTAAAGAGTTTTATCTCAAATACGCTACCTTTGCACATAAGAAAGTACATAATGTCATAATGTTTTTGTATCATTGCTTTTGGATTTTTTTATTCTTTTATACCAACTTTTAATTCAGAACAAGAGATTCAAACTGACAATGTCACTCCTATTTGTTTTAAACAAACAGGAAAGGAAAAATAACATAGCGAGTGATAAAGGTGAAGTGTAAATATTAGCATTAGTGTAAATCAGTGAAGACAAATGCTGTTGACATTTTGGGTTTCTATCAGAATGAAAATCAAAAATATGGTAACAACAAGAGATGAAGTGAGTAGAAAAGTGCCAGAAGACAATAGAGAATTAAAATTTTTCGCGGCGGTGGTGGGGTTTGAACCTGCGACCTTATTTTTCTTCTCTATTGTCTTCTGGCACTTTTCTACTCACTTCATCTCTTGTTGTTACCAACCTAAGTGCTTGCTCCACTCACTTTTCTGAATTAAAAATTCACCCCATACACTGGAGCATACTCAATGTTTCAATCGTTTCTATGTTATATGTTTGTGTTGAGAATTGGCTATTAAGCTTAACTGCTGGCCAGGTAACTTCGCGATGGTTGTGTGGTGAACCCACAGTCTCCAGAAGTCGGTGAGAGAGAGCTCTAGGAATGACCTGAGTTTGAAATGAATATTTTTGTGTTCGTGGATAACTCATACGGTGGAGTCACGCTCACACCGGCCAGGCGGAGTTGTCGTACCCCACCACTGCCGCGAAAATTCTTTATTCTCTTTTGTCCTCTGGCACTTTTCTACTCACTTCATCTCTTGTTGTTACCAACATAAGTGCCTGCTCCACTCACTTTACTGTGCAAAACTATGGCTTTGCAGTTTTGTCCTTGAGTAAGACACATATTACTCCCCTCTACTCCTGTGAATTGATATCTAGCTGTATGCAATGACAGTTATTGTAAAAGTACTTGCACACAATGGATGGATGTCTAACAGGTGACTTGTATTGTATGAAGTCAATTCGATTCCATAATGTACTAGGAGATTGGGTGAAATTGTGAGATACTCATATTGCAACCCACGTCATGAAGTGTTAGATCTACAATTAAACCTTTGGATTTGATGTGAAGAAAATTAAAATAACAGTGTTTTCTATGGCATGCTCATGGGAATTTATTAATTTTTCTTTTTCTTACCCAGACTACGGAATGGATTGAAATATTCCAAGGTTTTGGAGCTGCCAGAGGTATGTTATTTTGATCTTTTAATAGCAACACTGAATTTCTCTCAAATTACAAGCTTCTATTTTCTAATCTGCTTAAAATTTAAGACATAAGTTTTCAGCAAGAAGTCAGTTTCAGCAATGCAATGCGACTCAAAGCCTGGTTGCATCACTGGTACTGCTGTTTTGTTGAAAATTGTAAGAGCTGGTGTCGGGTAAGAGTAAAAATGACACTCAGCATTAGTGAATATTTAGATGATAATAATATCAATATTTTAACATCATGACATAAAATGATATGGTTTTTATAATATAAAATACAAAAACATTAATAAAACAATCTGTTAACTTTTACATTGACAAAAAGTATAGGGCTATTGTGGTTCACAATTTTTCTCCTTTAGATCTTGTCCATCCACCTGAAGCGTTTCCGACACGAGTTCTATTCCTCCAAGATCAGCACCTACATCTCTTTCCCTCTGGAAGGTCTCAACATGGAGGCATATGCTGACAAGGGTTTGTATTCTTTTTTTTGCTGTGTTCAATTTCAATTTTCTAAATTCACAATTTTGTTTTGCTTAATATTGTATTCAAATCCAATTTGAGCGACATTACATAATAATCTAAAACAATTAGAATGAATGATCTGTGTGAAAATGATCCGTATTCTTACTTACTCTTTCCCTAAAGTATACTTTGAACTGAAATATAACTTGGAAGAAAAATGTACACAGCTTATAACCTTTGTTTCATGTTCACAGATTGTCGTAATGAGGTGACCACTTATGATCTAGTGGCCATCATCTGTCATCATGGAACTGCTGGGGGTGAGTCATCAATGTTTTTCATTTACTTTAGTGGAAATTTCCTTGTTTAAAAAATTGTTGTACTGTACATTGTGCTGCTTTTAATGGTTTATTTTTAATGTAATCTTTTGTCATAGTCAGCTGATATTCTGTGTTTTAAACAAAACCATAATTCATAATGCTTGGAATGGTGAAATATATAATCCATGTGATATTTTTTAAGGTGAAATTAATTAGCTTTAATATGTATAATCAAGAAAAAAGAAAGGTTTGAGTTTATTCATCTTGGTGGGATCCTGTGCTTGTGTCTGGATGAAGATTAGGTGATCTCAAACTAAGTACACTGATAGTGTGCTCTTGGAATCCACATCTGTTCCCTATTTGAACCATACTCCCTTTGTCTTACTTATTCTCATTTGATTTTGACATATATTTTTCAGGTGGTCACTATACAGCTTATTGTCTGAATCACCTCAACCGCCAGTGGTACGAGTTTGATGACCAGTATGTCACAGAGGTGGACGTGAATCAAGTCATCAACTGTGAGGCCTATGTCTTGTTTTATCGGTAAGTCTCCCATATCATTCACTCACCAATTCACCCTATGACTTGTGTGAACACAATGAAGTTATAATTAGCGTTCTCTGGTTTAAAAAGGAACATTCAACATTAAAAAGGAAAAATAAAATTTCAAACAGAATCGGGTTTCACTGCTCTCAAAGGTTTGCCAGACATGATGCGGCTATGCGATATAGTGGTACGACCCTCGCCTTTGGATTAGAAAGTCCAGGGTTTGGGTTCGGCTCGGAACGGCGCTTAGTTGAGCATGTTTAGTGGATATTGCACAGTGTAAAATCTCACTTTTAAAATTTTATTTTATTTTGAAATGGCATATTTGTGAACTATTGTTAATTGTGGTGACAGCTAAAAATTTTGTATTTCTGGTCATTTTAACTTTACCCATATTGGTTTTAAGTTTATTCTTATATACTGTTTTCAGGCAATGGGTCACATTTCATTGAGGGGGAGTACCTAGCAAAAAAATCTAAACACCCTAAATATTGCTTGCTTCTAATTGTATGGAGTTTTTTGGGTTCGAAGTGATTCAAAGTGAGCACATATGCCAACATTTGCACAAATTCCTTTTAAAAAACGAGTCCCCGCTGTGGCCATCTTGGATGCTTTGAGAGTAGTAGGACAGGTCTTGAAGTGTGCATTGACATTCAAGTCCTGTCTTCTGTAACCTTGATATGAGACCTTCCCGCCTTTATTTGCTATGTCTGACCAGAGTAGATTTTTATAAACTAGATTTAAAGGAGGAAAATGGTTAGAATTACAGAGAACGGTGAACAAAAATGAATATAACAGCTTTGAATTAGAACAAATACCCATGCACAGAACGTTTTGGGCTCAAAGACCTTCTTCAGCCTACAATAACAATGAAAACAATACATCACTTCCAATCCGGACAGATGGCAGAGATATGTGGCACGGCTGTCACAAGTAAATTTTACTGTCTTTGTTATTGTTGGCTGAAGAAGGGTTTTGAGCCTGAAATGTACTGTTTGGTATTTTGTTCTTCCTTTAAGCTGTTATATTCATTTTGATTTATTACATTTTACAGTCCTCAGCTCCTGGCAGATTAGTATCACAATTCACAATTACAGAGATTGAGAGTTAAGTTTGAACGAGAATTTACATTTATTCTGGTCAATATTCATATGACTTTCCACAATTTAGGTCTTAAATAAAATTTTCAAAACCTGGTTTACCCCCGGCATAATCTTTTGAGACAATTGTTTACATATGTCCCATAGGTTTATTGGTAAATTTAAATATGTGAAAAGTTTTTCTCTATTCTGGGGAATGAAATTAAAAAATGTTGCTTTGTAGTTATTGGTTGGCAAGTGTACGCTTTGCCCTTGTGCATTGAGTATTTCACTGGTCGCTTCAATTTTACAGCAATAGTAAACCCATTAAAAAGTAACAAAATTCCATCAGTTTTGTTCTGTGTTTTCTCGTTGTATGCCAAGAGGATTTTATTTTGATCCCACCCCAAAATTTAAAAAAAAAAAAATTTTTGTTTCCATTTTCAGAAAAAGCAACAAAAAGATAGAACCAGTTCGTCAAAAGATTTATGATACAGAGACGGATGAAGTAAGTTGTTATGGATTTTGTTTTGCTCTTTAGAAAAAAAAAATAATTTAACAAAAATTGATTTATTTATTCATAGTATTTCTTTATTATTTTAAGAATGTAAAGTGCCAAGAGCCTGTTGAAAACGGGGTAAGGCACGATACAAATCTCATTTATTATTATTATTGTTGTTATTATTATTATTATTATTATTATTATTATTATTATTATTATTATTATTATTATTATTATTATTATTATTATTATTTTATTGTTATTGTTATTGTTATTATTATTATTATTATTATTATTATTATTATTATATTATTATTATTATTATTATTATTATGTTGATGATGATGATAACTGGAATGAGATCAATATTAAATTATAAATGTTATTGCTAATGGTTAATTGATAAAAATTGTATTCTTTTTTTATCATGATGCAGCTGTAATAATGATAATTCATTTTAACTTACAAGAAGCAGAACTTTAAAATGTGTTTTCTCTCATGATTTCTACCTTCCCAATCAGCAAAGGGCCAGCATTCTAAAGTTCTACATCAGCAGACCATGGCTTAGCCGCTTCCAGACATTTGCAGAGCCAGGGCCTATCACCAATATGGACTTCCTGTGTAAGCATGGAGGTAAGGCCAACGCATAGTTATATAAAAATGAGAGTTCTTTTATTCACAACTGAAAAATTACAAAATAAATGAAATAAAATAAAAGTCATAATAATGATGATGATGATATAAATAATAATGATCATAATAATAATAATAATAATAATAATAATAATAATAATAATAATAATAATAATAATAATAATAATAATAATAATAATAAAAATATAATAATAATATAATAATAATAATAATAATAATAATAAATAATAATAATATAATAATAATAATAATAATAATAATAATAATAATATAATAATAATATAATAATAATAATAATAATAATAATAATAATAATAATAATAATAATAATAATAATAATAATAATAATAATATAATAATAATAATAATAATAATAATAATAATAATAATAATAATAATAATGATGATGATGATGATAATAATAATGATTATAGTGATGAGGTTCATAATAATGATAATAATAAACAACTATACCACACCCATCAACAAATTGTAACTATTGTTGTTGGCTTAACATTTTTTTTTTCTAAACACTCTCTTTTGAGGTCACTATTGATTACTTATTCATTCTACCAGGAGTCCCCCCAGCCAAAGTACCACTGCTGGACCATTTGATTGCTGAGATTCCCCAGGATGTTTGGGAGATTCTGTACAACCGGTGAGGATGTTGGAAGCGAATGAGATCTGATGCTGTGATAATTGCTCGTTTTTTGTTTTGTTTTTGTTTTTGTTTTTACACAAACTCAAAATGAAATATATCATTAAGTATTTTTGTAAAACCATGGATGGATTTAGTTTTCACCCGTTTTAATTCTGGGTTCAGTTATGAAAATGTTCCAAAAAATCCAAGAGCCTGGCACCAAAAATAAATTTGCAGGAATAGATTGTCATCATGTCAATCATTTGGGGACAAAGTATTGACTCTGTTAATTTCTTGGTGGCAATCTCTCATTTTTATCATAGAGAAACAACTCAATATTGCTATTTTTTGTTTTTGGTTTCAAATGTTGAAAAACAACTGCTTGCCACATGCTAATTTTGAATTAAACACTGGCTGAAAGGCTTACAAAAATAATAAAGTAGTCTCAAGATGCTTTATATGATTTTATATGTGTAGATAGAGGCTAATTTTAGATTTAACACTGGCTGAAAGGCTTGCAAAAATATCAAAAAATGTCTAGATGCTTTATCTGATTTTATATGTGTAGATAGAGGCTAATTTTAGATTTAACACTGGCTGAAAGGCTTGCAAAAATATCAAAAAATGTCTAGATGCTTTATCTGATTTTATATGTGTAGATAGAGACTAATTTTAAATTAAAAAAAACAAAAAAACAGATTGGCTTTAGGGCTTTTTTTTTAAAGAACAGAAATATTGGATGCCAGTACTGTAAAGTAAGCAATAGGGGTAAATCAAAGAAGGAACATTTATTTTTAGTCAAATGTTTAGCCTCTGTCCTCTGTCTAGTAACCATTGCAGAAACTGAATGGAATACACCTTTTGGCTCTATAGGACAATTTACTCAGTCAGCTTACTTGTTTGGATGTGTTTTTTTCCTTGTTACAGGTTTGGTGGGGGGATGGTGTGTAACCACCTGTTTGCTTGCAAGGTATGCCAGAATGAATTACAGAGAATCAAGCAGCGACAGAAATCAGAGAGGGAGATTTTTATCAAGGTATGCATCTTTTTCCTTATTGTATAAATGTCATGATTTTCTACTTGAGTGTAGTATTTGGGTGAGGTCAAACAAAATCACCACTCTAATGATTTCAGTACGATTTTGTTGTTGTTTTTTTTTTGGGTTTTTTTTTTTTTTTTGGTGTAAGTAGTGTGGACAGGAATGCTAAAGTTTTTATTGGACTTTAAAAAGAATAAACATTCACTAACCTACCTCTTTGTTGTGATAATCATGTAAAAGTTTGAAATATCATTGAAGAAAGTTTTGTCAAATCATGTGATAAAAGTACCTTTTAAGACTGAATTGTTTCAATGGTTCGTCACGTTCTTACTGCTAAATTGTAGTTTTGTTGGTGTATTTTTTATTTTTTTTTTGGACTGCAGAATAAGTAAACCTTTTCACAGTGCAAAGATGAATTTTGGGCAGTAAGTTGAATTTTTCGAACAGAAATATTGGTAGACTTTGTGTTGCTTAAATCGGAAAATAATGATCTTCCTCAGTAAATTAGGGTGACATTCCATACTTGCATAAGGAAAGAAAATCAATTTCACAATCATAATGTTCTGGCTACCCCCGATCAGTATTATTGACTTAAAAAAATAATCATCTTATATGGAGACCGTGGCTGAAAAAAGTTTATGAAGCTTGAAGTATTCCTCCACTGAGTGGATATTTTAAGTAAAAGTATATATACACTACTCGTATTGGGGTTGGCAACATTGACTTGTACTAGAATAGAAGCTTGGTTGACTCAAGTTTGTTTTGAGAAATTTGGCAACAAAAAGTCATATAGGCAACCCTGGCATCATGGATCTTAGCAATGGAAGAAAATGTTTATATGGCCATTGTAAAATCAGTCTAAATCGCAAGAATCTCAATGTCTTGCATCAGACGAATAATAATATTAATGAACTGGCTAATTTTCACAGTAAACAGTATTCTGTTTTATTTTTCTGTAGACGACACACAGATTTACTTTTTCTTTTATTGATATAGATTATCTGCCAAACCTGATACAGTCAAAAATGTCTGCCAATAAAGGAGTTTACATAATCTTTTTTATATGTTAACCCTATGTTGTTGCCATGTGCTGCTTCTGATAATAGCTCCAAAAAAACTGGTCTGGGTTCAATTCCACCCATATCATATGTCAATTTAGGCCTCATTATAAAGCTTATAATGAGAAAGCATCTGCACAGTGAAGAATTATACTATTAGGTCCAATGTTCAGAGTTTATTCCAGTCTCTGTAGGATGATTAAATGGACAGCCATAATTGCTTGTCATCATTTAGTTAAGACACTGGTCTACTGCAAAGTACTTTGCACCACAAGAGCTAACAGACCTTGCTAATTCTTTATTGCTGGTTTGAGAGACGACTCAGAAAAAAAACTTTTGACTTCACCAGTTGGGACCTGCACTGATCTTTTTACTTATGAAAGTGAATACTAAACCACTAGAAGCTGTGGACTGTTAAAAGTGATGTACAAAAAATGAAAATGATAGCTTCAAAAGAGAACAAAATACCAAACACGGAATTTCCACCATCTGTTTGGATGTAATGTGATGTTTTAATATTTTTACTGCTTTTGTTATTGACTGATGAAGGATTTTGAGCCTACAGCATTCCCTGTTTGGTATTTTGTTCCTTTTTGAAGCTGTTATGAATCACCGTTGCTTGTGAGTTGATTTTTCAACTGAGTAATTTGGGATCTCTTGCACGAGGGAAAACTAAAACAGGCTGTGAGAAAAGGTCTTTTTTTTTTCTTATTTTCTAACGTTCATCATGAAAAGACACCAGAGTATTGAGTTAATTTGAAAACATGTGTATCTATTTAGTTGCCATCCATTTGGGTTGAATAATGTAATATATAGGTAGTCTGAGAAAATTAGTGTCTGTGGCACTTTGAGAATCGCAAGAAAAGCTTCTTAAAGACTGATAAAGTGTGCATAAACTTGATACCTTGTCCATCACGCATTTTTCTAACATGAGAAATTATCCGTGATATTATTATTTTGGTGCCAATCTCTCAATTGTTAGATTTTTGGTCGTGATTTAATTCATAGAAACTGATTAATACTTAATTGCTCCTAAACATAATGTTGATGTCTTTTTGTGCCGAATTAGCCAAAACGACCCCTTTATCAGTCTCATAAATACACCTGGCCTGGTAAACCCTCCCCCTTCCCTGCCTACCGTATAAATTGATTCATCTAGTTCCATCTTGTTTTTTCCCCTCTTTGATCTGCTTGTCATGTCAAGTTGAATGAGGAGTTCCAAGATGATGAATACAGCGGGCCTGTGTTTGCCATCAGCATGGCCTGGTTCAGGCAATGGGAAGGATTCGCACGGGAGAGATACGACAGTATGTTGTGTCACCATTCATCCTTTTTTTTTTTTTGCTCTCTCTCTCTCTCTCTCTCTCTCTCTCTCTCTCTCTCTCTCTCTCTCTCTCTCTCTCTCTCTCTCTCTCTCTCTCTCTCTCCTCTCTCTCTCTCTCTCTCTCTCTCTCTCTCTCTCTCTCTCTCTCTCTCTTCTCTCTCTCTCTCTCTCTCTTCTCTCTCTCTCTCTCTCTCTCTCTCTCTCTTCTCTCTCTCTCTCTCTCTCTATCTCTCTCTTTCTCTCTCTCTCTCTCTCTATCTCTATCTATCTCTCTCTCTCTCTCTTTCTTGATTTCTATCTTATTTTTCTCTCTTTGTCTCCCCTTGCTATCGTTAATTTCTTTTCTTGTTTTTTGTTTTGTTTGTATGCACCTCACCTAGTTTTTATTTTATTTTTTAAATGCACATTTATGTTTTTATTTTCTTGTTCTTATACACTCAACATGACATACTTTTACCATTTATAATTTGTTTTGGATTATTAAGTTCATTTCATGTAGTTTTTCCCTATAGATTAACATTAACCAGGCTAACCAATCACTATTTCAATGAACAATTTTGTCGAAAGTATTCACATATCCAAATCAAACACTTCGTTACCATTTCATGTCGGAACAAGATGGAGAACAATTGAGTATTGTCATATAGATAAAAATTATGAAATTGTTATTTTTTTAAAAGTTTAAGGAACAAAACTCACCCTCCTCATTGAAGGCATTTTGTTTCAGTTAAAATCATCAGGATCACCTGATCATAATACAATTTTTGATGAAGCAGAGTAAAGAATGGTATCAGTTGTTTGAAGTGTTTGGTTCTGTTGTATGTCGATTCATTCAAGGATATGAGATTATAATAAGATTCCTGAACACTTGCATTTTGTGAAATTTCAAACAAGTTCCCATTGCCGCTGCACCACTTTGGGAGTACAAATTGGGAACGAGTTAGAATCTTCAAAAGCAGTAGTTCAGGAATACTGTTATGATACTGCCCCCAATAACTCACCTATACTATTTAACAAAGTGATTTATTTTTTAACGCCAATAATTTTTTTAATGTAATTATTTGACCTTTTGAATTATCTGTGTGGTCATGTCACACGTCTTGCGTTATGCGTCAAAATCTATTTTTAGTTAAACTGGATACGTGTCACAAAAATTGTTCTATTGAACTGCTGCGTTTTTTTGCTATTATGCTGCAGTAAAATTGGGTTTTCCTCAAAACCAAAAGGGTATGATATATGTGAATGATGAATGGCGTAATTTGTATAGCCAAGCAGGTCTTGAGCTGTGAAGTAAAATTCTTGCTATCTTGCCCTCTGCTAAACTAATTGATCCACTCCTATCCTCTGACACATTGTGGCATAGGATTTTGGTCTTTGTTTCATACCCAGAGCGTATCGAGTTTCATTCCTCATTGCGCGGGTGGTTGGATGGGAGCATCACCCTTGAATCATATACCTATGATGTTCGCATGGGTGTACGATCCGATAGTGATGTCGTTTCTTCTTCTCTTTACTAGCCTATCCTGCTTCTTTGGTTTGTGATTGTATTTTTGACAGGGGATATTTTTTTTTCTGTAAATCTTCTGCCTGTTTGTCCTTGGTTATTTATAATTTAGCTTATGATATCTTTAGGTTATGATTTTTATTTCCATTTGTACTATTTTTGTTAGATTGCTTGTTTTTTTGTTTCAGCGGTCTCTCATATAACCTCAATTGTGTTGGAAGAGACCTAAAGCAACAAACAAACAAAAAAAATTCCTCATTGCATTGTGTGGCTTTGAAGTCACCTTGCACCAGATCACTTTGCAGCATTGCACTGTAGCTGTTTACTGTGTTTTTCCCTTGTAAAAGACGATAAAGAAAAATTTCCCCTGGGAAATGAATAAAGGAATTTCATTTTTTTATTTTATTTTATTTATTTTTTAATAGACTGGCTGCATTCTTTCTTTCTTTTTTTTACCTAGTCCTCCCATTTTACTTTTTCCTTGGCGCTCATATGACCTAATTTGTGTTGTAAGCTTTTTTAACTACTCTAAAACCTTTTTTAAAAACATCACTATTTCGTCAAGCCTCTTGATATGTAATATATTTATTAAAATTTTTGTTTTTGTTTTTTTTGTTTTTGTTTTTGGAAAATATGAAAAAATATTTACTGTAAAATATAATTCAGTAAGATATAAGGAAAGATGAAGTCACACAATGACTGTTGGTTGGCAAGTTTGACTTTGGTTCATGTTGAAGAGAATAGAAGCTTGTTTCTCATTCATCAATGTATTAATGTCTGTTGTGGCTGAGTTGACTCTCTTGGGCCATATAATGACAAGGTTACATTTTACATTGGAAATGTGGCGCATCGTTGTAGTCATTACAAGTTACAGACTGGGTAAAATGAGGGCATTATATCAAGGCATCAAAAGTACAGTGTCTGGTCTTAGAAAAAAATAATTCAAATAATTTTGAGAATGGACAGTGATTAGACGGTTGGTAATGATCATTAAACTTAGTCCTGGCATTGTTTCCTTACACGCACTATCACCCTTACTCGGGTACTTATCCGAACCAGCGCTCCTTACTTACTTATCCGAACCAGCTCGGGTAAGAATAAGTACCTGGCTATCACCAGGTTAAGCCTTTGTACAGCGCATTGAGCATGGTGGAATCCTAAAATTGCATTATGTAAATAATCCTGTTTATTTATCAGTGCTGTTGCTTTTTGCATTGATCCACAAAAATCTGCATTTTTTTGAGTCCGAAGGAGGGATTTCCTCCGTTTAAAGATAACATTTTCCCCAATTAATGTACTGGTAATGAGAGATATGATGAGTGGTGGAAAAAACAGGTGTGGTTTCTCATTCATCAATGATAGTTTATCATCTCTCTTGCTGTAAAAATGGGGATTAACACAGTCAAACTGGGGCTTAAACTTAAAGGGGAATCATTCAAACATTTTCCCTACTTTTTCACTTTTTTATCACCATTATTTATTGAAACAGGAAGCATAACTATTTTTTTCAATACAGCAGTATTTTAAAGATTTTTGGTTGTTAAATAAAAATATGCACTGAAAAAGGCGACAACATTTTGATTTGATTCAGGCTCAATAATTTTCAAAAGAATATTCACTTTAATGGACAGCCTTGAATGATAAGTGTAACAAGCTGACATTATTTTTTTTTAAAAGCGTCATTGATATTCTAAAATTGAAAGGTCTATATTTGGTTTTTACATATAATTATATGTAAGTAAATATTGATATTATCCTCGTTGTTGTTCACAATAATAATCAATTATTATTATCTACACATCTTTCCACCAGCACCGCCTGAAGCCATAGATAACACCAACATCTCTGTGATACGTAATGGACAGCCTGTCCTGCGACAAAGTTCTGATCATGGACACCTCTCAAAGGACATGTGGCAATTCCTGGTCAAGAACTACGGTGGGGGACCTGAGATTTTGTTTCGGAATTCCACCGGTGCAGTCATGAAGACCAGCAACACAGCTCCTGCTGTGTCAACAGGGACCACAACAACGATGTTGTCATCATCCTCCAATCAACAACAACAACAACAAAACAAACCAACACTTGCCTCCCTCGTCGCCTCTGCATCAACCTCTTCGTCGGGTACCTCAGCTAATTCTCCCTCTTCATCTACAATGTCATCGTCCTTGTCATCATCATTATCCTCGTCTACATCATCGTCATCATCAGCTGTATCATCGTCGTCATCATTTTCAATTGCATCCCCATTACAAAGCCCATCCTCAGCTCTCACCCCAACTCCAACCACCACCACCTCCCTCTCCCCTTCATCCCCCACAACTACTATCACAACCAACTCCTCCTCCTCCTCACCAACCCCACCCTCGGTCAAAGCTGAAGAAAATACAGCAACCGCTATTTCAAACAAACTGGTAGATAAAAATACAGACAAAAACAACACACTTAGCGTCCACTCTGTCTGCAGTAACCAACCTCAACATCAACACAACTCATCGTCTTCACCAAAATCTGGAGTGATGCCAACACCAGTGGAAATCCAACAGCAACAACCAAATTCTAACAGTGTTGAACTGGAAGCAGCAGTGGCTTTAGGCCAGGATGATAAAACTAAATCCAATAGTGCTCAATCTGTCAACCAGCCAGGAGATGTCAACAACATCACAAGACAAAATTCATCACAGCATAACCAGCCATCCTCATCAGAAAACCCTACTGGTGGACTTGTTACAACCAATGAAAAAACTGATGATGCTGAGAAAAAAATAAGTAAGGACAATGACAGTAATGAAAATGTTACTGTAGAGTCCTGCAGCAGTGTGATTTCCACATCGGATGTGATAAATCCAATACCTAGAAACCAAGAAACTGTTTCATCTCCATCTGTTATACTATCTCCCTCTTCTTTGTTAAATGAAAATGATGAATCAAAACTCACCTCGACGACTGATTCTGTTTTAGTGTCAAAAAACCAAGGCGACATCAAACGGCAGAATCGATTTTCTCAGGACAGTGGAATCAGCAGCGAGGCCAGTCCAATCTCAGAGGGTCAGAATTTGGCTTTGGACAACAGTGAGAATACAGTCTCGGAGGACAGGGCCATTGCTGGGAACTATAGCAGCTCCATTGAAACAGATGATACAGTTAAATCATCTTCAGTGACACAGCTTACCAATGGGTTTGAGGATGATGTTGACGGTAAAAACCCAGCTAATGGAGCTGCTATTGCTGCAGCTGCGTCTCTTGTTGAAAGTTGTGGTGTTGCTACTGGTAGCGGTGATGTTGGAGTTGAGGCTAAGAGCAGTAAAGGAAGCAGTGGTGGCAGCAGTAAGGGAAGAAACAGAAGAAAGAAGAACAAAAATATGGAGGTGACTCGTATTTGAGCCTCGAGTCTGTGGGTTTGAGTGCCGTAAAATTCTCGTCATAGCACCTTGTTGGGACATGGATTATTTTTGCTGTATAGAGAGTGGGCAACATAGCAAATAAGTCTAGCATAATTTTGATATGGTTTGCGCTAGTCAGAAGGTTGCAGTGGGCGGAATTCCTATCAGGAAAAGGGAACGTTGGCTGTTTGAGCCAGTGGTTTTTACATTGGTCAACACTCCTTGCCTAAATATAAACCCATATCTTCTATCTTCCTCGATCCTTTGTCCAGTCCTATATGGTATCCTTGTTCTGGGATGAGACCTTCTGGTAATGTGAAGGCCCTGCCTGAAGTCTTGTTGAAAAGGAGATGAGTGGATTTGTCTTTTTCTGAGAGATTATAGTTTTTTTACCCTGTTAATCATTTCTCCATCATATGATTTTTATTTTGTAAACATTTTGAGTATATCCCTTTTAGTCGAGATGCTGTATTGGTATCTGTGTTGGGCTGTAAGGTGGTTTCAGACTAGCTCTTTGTTTCACCTCTCATCTTTGATGGAACTCATCCCCTTGGTCTTAATTTTATATCGGAAACTTCTTAGATTGATCTTAAAATTATTGACGATTCTATCATATAATATTTTTTACAAGGGCTGAACTGACATGAAATTGTTCCTAGCATCATAAAACCCCTAATAATAACCAAAACAAACATCTTTGAAAAGTTGAGTTGCAGTCGGGCTATAGCTAGGTTTTACTATCGATAAGATATGAGGCAGAGAATCTGCAGAGTTTTGAACAGGTATGCTTCGTTTCATGACAAGGATATTCAGCCAGTTTTTCTCTGTGCTGTGTTTTCAATGTTTCTTTTTGGGAAGGGTCTTTGCAGGGTCCAGTTTTGATTGTTCCCCTTCTTTCTATTTTTAATTTTTTTTTTTGAGTGCTCATAAGTTTTTCTCAACTCCACATCTTTATTTTCAATTATCGCACCACGCCTTTTTTTTACTGGCACTGAAAAGAGCTGAAGCTGATGTAAGCGTCGTAAAACCCACAAATACAATGGGGTGTTAAGGAAATATCTATTTCCTGATAATCTGGTGGCCATATTATTATTATTATTATTATTATTATTATTATTATTATTATTATTATTATTATTATTATTATTATTATTATTATTATTATTATTATTATTATCATTAACATTATCATTCTTATTTTTATCACCATCATCATCATCATTATTATTATTATTATTATTATTATTATTATTATTATTATTATTATTATTATTATTATTATTATTATTATTATTATTATTGTTACCTTTGTTGCTATCAACAATGTGATTTTTGGTATTTGCCATGATGATGAATTGAGTATTTCATTTAATTTTTTCCCCTCACTATTACTTTACTATTTTATATTATTACTTACGTTTTCAGCACATTGATTTACGTTCTTATTTTAAATAAATGCCAGATTTATTTTGTATCCTTATAAACAAAAATTACTTTGGAAATCTTTTATTATCGATTGTTTTCTTTTATAGACTTGTTGGTATTTTTCATTACTGCCTTTTTTCTTTTCTTTTTTTTTTGGTCAATTTATCTTTGCTGAGTGAGTACGTGTGTGTTCGTGTAAGTATGTGGGTGTATGTGTTTGTGTGTGTGTGTTTGTTTGAATATGTTTGTATTATTGCAGGTGTGTCTGATTTTACTCACACCCTCTTGAGTAAGTCATGTAAGAGCACATTCTTTTTACAAGATGTCAACGCTTGCTCTTTCTTTATGTTCTGTATTCTTTTTTGTCCAAAGGGTAAGCCTATTTTGGCATATTTCCTATGTTTGAATTTGGGTTGGAATAAAAGAGGATTTAGACTAGATAGAAGTGGAAGCATAGATTGTTCTTTCTGTTTCCTGATTTGAACAAGACTCCTTGCCTAACTTGTTTCTTGGGCATCTTAGTTTACGTTTAATTCATAATCACATTTTCTTCTTTTTTTTTTTACAAATGCTAAAATAATCTAAATCAGAGCACACAGATAAAACCCCTGAACACAAAATGAAAAAAAAAAGAAGACAAAAACTCCAAAGAAACCCCCCCCCCCCCCTCCCTCAAAAAAAACTAACAAAAAAAAAAAAGATCTCTTAGCATTGGGTGGTGGAGAGTTTTCTCAAAGATTACACAGTGAGGAAAATGGCAACATTTGGAATTTTTTTTGACTTATCAATGTCAATTGTATAGCTTTTTTCAGGTTAATGTTTTTTCAATGAATTAATGGATTTATGAATGTTTTTTTGGATCTTAAATTATAAAGCTGTGATTGTGAACGTGATTTTTTACAATAATGTTATAGCTGTACATTTTGTAAATATATCTTATTAGTATTATCTACCTTTGGAATTCATCTCTGCGGGGAATTAGGTCTCGAATGTGACATTAGGATTTATTAATTCATGCAATTCATCATCTTTGATTTTTTAAAAAGTTGACTTTCGGAATTGCAAGTCCTGTAGAGTTGTCGATTTTGTAGCATGAAATTGACAATAACAACTAATGGGTACCTGTTTTGATCGGATGCTTGTATAACGCAAAGTACTTTCCATAAGGTGTAACAGACCCAGCCTCCCAATCACTGAAAGGTGGACAGAAGAGTAAGAAAATATCTTGGACTGCACCTGGGACAGATACCAATCCCATTTCTGTTAACCATCAGTCTATATATATATCGTTGATAATTGACAAATAGTTGATTATGAAGAGAAAATAATGATAGGGAAATGAAAGGAAATTTCCTTGATTTTGTTGTACAATTAGTCAATCCAATGATTTTTATTTAACTACCAATGTTGATGTTTGACATTGCCACTCATTTCATCATTTATGAGATTATTATTTCCTCATTATTGTCATCATCATCATCATCATTGTTATGATTAATATAGCTGTGGTTGTTGCTGTTAAATGATTCACTCTCTAAGTGACTACCACTATTCTTTTGCAACTTATGTCTTATGCCATGCTGGTCGATGGAGTCGCAGAGTAGAGATGTTAGATGCTGGGGAAGTGGGTCGGGATGCTACTATAATATGTGAGGTGATAAGTAAAACTTGTAGTTTGTAGCCTACGTGTCAGAAAACTCAAATTTTGATTAGTATTCACTAGTACAATTTTACATGAAAAATGTCTCTTCTTAATGTTTTAATTTTATACTTAAAGCTTCAACCTTATTTGTGACTTACTCCCTGAATGCGGTATTGTGTTGGAATTATAAAGACACTTAGAAAACTGAATATATAGACTTAAGTTTGTAATACAAGTGACTGGGCGGGTGGTTGGATGGGAGCATCACCCTTGAATCATATACCTATGATGTTCGCATGGGTGTACGATCCGATAGTGATGTCGTTTCTTCTTCTCTTTACTCGCCTATCCTGCTTCTTTGGTTTGTGATTGTATTTTTGACAGGGGATATTTTTTTTCTGTAAATCTTCTGCCTGTTTGTTCTTGGTTATTTATAATTTAGCTTATGATATCTTTAGGTTATGATTTTGATTTACATTTGTACTATTTTTGTTAGATTGCTTGTTTATTTGTTTCAGCGGTCTCTCATATAACCTCAATTGTGTTGGAAGAGACCTAAAGCAACAAACAAAAACAAACAAACAAGTGACTGGGTGGGGTCTTTTGGCCTCCATGGTGGGCAGGAGGTTACTTACTATGTCCTCTATCCCCTTAAATCCGTTTACAGAGTTGCTTTCTGTCTTTGTCTTGGAATAAGATTTTGTCCTGGCCCTTGTCAAGAGTCCTTAGGAGCAGACAAATGTTTGGAATTAGTTTTGGGAGATGTTATTTTTTTCTTGTAAATCATCTCTCTCCTATGCATTGTTAGTTATGTATTTTGTTTTGGATATATTCTGTAAGTGTGTTCCACCTCGTGGGATCCTGTGCTGGTGCTCTTCTGATGAGACTTTAAGGTGATCCAAACTAAGTGCACTGATAGTAAGCTCTTAGAATCTACATCTGTTCCCTATTTGAACCAATCCCCTTTGTTTTTCTATTTTTTGGCCACCTTTACTTATTATTCTAGAATTTTTTCACTATCCCAATTTATTCCTTTCTACTGGCGCTGGAATGACCTAAATGTGTCGCACTCGCCGTATAATCCGTAATAAAATACAAAAAGATTAATGTACTGGTTTAAAAAGAGTGATATTCATTTTATAAACTGGAAAAAAAAACACAAAACAAACTACAATTGTAGACTTTGTGATTTTTACTTTGAATTGAATTTCATCCCAACATAATACCATTTTGAGACGGCTTGTCATATTGGTTTTTTGAAAAGCATCATTTTTGTCAGGGAGAATAGCAAAACCAGGAACTGACAAATTCTGGTGTAAAGCACTTTGCTGAAACTAATTAAAATGAAAAACACTTTTTTGTTGAAAGTTAATTTCGAATGTTTAAAATGCACTAGAACGCATTGATGTGAAAATCTCCATTTTCATGACATGATTGATCCTCATTGACCTTTAAGTTTAAGATGACATAACTCAAAAGATGTTCCATTGTGACGTGTACACAAAATTAAAATAGCAGCTTAAAAAAAACCCCCAAAATACTAAACACAGAATGTTTTGGGTTCCCAATCCTTCTTCAGTCCATAAAAAAGCAGTAATACTTCACATATAATCCAGATTGGTGTCTAGTATTACCGTTTTTACTGGTTTTGATTTTGGCTATTATAACGAGTTTTGAACCCCAAGTTACGTGTTTGGTATTTTGTTAGGTTTTGAAGCTGTTATAGTTATATTCATTTTTCATGCATTACCATTTACACTCCACATCTTCTAGCAATTTAACATTCACTATGCCCAGTCGGGTGAATTGTGCAGGGATTTCCCTGTAAAACCAGTACACATTTCAGTCTTCTATTTCTATCTCTTCTGTCCCTCCTATATTTGTTGATCACTTCATTTAGGAATTAATGAAGCCCAAATTGCATTGCTGCTACATCCCGCTTGATGAAAACGGTTCGGTCCCTAGCCAGCCATATTCAGATAAAGAACCTGTGCCAGAAGCTGCACCCAAAATACAAATCACCTTTTTTGTGTGTGTGACATATAGTGGAGTCCAGATAAACTCGTTTAAGATAAAATCTTGCCAATAATGAACTTTTCGTCTCATTTTTTCCCTCATATAACCCAACTAATCAAACAGTCTCTTTCCAGCTAAAATAAATTGTTTTTTGTCATAGAGGCCTTCTTTCCTCACCTCCTTGCCTTGTGTCAACCTCTCTCTACCCCCCCCCCCCCCCCCCCCAAACACTCCTTCAATACAATAAAATAGAAAAAACAAAATGTGTCGGCTAGCAAATGACTGCGTCATCCTTGATAAAGAGTCACACAATCCATTTTCATGAACTGGGGAGGTTACTCATCACATTTTTTTTTAATACGAAGGGCTGTCACCCTTGAAAATGGACAAGATAAAACTTGCTTAAGAAAAAAAAATTTTCTGGTCCAAAGGAGTTTATCTCATCTAGACTCCACTGTAGATAAGATAAGTTTAATAAATTCTTCCTTATCTATAAATTATAAATCAGATTCAGATCCTAGCAATGCATTGTAATCCGTAGGTCAAAGGCAAGACAGCAATAGCATTATAAATTATAACGAGTTAACAACACATCCTCTCAGTTTTGATCAGGACAGAATATGTTTAAAAATGACAGCTTGTTGTCATAGTTATTCTGTTATATTTGAGACCAAAAAAAAAAAAGATATCAGTTTGTAATGTTTCTGTTTAGATGAAATAATTCCATTTCCCAAAGCAAAATAAATTGATTAGAGCAAATGAATTAATTATATAAGAAAAACGTGATTTGATGGTCATAATTATGACGATAAAACCGGTTTCTGGTACAGGCACATGAATTATGGGAGAAGAAACAAATGCAGACCCGTTAATTGAATTGAATGATTAATGATGTTGGTTTAATGGCTGTACTCTGTGATAATTGGACGACTCTTGGAATTGTCCGAGTTGGACCAGATATTTAAAAATAAAATGTTGGCGATCAATGTTATTTATTATGATTCATCCATGTTTGATAAACTGTATAATATGACTCAGATTGACTTGCTTTCAATTCATGTGTAACCCTTTGCCCCAATATGGTAAAGTGTCCACGTGAAAAAGATGTCAAAAACTTGATTATTAAGTCAAAATTATTTTAGATTTAGATAAGTTATGAAATTTAGAGCTTGTTTTTTTTTTTTTTTTTGTAATTAAATTTTATTTTCTGGCAAATTTTACTACGAACTTTGTGTAGAAAAATTATTTTCAATATAAACTCATGGAATGGAAAATCAATGGACACAGAAGACGAAAAAGAAGAAAGAAAATCATCTAAACAAACAAAATAAGCGGGTGGTTGGATGGGAGCATCACCCTTGAATCATATACCTATGATGTTCGCATGGGTGTACGATCCGATAGTGATGTCGTTTCTTCTTCTCTTTACTAGCCTATCCTGCTTCTTTGGTTTGTGATTGTATTTTTGACAGGGGATATTTTTTTTCCTGTAAATCCTCTGCCTGTTTGTTCTTGGTTATTTATAATTTAGCTTATGATATCTTTAGGTTATGATTTTGATTGACATTTGTACTATTTTTGTTAGATTGCTTGTTTTTTTTGTTTCAGCGGTCTCTCATATAACCTCAATTGTGTTGGAAGAGACCTAAAGCAACAAACAAACAAACAAACAAAAAAACAAAATAAGAATTAGATTGAAATGAAGAAAAAAACAAAAATGAAAACTAAAAAAAATACATAAGTGAAAATAGATATCAAATTGTTAAACTGGTTCTTAAGACTTTTAGCCAGATACTTCTCTTGTATCTCTTGCTAAAATTGCCAACTGGTCGTTAAATCGCCCGGTTTTGCTTGATCCCAAATGTAGCAGATTAGCAAGGTTGCATGGCAATTTCATCTGTTCTCAATTTAGAATTTTGATCAAATTCCAGTTTCCATGATTATGAATTCAAATTCCATTTTCAGTTTCAAGTTCACCAGGACATACCACCAGAATGAGGCAAGGGGTCAGAATAATTAACTTTTTAATTGGCTCAGATGACGAATGTATTTTTAAAAATTCACTTGAGATTTTTTGGAGCCCATGAACTATTTGTTGTATAGAAGATCTGATGATAAAAAGTGTGTTGCCGTTTATTTGTTGTCGTTATCACTTGCTGTGTCCGCTGTCTTATCTAAACGCCCAATTTCATTTGTTCTTGTCACATGACATTGTGTCCTTGTACTGGAATGAGGCCATCAATTATTTTAACACAAGAACTAATCTGGGTCTAGTTTTTATTTTTTGTTATCTTTTTACTAATTTACATAGATCTTCACTCTACTGGGAGCATAGACAATCAACAACGCTCCCTCCAACAGACACAATTTGGGCTGCCCTCTCCACTTCCTTCATTGTTTTCCCCTTCTCCTTTATTTAAGCCTCATTTTAAGCACATTTAAATACAACAACTGTAATCCTTTGACTAACTCTTTATCTTCCTTTTTATTTACAAAACCCCTTAGAACCCAAAAAATAAATATCCTCTTTCAAGGTGCTGCAGTGGGTGAAATCCCCCCCCCCCCCCCCCCCCCCTATATGGATGGAAGAACGTTGGCTGTCCTGGATTCGTGGATTTTTCCTCTGTCCACACCTTGGCTATTTTTTAAATCTCCCTATGTCTTATATCCTTTACGTGTTACTTTGTGTCCTATTTCTGGAATGCGACTATTTGGTCTTTTGCTAAGGCCTTGTCTGGAGTTTGTTTTTTTTTTTTCCGAGAGGGAAATGGATAGATTTATCTTTTTGTGAGATGTGATCTACTTTTTCCCCTTGTCAATCATCTCTCCATTTTTTGATTACATCATTGATGGTTTTTGATATAAACATGTTTATTTTGTAACCAGGCGATTGTGTCCCTTTTAGTGCAGATCCTATGACTCTGTCTGTGTTGGATTTTCCGGGGTGGTTTCAAACTTATTACAACTACAAGGACACAGATTGCTCTTAGATCTACATCTTACCTCTGTTGAAATTGTCCTATTGTTGCTTGACTGCTGGGTCCAAACCTTTTAACTATTTTTTCATCTTTTTTTTTTTGCCGCCAATAAATGACGTAAAACTAAAAGCTGTGCAAGCACCTTTAAAGCCCTAAAAACCAAAATAAATTAATAAATTTATATATATTCCTTTTTCTATTTCTAGGTGCTTACATGACTGACATTAAGGTGTTGCACATGCAAGCACCTTTCAATAAATAAACCTCAAATAATCAGAACTCACCCTATGCCTTGACTAGATAATGTTTAGGTCTACTCTTTTTTTCATATAAAATCATTATACTACATACATATTCATCTACTTTTATTACATATTTATATGATGTAATATTTCCTGCATAATTTATTCATAAATAATGACTTTTCTTAAACTGTTTTTATCAAAATGGATGCGATTAATGTTCAATATGCAATAAAATGAGAGATGACGGAAAATATTTTATTATCAATATCTCTTAATGAGTAAGTCTGCGGAGACAAATTTTACAGGAGACGCTAACATGTCAAAACGTTTTAATTTCAATGGTGTAGATATTTATAGAGCTAATCAGAGAAATCGAAATTTCAATTTAAGAACAATCATAACACTTATCTTCAATCCTAAATAGTTCTGTTGGTGAACAAAAACTTCTTTTCCTTTTTTAAAAATCTGTTTTCAATTATCACACAAAAAATATTAATATTCAGACATGGGCCAAGAAAATTGGTTCTCCAATTTTTGAAACCGAGATCTCTTATTTAAGGTAAACCTATTTGGAAATTTTTTAATGGCTTGAAACTCTTTCCTTACTTGTGTAGAGAATTTCAGGAACAGTTTGTAATTTATATACTGATAAATTGAAATTCAATCAGTCAAACGCTCACCTGGTCTACTGCACAATAACAAAACCTTTTATAATGGAAATGGGTCTGACAGATGTATAAAATGTATAATTTCATTATCAGAACGATCCGGTGAATCCACACACAAGGTCTTTTAAGTCTTACCTGGATATAAAAAACAATGGAAAAAAAGCTTTCATTTAATTCACAAAGATGAATGGTTTTGATGCTAAGTTTTTCCCTTTCGTCAACAGGAAATGTTGTGGTTTGACAAAAGGGAAACCCGAAGCATCAACGTCATTTGTCTGAATTAATAATATTGAAGCTTCTGTTCCATTTTGCCATTGTCATTCACTTCTTTGATCTTCAAGCAACAACGTCTGCATTATCTTGATATTGTAAGAAATGACAAGTCTATTTATGCTTTGTAATGAAGAATCATTTTTTACTCTCCTTCCGTTGAAGGTTTTGTCTTTGCATGCCAAAAATGTGGCTATCAAAACAATAATTGATAAGTCTTTGTTCAGAGACAAATATGTAATCTTATTTACTATTATTAGTTCAATAACAAGAAAGTGATAGAACTGATCACCCCTCTGGCTGGCTTTAAAAAAAAGAACGTAAAATGTTAAAAATATCAACAAAAACCATTATTACTGACATGAATCACATCCTGTCTATGCATCTCTATATGTGACCATTATTACGTGTGGATCAACCCGACTCTGAAATTTACATTTGATGTCAAAATGATAAAATATGGATTAAATTTCAACCCACTGACGTCCGTTCACTAAGTAAGATGAGTACAGGGTATTCTCTCTCTATGAGGAGAATGAACGAAAATAAAATTAATTTTGTCATTTTGATCATTGAAATTTTCGTCTTCAATTTTATTCATCTGGTCTGGTCCATCCCACTAATGCAATGAGTCATATATTTCTCTCTTTTATAATTTTGAAAATCGCTGTACAAAATGCACAGGGAAATCATTACCTACATTTATTCAGTGTTGTTAAATTTACATGCAATTTTTGTGTTAACTATTATGTCATCTCATTCTTGAATAAAAGTATGAATGTTTTTGACTCCAATTTTGGTTTCATTTGAAACAACTGATATTTTAGGTCTTAAATCACTCAATCCTAACACCGACTATATCCGAAGTTTACCCGGGTTACTTTTACCCCATGCTTATTTATTACATTTTTCGGAGACAAATTATAGTCGTATTATTAAAGCTATTTTTTTTTTTTTTACATGTTTATGGTAGTTGAATAAAACTATCTATGCACATGCTCATTTTTAATACATTTTTTCCAATTTTGAAAAGTAGCAAAATCTCTAGGATTGAGTGAGTTTAATAATCCTGCTCTTGGAATCTACATCTGATCCCTATTTGTTCCCAGTTCCTCTATGTCTTACTTTTTCTTGGGTGTTTTAATTGTAATTCTAGACTATCATATTTTCTACCTTTTTACTGGCGCTGATATAGCCTAAATGTGTTGCTAGCGCCGTAAAACCCTTTAAAACAAACAAACAAATCACCCTATCTATGAGTGTACGAGGGTTATTCAGTCATTTTCAATCAGTGTTGCATTTTTCTTCTTTCCTTTTATCAGTTAACTTATTTATTATTTATAGGTGTTTTTATTTATTTATAATTTAATTTAATTTTTTTTCTTTTACTTATTTACTCATATTTATTCATATATTTGTCTCAAATTATATTCTTTCTTTTTATATTACTTTAAAAGACTGTGTGTAGAAGTATATGTTATATAAGAAGAAGATAAAAGTAAACTGTCAGTGTGACAGGAAACGTTGGATGCCTCTCATTCCTGAGGTTTAAAAAAAAAGGATTATATTTAATCCATCAAACATCAGTTGTCAATAGAAATCATACATGTTGTCCAAAATGAGCAAATTGGGGGTTCATAAACTGGCTCAAAGAAAAAAACAAAACGGAAGTGCCTTAAATGGGGCTCACATCCTCATCCGAGATCTTTTGGGTCACAGCGAAATGCCTTAACCACTCAGCCACCATGCTCCAAAAACACAGAGAAGGTGAATACAGCAATTGGAATGACACACAAACACAGAAAAATATCAAAACACCGACACAATATTTTTAGGTTTGTTTTTAGGAGTTTTACGTCTCTAGTGACATTTGTTGGCCATTTCAGCGGCAGTAAAAAGGAGATGATATGGGAAAGGTGTCGTTCTGAAGTTAAAAACACAAAAAAAACAACAAAGGGGGACTAGAGTTCAAATGGGGAGCAGAGGATTCCACGACAATTCCATTTATGTGCTTGTTTTGACATTATCTAAAAGTTTCATCCAGGCACGAGCCAAGGGTTGAGAATACACTCAAATGTTTACAAAGTATAATATGTCTTTTTATAAACAATGGATAGTGATAGTACATAACAGAGATGATTTACAAGGGAAAAAAATCAACTCTCAAATAAATGAACTATACATCCGAGTGTTTTCCTCCGCCAGGTCCGGGAAAAATTGAGCAATGTCAATCTAGAACAAAGAGGTAGCAACATGGAAAGTGAAAACATTTTGGGAATAGAAGACAGCAAAAAAACCCCCAAAAGACCTCTCCTCAGTCCACCGTGGGAGGTCAGGAGACCAACCCAACAGTGACACAAACATAGAAAATATAAACACACTGTCACAAACACACCACAGGGAATGTGAACACAGATATTTTCGTAAATCAATTGTTTTAATTATCACTTAATATTCTATACAGAATAATGAATATTATGTACATAATATCCTTCACATTTTCATAACATATACATCTATTAGGTACATAATGAATAATGCCCCTTAGTTTTTAATTCAGTATAAAACTATTATAAAGATAATGAATAATGGCCCTTAGTTTTCTATTCAATATACAACGATTATGAAGATAATGAATAATGCCCCTTACTTTTTCATTCAATATAACACTATAATGAATATAATGAATAATGCCCCTTACTTTTTCATTCAATATAACACTATAATGAAGATAATGAATAATGCCCCTTACTTTTTCATTCAATATAAATCTATTAAGTACATAATGAATAATGCCACTTATTTTTATCATTTAGTATAAAACATGTCTTCTACTGATCTGTACAAAAGGTACATACATTTTTCATTCATCTTTAAGTAATTGCTACTTATGTACAGAGCACCATTTACTGTTGATTGATTTAGTTTCATTCTACTCTCAGTGTTCACCCCTGCAAATAATTTCATTTTAAAAATCCTGTAAAGTTTTTTTTTCTTTTTAAGGATTTCACGGCGCTTGAAACATATCAGCGCCGTTAAACAGGAAGAAAATTAGATCGAGAAGTCTAGGAAAAGTGAGACAAAGAGAACAAAAGTATATTCCAGAAGCATATCATCATTGTACTTTGTTTGAGACCACCTCGTCTGTTTTGTTTGTTTTATTTGTTGAGGGTTTTATGGTGCTTGCAACACATTAAGGTCATATCAGTCCAGTAAAAAGGAAGAAACTGGGATGGTAAAAAAAGTTTCTAGAATTACAATTGAAGGACCCAAGAAAAAGTAAGACAAAGGAGATTTGGTTCAAATAGAGAACAGATGAAGATTCCAAGAGCACGCTATCAAAGTACTTAGTTTGAGATCACCTAAAAGTCTCATCCTGACACAAGCATAGGTCCCCGCTAAGAGCAACACAGTCAAATGTTTACAAATCAAATATAATATGTAAACAAAACATAATACAGTGCATAACAAAGATGATTTACAAGACAAAAAATATCATCTCCCAAAAGTCTAATTATACATTTGAATGCTTCCCTCCCAGTTAGGTTGTCTGGCCAGCGCCAGGACAAAACCAAGTCGTCACATCCCAAGACAAAGACAGAAAGCATGTTGGAAAACGGATATAGGCGGATAGAAGACGCAGTTGACACATTTAAGTTGTTTTGTCATACAATTTACACTAAAATGTTACCGTTGTTAAAACAAAAAAACCCAAGAAAAAAAAGTACAATTTCTAGTTAATGCCCTTTCCAATAGATTCTATGTAATGTAACTAAAAAGGTGGTAAACTTTGATCCCATAATTATACACTTTAGAGAGTTATAGTAGTTATAGCTACACTACATATTATATGAACGGCTAATTTTTTTAAAAAAAGGGTTATTTAGGTGTAAACTGATAGATTGTTTTGTTTACACTATAAATAACCATTGAATATTTAGCTGACATGAGATACGTAATAAGTGATATGAGATAGATACGTGGTAGGTGTGTAGATTTGACTCAAATGTCAAAGGCACTTGAATTGAGCACCAAATTGATTTCAAACATTGACGAACATAAATGTTTGATGAGAATAAAAAGCACATTCGCATTCACATGTTTTTTAAAGCAATGGCACTCTTACAATACAATATCTGTCACTGTTAAAATCCAGAAACTCATTCACACCCGAGTTCAGTAGGATAATAAATGTAAATGCTTTACCAAGAAAGCAAAGCTAAGGCCTGAGTTTTGTCACCCATGCTTACATTGATTAATTTTGTCAAAAGAAGATACCTCCCTTCAATTAGACTTTTGGTAAAGGGAGAAAAATACAATAATAAATCGCCCACCAGAAAGATCATTTTCTTCTCTAAGGAAGATAAATATATCGTAAATGAACATTGACACTAATAGAATTTGTTTGTTTTTAAGGGTTTTACGGCGCTTGCAACACATTTAGGTTATATCAGCGCCAGTAAAAAGGAAGAAAATGGGATGGTAAAAAGTTCTAGAATTACAATTAAAGCACCCAAGAAAAAGTAAGACAAAGGGGCACTGAGAACAAATAGGGATCAGATGTAGATTCCAAGAGCATACCACCAATGTACTTAGTTTGAAATCACCTACAAGTCTCATCCAGACACAAGCACAAAATCCAACTAAGAGGAACACACTCAAATGCTTACATTATACATTCAAAATAAAAATAATAATACATAACAGAGAGATGATTTACAAGGAAAAAAATATCATCTCCCAAAACAATAACTATGCATTTGACTGTTTCCCTCCCAGCTAGGACTCCGGCCAGAGCCAGGACAAAACCAAGTAATCTCATTCCGAGACAAAGACAGAAAGCATGTTGGAAAACAGATATAAGGGGATAGAAGACACAGTATGTACCTCCCTGCCCGCTATGGGAGGTCAGGATCCCCACCCAGCTAATAGAAGTTGCGTGTTATAAAAACTTAACAAAATCAAGAAGACTTTATTCTGGATGAGCTTACTACCTGAAGGTTTACTGCAGCAAGTCTTCGTATCAATAGGCCATGTACAGATTTACAGGTTTGTAAATGGAGGTCACTTCGTAAATAGATTTTCAAAACATTTTCATTTACAGTGCAACTTCTGGATAATGACTCCCCTGAATAATGACATCTGGATAGCGACATTGACCATTGGCCCCCGATTTTTTTGCTATATGTTAGTAACAAACACCCCAAAGTAGCAACATACATTTGAGTAAAATCCCTGTTTAGCGACATCATTATAACAATAATTGGCAGTTGACACCGATGCTTGATACCCGATCATCCTCATTTCATACTCTTAATGAAAAATGCTTTTTTTCCTACCAATGAGATCGCTTTGTTCCTGACCAATCAGAACACATGTTTACTACACTGTGTGGAATCAATACTAGTTCATATGAAACAACAGCAAAAGAAGTTTATCAGTGGATGGAACTCTCAAGGATCCATTAACCTTCACTGTTCTGTCTGAGGTCTGTAAAGGTTAACTGATATGGGGGCAATTATGGATATTTATGCTCTTATAATATGTTGGAATAGCTGGGAAAACAATAAGAACCTCTTTCACTTTATTATTTTCATTTGAAAAATCAGTAGTTTTTCTTGACATTAGTCCAAATTTGATATTATTGTGGTTAATATCTAGTTTGTTTTTGATATCACAAGATGTGGATCTACCAATTTTAAGTGCTTGTAAATTTTAGTACACTTAAATAAAAATTTCGGTATTCAAAACTCATCAGCAGTATTACATGGATTTTAATCAAAATCAAAACTAGATGTATTCATTAGTGTTCTTGTGTGGAATTATCATAATGGCACTTGACTTTCTTGATTTATACTTAGCTTTGTAAAATGGTGTTTGAGTACTGTTTACAATGAAAACAATGACATCACACATTGGAGAATGAAAGCGTAACTGGTATACCCTTTGTAAACAGGAGAAATACACATTCTAACATAGTTCTAACATGTTTTCTCTCAGGCACTGGTTCGCACATCGCAATATTATGTCGTCATGGATCTCACCACGCCCCCTTTTTCCGCCATCTTGAAAACCCTGGAATACCACACCCCTGGATAACGACATCATTATCTGGTCCCGGGCAACGTCGTTATGCAGGAGTTGCACTGTATATGTTATTGTTTATTGATCGTTATGAATGGTTTACCACTATAAAGCTACAAAGACTAAATATTATACGACTATGACGTAAAAAGATGCAGCATAAGTGTTACAGAAAGCGCACTATATTCCTGTTTCAGGTGAGTTTTTGTTTGATTCTTAATTACACTATTTTCCCCCACAAATTACTCCAAATAGTCACTTTCTTTTTTGTTTGTTTGTTTGTTTGTTGCTTTAGGTCTCTTCCAACACAATTGAGGTTATATGAGAGACCGCTGAAACAAAAAAACAAGCAATCTAACAAAAATAGTACAAATGTCAATCAAAAGCATAACCTAAAGATATCATAAGCTAAATTATAAATAACCAAGAACAAACAGGCAGAGGATTTACAGGAAAAAAAATATCCCCTGTCAAAAATACAATCACAAACAAAAGAAGCAGGATAGGCTAGTGAAGAGAAGAAGAAACGACATCACTATCGGATCGTACACCCATGCGAACATCATAGGTATATGATTCAAGGGTGATGCTCCCATCCAACCACCCGCTCACTTTCTTTAACACATTTTTGATTTTTCAAGAAGGGAGGTATGCAAGAGAAGCTGTTGTAATACATCGTCACCGATACTGCACAACAGAGTAGCAATGGTCTGACATAGACATATCTGAAAAGGTGTACATGAAACAGTGATAAACTTAGTAGAAAGAAAATTAAAACAAATTCAACATTTCCAAATCAAATTTGACAAGAGTCAAACCAAATTTTTTCCCATCTTTTGTTGATTAACTGCATTGATGTAAGAGATTCAAGCATTAGAAACAGGTCTGGTTTGTGACGTAAATTGATGTAACAATGGGTATAAAATACAGAATTTATATATCTAACGATGTAGGAAATGAATTAATTATGTAAATTTCGATAATATTTACAGTGCATGAAAAAACACTTTCTATTTACAAATTATGTACACAAATAAAACAAGAGCCAATGTGGTAACAAGACAATGCAAAGGACGATGTGACTTAGAAATAATTCAAACTATATTCGTAATTAAAGGAAAAAAAAAAAAAGATTTGCCTTTGTTTCAAGATCATGAGAAATCAGTAGTAAAAAAAAGAAAAAAAATTATAACAAAAAAATCACATTGGCATGTCTGTAGAGGAGATGTTGCGATATTTTCATTAAAAAAACACTTTAGATCTTAACTGATAAAAGTATGTTGTTTGGGTTTTTATGACGCTTGTGACACTTTAAAGGTCATTTCAGTCCTAGTAAAAAGAAAGATGATAGAAGAAAAGTTGTCGATCTGAATTTGAAACCACCAAAGAAAAAGCAAGACATAGAGGGGTGGTTCAAATAGGGAGCAGAACATTCTATGAGCAATCCATCGATACATCTATTTTGACCTTTACCTAAAAGTTCCATCCAGGCCCAAGCAAAGGATCCCGTTATGAAGGATACACTCAAATGTTTACAAAGTACAAACTATTCAAAACCAACAACTATATAAGCACATAATAGAGAGCTGATTTAAAGGGGGAAAAACATCATCTCTTAAAAAAAAAAAGGAACTATACATTTTAATGTCTCCTTGTCAGGAAAGAAGAAGAAAAACCAGGCAATATCAATCCAGAACAAAGGCAGAGAGCAACATGGAAAGAGAAAACAGATATAGGGGATAGAAAACACGACAAGCGACCTCTCAGCCCACCATGGATGATTGGAAGCAGGTCAGAACTATGGTTAGTATCAAAGGAAAATAGAAACAAAAACTTTTCTTAGTTTCAAAATTTCAAATTTTCGCCTAGACAAGTCTGCAGATGTATGTGTAATGTGTGGTTGTGATGTTTCGAGAAAACTAGATTTCAACCATTCACATAAAAGTAAAGCAGCACAGGGTCAAAGATAAAAAAAGGAAAATGGCCAGAACTTATATGCAGCATTTTGTCCATTGCAAATCAATCCTTACATGCGTTTTGCTGGTAATTGCACCTGCAAATGTGGGAAGTAGGCTGAAACTGAAACCTTTGTGAGGAGTTGACTGCCTCATGTAAGTCAAATTTTACTATTTTTCTTTTTATTTAATTATGTTTTATACACACAAGGAGCCCCTTTGCAACTTTATAAACTTTTTCTTCCACTTAGAAGAATTTTGGTACAGAAACATCTTTCGCTTAATTTCCTTTGAATCAGATATAGAAAGGCTTTTGACCCTGTCTTAAAAACCGTCCAGTTGTTCAAAATGGTAAGAATCAAGAATATAGATATATAAATATACATAATGAGTAATGATATAGACAGCATCCATATTTACATACCCTCAATGGTTTCATTGCACATGAGATGTTGATTTTAAAATAAATATTTTGATTGTGACTGAGAAGGCAGAAAATGTTGATCTTTAAAGGGGAGACAACAAAAATTATCATTAACAATACAATCATCAGCTGCCTTCCGTCTCCTCATCATTGAGGATGCGGTCGGAAGCCACCAAAGACGGACTTCCTGTGTGGATGGATCTGGGGGGACTAGAGGATTCTCCAACTATCCTGGATGACATCGGGACAGGAAGTAGAAGGGCGATTGTAGATAGTGGGTCAGAGACGTAGCCATTTCTGTCCAGGGTTGGGTAGGGGTATCTCCTTGGTTTCTCATCGCCTGATGGACACGTGACACTGGAATGAGAGAAATGATACAGCCTATTGTTATACTTCCAGAAAGCCCGGAATGGAGGGTGTCAGGGTGTCACAGAGGAATAGGCGGAATAGTTTACACTTCAGACCAGGAGGTACACTGGTGTGGCTATGTGTCTAGTGGTATGACACTTGCCTTCGGATCGGACAGTTCATGGTTTGAGTCCCGCTATGAGTGATGCATAGCTGAGCCCTTGGAAACGGCTCTTTACTCACATTCTCTCACTGTACTCAGGTGTAAAATGAGTGCCTGATCATTAACATCGTTGTCTCTGTCTGAAATAAAATATTCAAAATTTCTCCAAATTTGTGTCATGTCTCATCCTACATGTTAAGTGTTGCTGTTGGCTAGAGACCCCTTGTAAAGCACTTTGAACACATTTGGTGGATATTGTGATATCAACTTCTCTTTGCTGGGTAAGTGACCCTAAACAGACCTGCCACTTACACAGATTTTTCCTGGAGCCCAAATGTGGCTAACTTCAGATTATTTCCATGTGGCTGGCTAACTTCAGATTATTTCCATGTGGCTAACTTCAGATTATTTCCATGTGGTTAACTTCAGCTCCTAATATAGCTACATTTAGATTATTTCGCTCCAAATTTGGATTTTCCAAACTGCACTCTATGAATTCAAGAGAATTCTGAAGTGACAATTCAATTCATATAAATAAAAGTGGAAATTTTGCATTTTACAATGATACAGAATTTTTTTTTTTTTCTCTTTCAGATATTTTTCAACAAAATTACAGTTTTTAATTTTTCATATTTGTGGGCAAGTCTTCTTGAGCAAGACACTCCAACCCCCTGATAGCAAACAGAATTGTCTTGACAACTCCTTCTCAGCAGCGTAAACATTACAATATCTTGTGTGATTCATTTTTAAAAAACATAATCCACTTGTTCCAGCTTGTTTTTTAACGTGCTAAATCATGTTTTGATAAATGGGAAACCTGAAACAGCAACGACCATCTCTCTTATGTTATCTTTGAAAAAAATGCCCGGAAGCTTCGTCACAACACACCGTTCAACTAAATGCTCTGCAGTTTCGGGTTCTTTCCCACATCGGGTACATGTTGGACAGGAGAGTTGGCAGGTATGCATTTCTTACCTGTTTCTAGATGCTTCCATTTCCCATTTGTTGCGTAAAGCTGACACATGACCTGGGGGAGGGGGAGTGTCGGCTTCATCCTGTGTTCCCTGAGCCCCTTGTTGCGACTCTTGCCCCTCCTCCTCCTCCCCCTCCTCACCATCAGTCACCATGGGCAGTGAGAGGGGGAGGGTGGAGGCGGGACTGGAAAATTCCATGTTGGACAACATGGCAACTGAATGAGACTGCTTGCATTCCTCCAGCAAAGGGATGATGTCTCTAAACTCTGGTCGCTCCTGTTTGGAAGATAAATTATAGATAGAATGTGCTCGGCTAAGAAGCTCACAACATTACCATCCGGAAATATAATGGACCAACCCACAGAACTATGTCTAACCTTGAACGTTTATAGTCTGGCTCATACAGTTTAGTGAGAATTACTCATAAACACAGTTGGCAAAAAGCAATAACAAAGACCTGAGTGACGTCATTTTCATACTATCTATACAACAGAGTCTGCTTAAAACAAACTCCTTGAGACCAGTTTATCTTAAGCAAGGTTTATCTCATCCATTTTCAAGGGAAACAACCTTTCTGCTCAAAATGAGTGATGGGTAAATGTCTAGTAGCCTCCCCTCTTACTGAAAATGAAACACGACTCTACATCAAGGAACAAAGTTGACGTCACTCAGCTCTTTGTTATTGTTTTTAGCCAGTCATTTTTATGACTAGTTCTTACTAAATTATATCAATCAAACATTAAACATTCAAGGATATACATAATTTTTGTCTTGGTACATTATATTCGGCTGGCGGATATCAATGAGTTTTTTTTTTAGTTTTTTTTTGTTTTTTTGTTTGTTGCTTTAGGTCTCTTCCAACACAATTGAGGTTATATGAGAGACCGCTGAAACAAAAAAACAAGCAATCTAACAAAAATAGTACAAATGTCAATCAAAATCATAACCTAAAGATATCATAAGCTAAATTATAAATAACCAAGAACAAACAGGCAGAAGATTTACAGAAAAAAAAATATCCCCTGTCAAAAATACAATCACAAACCAAAGAAGCAGGATAGGCTAGTAAAGAGAAGAAGAAACGACATCACTATCGGATCGTACACCCATGCGAACATCATAGGTATATGATTCAAGGGTGATGCTCCCATCCAACCACCCGCTTATTTTTAGTGAACACATAGCACCAATGTAAGAGATGTGTAACAGTAACCCTAAACAACAACAACAACAACAACAACAACAACAACAACAACAACATAAAACCCACCTCTGGATTGGTGTGCCAGCCCTTGTGTAACAGCCCAACAATAGGCTTGGGAAAGCTGACACTGACGGGAGGTCGTGTATTGTGGTAGGCTGTCTCTGCTGCAGCGGCCGCTGGTGGGGGTGGAAATAAATAACAATAATAGGTCAATATTCCTACACACTCAAATCACTATCAGCATCAATATAACGTATTATTCTAACAACAACAACAACAACAACACATAATAATAATAATAATAATAATAATAATAATAATAATAATAATAATAATAATAATAATAATAATAATAATAATAATAATAATAATAATATTTTAAGGTGTTTTTTAAAGACCTGTTTTGTTTGTTTTTAAGGGTTTTACGGCGCTTGCAACACATTTAGGTCATATCAGCGCCAGTAAAAAGGAAGAAAATGGGATAGTAAAAAGTTCTAGGATTACAATTAAAGCAGCCAAGAAAAAGTAAGACATAGGAGAACTAGGAACAAATAGGGATCAGATGTAGATTCCAAGAGCATACCACCAATATACTTAGTTTGAGATCACCTATAAGTCTCATCTGGACACAAGCACGAAATCCAACAGGAATACACTCAAATGCTTACATTATACATTCAAAACAACAAATATAATAATACATAACAGAGAGATGATTTACAAGGAAAAAAATATCATCTCCCAAAACAATAACTATGCATTTGACTGTTTCCCTCCCAGCTAGGACTCCGGCCAAGGCCAGGACAAAATCAAGTAATCTCATTCCAAGACAAAGACAGAAAGCATGTTGGAAAACAGATATAAGGGGTAGAAGACAAACTATGTACCTCCCTGCCCACTATGGGAAGTTAGGAACCTTCCCAGTTAAAGACCCAGACTTGCCAAATTGAAAACTTCAAATTTTGTAATTTTAATGTCAATTTTTAGTAGTTTGACATGGAAATTCGTAATTTCTGAAATTGTATATGAACAACCACAATATTATTATTATTATTATCATCATTATTATAGTAGTAGAAGTAGTAGTAGTAGTAGTAGTAGTAGTGGTAGTCTTCTTCTTCTTATCATTATTATTATTTTTATTATCATTTAAGTATAACTAAGAATTAAAATTCCTAATTTTCCATAAAATTTCGTATTTGGCCATAAAATGTGTCTAAAATTACGAAAAATTAGTAAGATTCGGCATGTATGAAGACATGTGCATTATCACAACCTCTGATGTGTCTTGGAAGGAAGTTCTTATGCCAATAAACAAAAATACATCCAAATCCTACCTGGTTTGAGATGTGCAAACGGCAATTCTCCTGCCATTAATTCCCACAGTACCAGGGAATAGCTAAACATGTCGGCTTTCACGCTGTATTTGGTGCATTGGGTGAAGATCTCAGGGGCCATCCAACGTAAATTCTAGTCAGAAAAAAAAAAAAAAAGAGAATTTAACCAACATTTCAATACAATTGAGAAACACGAGCAAAGGTTTCATGGGGAAATTAGGTTTTGAATAGCTGTTGGGTTCATTAGAAAGGAAGGGATTTTTTTACAAAACTCACTCTTATCGATAATAAATTTTACATTATTTAACTATTGCCTGAGTCAGTAGGTTTATATGAGGTATAAGAACTCACCCCTGGCTGCTTGGTCATGTTGTCTTCATCATTTGACCTCAAAAATCTGGATTCTAATGCCAAGAAAGAATGAAAAAGAAAAAAATTAAAAAAGAATAATTTAGAAAAAAAGAGCTTTTATAAAATACATTATCCACAAAATGTACTCAAAGTGATTTTACAAAAGGTCCAGAGTCAACGACGATATTCGTTTAACACCGGAGTATGGTGAAAAAATATTAATAAAGAGCATTTTCCAAGAACTCAGCCCAGCACAGCTCACAGAGGAACTTGAATCCTGTACCTGATTGTGTAAAAAAGTATGCTTTCATAGCTTTGTTTGCTGGAATAGTTATCTCCTCTGAATATGTGTCTGAATGGACTCCATTGTGTTTTCATTATTTGGGTTGATAGTGGTGTTTCATTGCATTTTTTATACATACAGAGATTTGTACATTTTACATAGTTTTAAAAAAATAAAAAATTACGCCCTTCCGCCACAGCATCATAAGATACCGTCGCCTGGGCATTCCATGAAGGAATATAGATAATCCATCAAACAGGATGTCTGATGTCAACAGGAATCACCCATGTTGTCCAAGTGAGCAAATTGGGGGTTAATAATCTTGCCCAAGAAAAAAAAAAAGAAAGTGCCTGAAGCGGGGCTCGAACCTGGGACCTTCCGGATCACAGTGCAATGCCTTAACCATCGGCCATTTCACCTCCCCTGTATAATATTGTGATTAAATTTGCATGCTTGGCTGGTCTGCTGATCGTCACTCACCTCCAAAATCTGCCACTATGGCATGTCCATTCTCCTCTAGCAGAATGTTGTGTGAGTTGAGGTCCCTGTGAATGATGGGAAGGGGCATGTTGTGAAGATATTCCATCCCTCTCGCTACATCTGATGCTATTGTAAGCTTGGATTGAAGGTCTATCAATCTGGAAATACACGCGACATTTTAAAGTTTAATAATAAATCTTGAAATTTTTAGACCTGTAAATGAGCTCTATAAAAATTGACTGAAACTCTTCGACAAACTGAAGATTCAATTATTTTTAAAATGGAGAGGAGAGTGATAAATACAATACATTAAAATAGTGGGCGTTATTTCTTATGGAAGTATGACTGCCATAATTTGATGTAGAAGGAATGCTAAATAAGCATGTCATTCATAATCATATAGGTAAAGATGACTTCATCAAAGTCATAGTCATATTCCTGCCTCTGGAATTTTTTTTTTTGACATAGTCAGAAAAATAATCACCATTATCATCTTTAACTTCTAGCCATGACCAATTGAATTTATTCCTCACACTCACATCTTTAACTTTATCGATGCTCGACAAGTCTGAATTGCGATCCACGAACAGCTCAGCCATTGTGAGAACATTAGAATAATGTAGCAACGAGCAAACTTGATTTTCAATCAGTAAATGACAGAGAAAAATAAAACTTAAATAAATATGACTTCTGGCTAATACACTGAATTATTAAGTAGAAGTGAATTATCAAGAAGAAACTTCGGCAGGCGTAGCGGAAAAATTCAAAGAATCGAAATGAAGGTAAATCGCCACAAAACAGCAAGCTCGCTTGGGCTTGAGCAAAACAATGGCAGAAAACGTCCTGATTTGCACGGGAATTAATTAGGCTACTTACCATTGTTCCTTATAATCAGGTACTCAATCAGTGAAGAAACGGTCAACCAGTTTGTTTACAATGTGAGGCAATCGAAATGTGCTTGTATCAATCTATCCTAATCTAACTTTCGATTTAAAGGTGTCTCCACCATCTACTCGAGATGTTACTTCCGGCATTCGCATTTTATTTTTTTTTATAGTTTTAAAACCCAGCTTGTAATTGTGGTCAATTTTGGCTTAGACGAAACAGTGAAATTTATCGCTCGGCGGCTCAGTTAAAATTGGCTACCGTTGGGATCACGACAGGTTGGAAAGTGAAAAAATAATTTAACGAAGGCTGTGTGAAATTACACTGCGATGTGTTCAGTCACGCCAATTCTAAAAAGCGCCGCTTAGCCTTGGCAATAAATCCATCGTTAATATTAACGGCTCCCATGAGCTATGCGTAGCGTTATGGAACACTCCTAATTACTCTACGGTCATTCGACTACGATTTGTGAATTCTTTCTTTCTTTCTTTCCTTTTTTTTAAATATTTGAATTTGACAAATTGACTGATTTCAGTTAATTGACTGAGAATTTACAGGTCTAAATTTTACATACCGATGTGAAAAGGTGTGTATGAAATAGACAACTGCAGAAAATGAAAATGTGTTCACTCAATATTGTAAGAGTACTAAAAGCATGTCAAACAGGCAATCAGTCCTGAAAGAAATGGAACTATGCTTCTATATAAGGAAATACCTATACCTAATGGAATAAATAAATCATTATGAATGGTTGCCCATTGAGTATGGTGAAAACCATGGAAATGCTCTATATAAATGAGTACTTTATATTTATATCACTAACTATAATATGTTAGTGAGTGTGAGAGAGTAAGTGATTGAGTGAGTGAGTGACAGTTTGACAAAAAGTTCCTCGCACAATTTTATAGTCACACTGGACGTATTACCATTCTTTTTGTACAAAAGACATTTTTCATTTGTATGAACTTTAAACTTTTGTTAGTTTTTGCTAGGTCAACAAATGAAAGATTATTAAAAGACTTTCACTAATTTGAAACAGATTTGCTTTATCTATTTTTTTCTCTAAACCTCTTTTCAAAATCTCACAATGAAAATAATCTAAAGCAAACTTGAGTCGGGAAATCAATTGACCTGTCAAGAACCCATTAGTGAAAAAATCTCTGGAAAGAAAACAATTTAAGAAATGAACACAGAAAAATCCTCTTACCGCTTTTGTTCATGTAACAAGCTGAACAAAGATCCACCGGAAACATAGTGAGTAACAATGGCAAATTGCTGTAAAAAAAAAAAAAAGAAGAAATATTGAAGAATATAATATCAGGATGATGGGGGAGAATCAGACCATGAAAAGAGAATTTCAAGCTAAAATAATCAGGGAAGTGACATTTACTTTTTAGTCCCTAAAAATTGTATTTTCTTTCTTCTTGATAAAACAAAAAATGTGGCCACAAATCTCATATTCCTGGCTTTAAATCCCACAACCAGAACCATCCCAAGAAGATACTGTTTTGAGCCAATATGCCACAAATTCAGACAAAAGTTTTTACTTAACCCTCTCCTTACTAACCATAAGAAAATCGTCACATTCGTTACGATGCAACTGACAATTTTCTCATTCTGATTTCTCTTGTACATCACAAAGTTTAAAGAAATACTTTGATTATAGCTATAAATACTAAACACTGTGTTGTCGAGCTCATTTTGCTGAACAACATTCTGTATAGAATGCACTTGTTACTTTATTGTTTGAGTAAGAAAAGACTTTTTGTGTTGGGTGGGTGTGAGGTTTGAGGGGAAATTCTAAAAATAGCTGGTAAGGAGAGAGTTAACTTTAGTGGAATATTGTCAGACATGACCAAAAACTCCCTCTAATATGATATAAAACATTGATCTGACACAATGTCTATATATAATCATTTCAAATCTATAACATTATAACTAGAATAGCCCATGACAAGTTGTTGAAATGATGAAAAAATTAAGAATAAAAAGGGGAAAAAAACACACGCAGAAAAAAAGTGGTGTAGACAAGGTGTTTCATATTATAACAATTTTGGGAACTTCAAAAAGTTGTGGAAATAATAATACAATGTTTTTTAAAATAGAAAATCACAACCCTGTCCCTTTTGAATTTGGACCCAAGCACTTTTAACATCCACGGCTTTTGCAGTCTGTTTTCAAGACTGGCCACTTTTCGCATTTTATAACTGTTCACTTTTTAAAAAAATTATTATTATTATTATTTTTTAATTGCATCTGGTCAACATGGCGGTCCTCACAGCTCAGTTGGTAGAGCGCTTGCTTCACACGCAAAGGGACCGAGTTCAATACCGGTGCAGTCGAGATTCATTCTGACCCCTCTGTCCACACAGCAGTGAATGGGTGGCTGGGTCTGTTAGATCTGGTAGAAAGTACTCTGTGATAGACTAATGTCCTATCCAAAGGGTAGCAAGCAATTGCTAATGTTAGTTTCACGCTATAGAAACCGGGATAAACTCCTGAACCATGGGCCTTAGGGCTCTGAAGGACTACCTTTTTTATCCACATCGACATAATACCATTTTAGAAGAATTGAGCTTTTTATACAGCGCAGAATCCACTGAATGTGCTGAAAGCGCTTTACAAGGAGTCCTGGCCGACAGCAACACTTAACATGTAGGACGTGACATGACGCCTGTTAGGCGATAATACAATTTTTTTTAGACAGAGACAACACTGTTAACGGCCAGATACCGTTTTGAGGTGATGGGTCACATATGTTGACTGTGGCAGCAACAACAACAACTTACACTGGGATCATCCAGACACGCCCCAACAAAATTGATGACGTAAGAACTATTCAATTTTGCTAAAATGGCAACTTCTCGACAAAACATATCCACATCGGACTTGGCTCCAAATGAACTGGCACGGTACCTGCAGAATTTTAAAGAAAAGAGCTAGAATGAAAATAAATAACCTTGAATAAAATCCATATATCCAAAAAAACAAAAACAAGTATGATTAAAAATTGAAAACTAAAAACAATAAGTTTGTAGAGCGATTTTCACCTTAGTCAACGCCAGATTCTCAACAGACTATGTTATGTCAAGCATTTTGAAACAAATGAAAGATTTCTCTTCAATTTTAATTCTAAAATCAGACGTATGAGTAATAGCTGGCAAAATTGTCTGAAAATTTATCACAAAATATATATGCTTACAGTACATAAAGTGCAAAATGATGATGAAAAGAGCAGAAAGATTGTGGCAATATTGTCCGTTATCCGACAATTGCCGAACATTTTACAGGTCTGTAAAATGATTTTGTTTCTACCAAAAAAAAATATTCTCTTTATGCACATCATTGTAAAAAGTATTTCATTTGTCTAAAACTGGGTGATCTGAAACTAGTGGGTGATAATCTGGTTTTGACTCAAGTGTAATATCTTTCTTTTGATTGGTTTCAGGAGTTGGACAGCACAGCTATTGTAACATTTTATTTGCGGCAAATCAGAGCCCAGGAAAGGAAAGATGATGGATAGATTAAAAAATTCAGCATTTGTGAAATTTCTAGTCATAAGAGTCTGGGAAAGAGATAAAAAATAATATGGATTAAATCATCAATGAAGGTGCAAACAATTTTCATAAATAGAAAAATAAAATTTGATGTATATATATATGTGGCCATCAGCATGTAACTGGTATTATGTCAGGACTATTTAGATGCTGAAAACTGCACTTATAGCCCAAAATATCTGACCTGGGTTGATTTTTAAAAAAAATTATGGCGCTTGTGAAACAATTGGTCATATCAGCTCCAGCAAAAAGGAACAAAATGGGATAGTAAAAAATTTCTAGAATTACAAGTGAAGGTAGCCAAGAAAAAGTAAGATAAAGGGGGATGGTTCAAATAGGGAACAGATGTAGATTCCAAGAGCACACTGTAAGTGTACTTAGTTTGAGATCATCTAAAAGTCTTGTCAGGACACCGGGACAGAACCTCACTTAGAAGAATACACTCAAATGTCTACAGAATATATCCAAAACAGAATACATAACTAACGATACATAAGAGAGAGATGATTTACAAGGAAAAAAATGTCATCTCCCAAAACTAATACTGTTTCCCCCTCAGCTAATGACTCCAGCAAGGACCAGGACAAAACCAAATCTCATTCCAGGACAAAGACAGGAAGCAACTCGGAAAACAGACATAAGTGGATTGAGAAGATGAATATACATTTTAAAGTATAAAAAAAAACAAAAAAAAAAACAAACAAACAAAAAAAAAACCCCAAAAAACAAGATTTCATATTTTTTATCCTATTCACTTTATCTTGATTTTTTGGCACCCCGACATAATACCAGATCGAGGCGATGGGTCACAAATGTACCTGACCTTTTGATGGCAACGATGCGACCTTTACATGTCCCCTTGTAGACTTTTCCAAATGACCCTGACCCAATGGCTTCTTGAAATTCCAAATCTGTGATCTGAAGATGAAATTGGTGAGGGAGGGAGGCTCTAAGCTGGAGGACGTCAATCTTTTCTGTAAGGAGGTAGAGATGAAAAACATTATTCAGTTAGTGATTATAACTAAATTAGGAAAACAAAGAACAAAGAATCCCAAATGAATTGTCAACATGGATGAAAACTGAATGTTAAGCTTATATTTTTTTTTATTGAGGTACGGAGGAATGTAACAAAAACTAAAATGTCCCATTTCCAAAGATTTCAACTTTAAAATCCCTTTCTGGCACTTGGTTCACACCAGCTCGATACAACAAACCTGCAATCTCAAAACACAATACAACCAACCTGCAATCTCAAAACACAATACAACAAACCTGCAATCTCAAAACACAATACAACCAACCTGCAATCTCAAAACACAATACAACAAACCTGCAATCTCAAAACACAATACAACAACCTGCAATCTCAAAACACAATACCACACTGATATGAAAGCAATTGAAGCTGTCCAGCACCCGGCTACAAGATTTGTCTTCAATGACCACAGCCCCCATAGCAGTGAAACAGACATGATCTCATAGCTTGGATGGACTCCCTTACAAGACAGACAGAAAAGAACAGCGATAAACTCTCATGTTTCAATTTACAAACACAATGACGGCCATCTCACCAGAACAATGAAATTCATGCATTCAAAGAAAAACCCACTCAAAAACACTAAGACACCAATCTACAAACTCAAGCATATTCAAATATTCATTTGCATCCTGCACTATCAAAGACTGGAACGCTCTTCCTGAATCATGTGTGAGCACAACAGATTTTGACACCTTCAAGTGAAGATTATCAAACAACAATGGCTGCCACATTCAACAACTTTCTTTGCCTTTGAATACAAATACTCAGAATTGAGTAGACTTCGAGTAACATTCAGATTCAGAACACACCTGCAATCTCAAACCGGTGATGCTGAAAATCCAATTTATAGCCGAAACTATAACAGTTGGATAAGGTTTATGTATTTGATTGACTAGAATAAATGTGACTCACCACATCCAAGTGGTATTATGTCAGGATGACCCTTAGCATTGTGACTTGAAATTATGGCCACAAATATGAATGAAACTAGCTGATAACAGCTATGCGTTGTGATGGGGAATAAATGTAATTTCTTCAATTTCAGAAAATTCCTAGTTCTTATTTCTTATGACTGTAATTCTAACTTCTCTGTTTAGTGACCAGTTCATTCTGACTTTATTCCGTTTTGAGACTGTGGGTGACAAACATACTTTCATAAAGAGCAACAATCTAAAATTTCAATCTTCTGATCATTTTAACTTAAAATTCACATGTTGGCATCTGCTTCACTCTGACATAAAAACCCCCAAAACTTGAGCATTTATATAGCACAATACCCACTAAATATGCTCAAAGTGCTTTACAAGGGGTCACTAGCCAACAGCAAAACGTAGGACGAGATGTGACGCCTGTTAGGCAATGCTGTTAACGGCCAGGTACTCATTTTACACCCCAGTACTGTGAGAGAATGTGAGTAAAAAGCCTTTTCCAAAGACTCAACAATGTGCAGCTCATAGCGGGATTTGAACCTAGGACCTTCTGATCCAGAGGCAAATGTCATACCACTAAATCACATAGCCACGCATAATACCTGTTAGATGCATTGGGTCACACATTTTTATGGAATGCGTTAAACATACTTCACACACCACCCAAAACTGTGGATTGTATGTATTCTCTCACCTTTAGTCATGCTCCTTAGTTTTCCAAGCGGCGAAGGGACAGCCACATAAGAGCCGTCTAAACTACCTGGTTGAGAATAGTCTCCACAGGCTTGGTCATCTTGGACAGGCACCTTATAATGTTTTAACAACGTCACAATGGCGTCATGGCCTGGTGGAATGGGGGGGGGGGGGATTGGAGGAAGCAATAAGAAAATAAAAATTTCCATTTCATACATTACAAACAACCTGTAAGGCATCCAATTTGTACTAACACTATTACACAGAGCCATATCTGCCTATAACCAGGTACCCATTCATAATATTTGACTCTAGTGGGGTAATATGTATAAAGTGCCTTACCCAGACACAACACCATGGCCAGTTTTTTAATTGGCAAAAGGTAAAAATGTCTGAATTTATCCCCGTTTCTATAGCAAGAAATGGACAATAGCAATTGCTTGCTATCCTTTGGATAGGACGCTAGTCTATCCCAAAGTACTTTCCAACAGATCTAACCGACCCAGTTACCCATTCACTGCTGGGTAGACAGGGGGAATCAGAAAAAAATCTTAACTGCACCCACAATCGATCTTGGTCCTTTTATGTGTGAAGCAAGTGTTCTACCAACTGAGCTTTCAGGAGTCCCTTTGAGACTATAGGTCACATAAATTAATATTTGAAAAAATATAAGCAGGCAGCCTTTACACATCAAGATCAGGTCACAATCAATGTGAGAACAAAGAAAAAGAGTAAGGAGAAGAAAGATTCAAACATCCACATAAAAAAAAAAAACAACTTTTAAAAATAAATCCAAGTAAAAACAAAAAAAATGCTAACCTTTTTCATAGGCCCACATCAAAGCCGTCTGTTCTTCTCGTTTCTCACTGTCCCCACTTTGATCACTAATGGCTGCTGCAAGATTCATGTCTGCTCTGTTCTCTAGCAGGAACTGTACACATCGGATGTGCCCGTGATAACAAGCGCTGTGCAAGGCTGTGTGGCCATCCTTACCCTGAGCATTGATATCCACGTCCACTTGTTCCAGTAGAAATTTGACCAGCTCCAGATTTTTGCCGTAGGTGCAAGCACTGTGAAAAAACAATGAAATAATCTAATAATGAGTAACATTAAAACATAATTAACAATTAGTAAAAAGATCATTGAATATCAACTCACCTATAGAGTGGTGTCTCACTGTGTCAATACTTTTTTGATATGATAGCATGCGAAACTTATCACTTAGGAATAAGGCATGAAATCAATGCTACATTCTCATAAGTCACGCTGTTCTGAGCACAGGTTAAAAGAAAACAACAAAACACAAATATAAACACACACACTCATTTACATACTCACCTATGGAGTGGTGTCTCACTAAAAATATTTTCCATCGTCAAACTGTCCTGGCCTGTCTGACTCATCAGCTGCTTGGCAATCTCCAATTTCCCATTATAACAAGCCCTGACAAATAGATAAAGATAAGTTGAGTTTGTTTTCAAGAAATCATAGCATCATTTATGATATAATAAATTAAAATAGAGGAGCAAACAGTTTTTTGACTGCCCTGCAAACTATGTTTTAATCCAAAATGTGTACCTTTTTCTTAAGCAGGCAGTACTCACCCACCAACTCTCTCTCTCTCTCTCTATTATCTTATTGACAACTCCTTGTTGACATTGTAAACACGTCAATATCTTATGCTTTACTTATTTATTTTTTTTAAAACACCACCCATTTGTTTTCTGACATGTTAAATTATTTTTTGATAAAGGGCTAAGCAATCATCAGTCATGTGTAATTTATTGAAACTTTGCATTTCTTTCCATTCATTTTCACTTGGATCAAATCTACAGGATTTGGATTACAGACTTGCCAAGTTTTCCAATAGGAATTCAGGAAAATTTATTTGGGAAATCTGAGAGATGTGATGGTGGTGGTGACGATGATGATAATAATGGTGATGATGATGGTGGTGGTGGTACTGATGATGATGATGATGATGATGATGATGATGATGATGATGATGATGATAATGATGATTTTCCTGGAAAGATAAATTACAACCAAAGTTGGAGAAATAGCTGATAATTGGGGGAACAAATATGAGGAATTTCCCAATAAAATTGGTATGAATGACAGGTCTGGAGGCATCAACTTACAAATGGAGAGGTGTGTCCCCATATATATTGACTTCATGCGGCTGAGCCCCATGGTCAAGCAGATAGTGAAGGGTTACAAGGTGTCCTGACTTGCAGCAGAAGTGAAGGGGGGTGTGGCCCTCGTCATCTTTCACATTCACTGAAATTAAATTTTGTCTCAAAAAGTCACACAGCAGAATCCAGAATAAAGATTTTCAATTGTCTGTCGCTGATATCTCAATATTTCATATATACTTTTGTGGAAAATCAGTCTAAACTTGCCAAACCACAATTTTGAGAAAAATTGTTTGATCAGCTGACCGCAATTTTATGGGTTTTGGATTTTGAGTGGATTGAAATTGAAAAAGATTTCAATTTTTATTTGAACAATTGATTCTTTTTTTAAATAGCAGAAAAATTATGTTAATTTTCATGACTTATTCCTTTTACTAAGTACACTATATTTTCGTTCCAACTTTTTAATATAGGTACAATTTACTCAATTTGTAGATTTTCCTCAAAAGCCAAAACATAAAAGCTCAGAGCTTAGTACTACTACTAATAATAATATCCTCAAATGAAATTACAAAATAATGGCATCAAATAAAGTACAAAATACTCATAGAAAGGTGTTTTCCTCCAACAATAAAAAATAGACAATTGTTACAAATTTCCTGCACAATCACACTAACATACCTCAGTAGGAAATGACATTAAAGCATGAAAAATTAGAAAGAAAAATCATTGTGACATATCGGTTCCATCCAAAATTTATTCTGCCCTTTGATATTCGCACTTATACTGAATATTTCAGAGGTTTTGCAAGTTTTCTTTTAAAAATTGTTTCTAAGGGTTTTACGTTGCTTGCAACACATTTAGGTTGTTTCAGTGGCAGTATAAAGGAAGAAAAATTGAGACAGTAAAAAACTTCTAGATTTACAATTAAGAGCATGCAAGAAAAAGTAAGCAAAAGGGGAATGGTTCAAATAGGGAATTGGTGTAGTTTCCGCCCACACCTAAAAGTAACAAAAGCATGAGATCCCACTTAGAGGAATTAATATCAGAGATGCCAACTTAAAAGTTGTGTGTAATTATAGAAGAATTTGTTTTAAAGGCTTAAAAACAAATTTGTTAGGAAATATTGTGAATGTTAAAAAAATAATATAAAACAAGAAGAAATAGGCATTGCTATACCATTGGCCTTTTGCTGAGATGTTCCCTCTACCAATAGCTGTAACGTCTTGAGATTTGCTTTGGAGCTGGCCAGGTGGATGGGGCAATCGCCCACACTACCCCTGATGTTGATGTCTGAGCCGTTCTGGACAAGAAGTTCCACTACCTTACAATAGAAACAAGAGCAAACAATGAGCGACGATAGAAGAGGAAAAGTGGATTAACAATAAGACAAATGATAATGTAGAATTCAAACGTATCTAATAAAAAAATATGCAAATAGCAAGCATATACTTGAGACTGCATGTGTCCGTAAAAGCTAATCATAATAGTAAATAACAACAGTTGCCAACACACAAAAATTGAAGGCGTCTCGATAGCTCACTTGGTAGAGCACTTGCTTCACATGTAAAGGGACCAGGTTTGGTCCCGGATGAAGTTGAGTTTATTTTACTGACCTCCCTGTTCACCCAGCAGTGATTGGGTAGCTAGATCTGTTTGACCTGGTGGAAAGTACTTTGCAATAAACAAGAGTCCTATCCAAAGGGTTCAAGCAATTGCTATAATCTGTTTAATGCTATAGAAACCATGAGAGAGAGAGAGAGAGAGAGAGAGAGAGAGAGAGAGAGAGAGAGAGAGAGAGAGAGAGAGAGAGAGAGAGAGAGAGAGAGAGAGAGAGAGAGAGAGAGAGAGAGAGAGCGAGAGAGCGAGAGAGAGAGAGAGAGAGAGAGAGAGAGAGAGAGAGAGAGAGAGAGAGAGAGAGAGAGAGAGAGAGAGAGAGAGAGAGAGAGAGAGAGAGAGAGAGAGAGTGGCGGTGCTATTAGCGGCCAGTAACTCATTTTAAACCTGAGTACGATGAGAGAGTGTGGATAAAGAACCTTTTCCAAGGACTCAATTTTACATTGCTCAGAGTGTGACTCCAACAAGAAGGTGAGTGTAAAGGCCACAAACTAGTCGTATGAAAAGTAAAAGCTCACTTTTTCGTGGCCAAAATGACATGCCAGATGAAGAGGGGAAAACTTGACCAGGTCGCCCATATCAATTTTGGCTCCACTCTCCAGCAAAATCCTGGCAATCTGAGAATTGAAGAAAAATAAATACAAGGTTTAAATTATATTGAAAGAGACATAGTAATGAATAGGTACGCAATACAAACCTAAATTATGACACATTATATCAAATGAAATTTAATGATGTTTAACGAACAATGATAACTGTGATGATCTTGACAACACTGTACTAATACTACTACAACTACTGCTACTAGATATTGTATGAGTGTTAGTATAAAGGGGAACTTTACAAAATGGAAATGTGGTTCTATATGGCCTACTGGGAGAATGCGTGAATAATTATGAAGCACACTGTTGTTTTTTGTTTTTTAAGGGTTTTACGGTGCTTGCGACCAATTTAGGCCATTTCAGTGCCAGTAAATAGGATAGTAAATAAATTAAAGAATAACATGTAAAGGTATCCAAGAATAAGTAAGACAAAGGGGAATGGTTCAACTAGAGAACAGATGTATATTCCAAAAGCACACTCACTATCAGTGTACTTTGACATCACCTCATAGTGTCATCTTAACAACAGCATGGATCCCATTGAGAGGAATACAGTCAAACGTTTATAGTATAGAAAATTACCAAAACAAAAAATATAGCTGAGCCAAGGTCAAAAGGTGCCAATTTTTTTTCTCAAAATAAAAGTGACATAATTGTCCATTCATGTTTCTATATGTGTAGCAAAAACCCTGTACTTCATGAATCAAAGGCCCTTTAGATAACTTTAGGGTCTAACGCAGCATAATATCGTCAACAATACCTATAGGTTGCTGGTGTCACCTGTGACCGGTGACACCAAGATGAGACAAAAAACTCAATAACCAAATGATTTTTGTTGAGTATCAAACTTTATTTATTAAGTTATAGACAAAAAGACACAATCAACAACAATCATAGTACAATAATATTACCAACTATTGGAGAAAATGTTGCTTTTTGGTGTCATCGGTCACAAGCAACATAGAATGCAAATATATTATTTCATAAAAATGTTTGTACATTAACAACAACAACAATATTGGATATGCTTATTACCAGCAATGTTCAGAAACTTTTGGAATAAAATGTTGGGAAATAATGTGACCAAAGCATATCTTTTTTAGCGACATTGTGTCACTTGTGACATTAGACCGATGACACCATTACTTATGTCACAAGCAATACCAAATTGCAATTTCGACAATATATCATTAATTTCAGTCAAACCAGTGTAATAACCACAGTTAAATATGGAATTTAATAATATTTCAGAAATCAAAGACTTCAAAAATAGAAATATACATGGAAATTAGAGCATCTGAATGTGACTTGTGACATAAGACCGGTGACACCATTACTTATGTCACAAGCAACACCAAATCACACTTTCGTCCATAATATATCATTATTTTCAGTCAAAAAAGCACATTAACCTACTCTAAAATGAAATTCAATAATATTTTAAGAAACTAAATACTTTCAAATTGGAAATATACTTAGAAATTAGTAATACCATTGTTGCTATTACTTTGGTCAAAATCGGCACTAGAACACAATTTTGCCTCAATAAATCAAGAATAGCAACTGAACACATGTAATATAGCTTGTTAAAATGTAATTCAATGACATTTCAAGATTTGAAGAACATGAAAACAGAAATACATTAGAAACTTCAAACTTAAGTGTCACCTGTGACATTTTAACCAATGACACCAATGGTCACAAAAAGTACCAGAAGTCCCACAAACACTAGATAAATATCAGCCATGGTAATGAATTTATGTAACCATACGGTAACATCCGCCCTTCTGCTCAAATCTGCTAGTTTGTAGTAATTTAGTATGTTAATAGTAAATCAAATCAAATTTCTTGACAACCTTTCGTTTATCTGATTCGTCAAAAGCTTGAGTTTTGTCTTTTTCTTGATTGATACAACCCTGAAACATAAAAAATTAGAATTACAAGGAAATAATTAATTGTGTCAAAATCACAGTCTTATGTGAGATGTCATAATATCATATTTGTAAATAGAATAACAGCTGAAAACATAATTTTTTTGGTGGCACTTTGTAATATCCAATATCAAGTGTTGCTTGTGACAATGTAAAATGGCGATGACACCAAAGTTCAACTTACCTTTTCTGCCTGGAGCCACGCTGGAAAGGCAAATGAAAGTGCTGCACTTCAAAGACTGGTAAGAAGGGTGGATCAAAATTGCGAATCGCCATTTAACGAAACAAACTTCCACGTGTTCACGCATGCCGTGTTGCTTGTGACAAATGACACCAAAACCAATAAACCTCAATATCAGTAAAACGGTATACATTTACTCCAAGATTTGAGTTCAGATAGTAAATCTGTGCTTTTTTCTCATAATAAAACATTTTATAAACATTAAACATGAGCTTTAAAGTTTCGTATCGAGTCTTAGTATTGAGCTGTGTTTGATGACACCAAAGGTCACAAGCAACACCAACTTTTTAAGAATTATATATGAAACTTAATCAGATATGTAATATACTGCAATTGCGTTTAAAAGTAAATTTTGTCTTTATACTATTAGTCAAATTTCAATCACGTGAGCTAAAGCATCACATTTAATTTCTACACGATTTCTAAAAAGGTGATGCTTTGATCTCGTTTTAAGCACATGCCAAACAGCATTCAAATTTCACTTTCAAGTTGTTTATTTCATATTATGTTGAACAGAGTATGTTGAGCTATCTCATTTTATCTCTTCTTCATATTATCGATTGATAACAAGTATTAACCCAATGAAAACAGCCCATAATTAAGTAAAAATCAAATTTTCTTAACACTGGTATCAGGCGGGCACCTTTTGACCTTGGCTCAGCTAACAATACATAACATTATAAGGGCAAAAAAAAATCATCTCCCAAAACTAATACTTAAGATTTGGTTGTTTCCCTCTCAGTTAAGCAATCCAGCAAGGGCCAGGACAAAACCAAGCTCATTCCAAGACAAAGACAAAAAACTACTGGGAAACCAGATAAAAGTGGATAGAAGACACAGTAAGTGACCTCTTGCCAACCATAGGAGGTCAAAGAACCCCACCTAGATGAAGCGCATTGATCATGGTAAATCCATAGAAATATGCTATATAACGAATCATATTCGTTTATTTATTTATAAGATTTAGGTATGAAACAGTTCCCTGTAGTCTAAAACCTTATCGATCCTAATCAAGCTACTGACCTGATGGTGACCGCACATGGCTGCTATGTGAAGGGCAGTAACTCCGCTATGTCCTGTCTGGTTGACATCTGCACTTCCTGTGACAAGGACCTCTACCTGATCACAATCTCCCTACATAAAATGGGAATAATCAAAACATTATGCTGCCTTAAGATCTCATCCAAGTAAAGACAAATGTGAAGAAAATGTTTAGTTTCAATAAATAACATTAGACAAATGGTTTTTTATGTCTCAGGTTTCCCCTTTATCGAAAAAAAAAAAGAAAAAGGTTTACATGTAAGAAAATTGGAACAAATGGATGGTGTTGGGAAAAAAATAATTCTTAAAAGGGTCAATTAAAATTGTGGTATATAATATAAAACCGGCATCGAATTTTATACCTTATTGGGAAAGTAAATACAACTATCACTCTGCAATAAAGTTTCATTTTTCTGACCATTTGAACATTAAATTCACTTTACTTTTCACTATCTGGTTCATCCAACCTAGTACCTGATTGAGGCAATGGACCACACGTTATTGGGCATCATTGTGCTTTTTGTGCTGATTATTATTATGGAAAGTACTACAGTCTTATTTTTAATGATTATGTATACGGAACCTATGGGAGATACAGTAAAACAACAGAGGCTAAAATGTAATTTATATGTAGAAGAAATCCGCCAATTGTACAATGCTGTGAAATAAGCATTGATTTTAAAGTTGAATACACTGAAAAATGTATTGATGATATAAACGAAGGGATGGTCTCGAATATACCGAAATGGAATAGTGACAAAATAAAAGTCTAAAAATCAGAGTGAAAACCCTCTGTCAAAATTGGACCTTGAATATATGGTAGTTGATAACCACGCCGTGACCTTCAAAGATAGGTCAACATTTTTTGGAGTTGTTTTGGATTCAAAACTCACCATGGATGACCACATCAGTGCTTTGAAGAGATCTCTCTGCCTTGACCTCCGACGGATAAGGTCAGATGGATGTTCTTAACAACAAAAGCAAGTTACATCTGTCATGTTTTCCAAAACTTAATAACTGCAATGCCATATTATTTGAAGCAACTAAGAATAACACATGGCTTGGGCTGAGAAAAAAACGCCATCATGAACCATTCCCACTTCATTATTCTGTTGACCTTTGTATTAAATATAAAGCCATCACATCAATTTTTAAATGCCTACATGACATCGCCCCAAAATACTTCACAGAACTAATTTCACTCCACCAGCCAAAGAGAAGCCTACGTTCAAGTGACAACTATACCTTGAACAAGCCTCAAACGTACAGATATATATATATATAAATACAGGCACACAAACACATACACACACATAAATAATCAAAACTTAGTTGCTTACCCTATATGTAGAAAGGTGTAAAGGAGAGAATTGATTCTTGCTCAGATCGTTGATACCCACACCTATCTTGATCAATTTCTCTACTTGACTGCAGGGAGCTATGAAAATAGAGACATTGATCTTACCCAAGACCTGCCATATACAGCTGGCAAAAAATGTAATAACTATGTAAAAATAAAATATTTAACTTTAAATTTGCCAATTTGGAGCAAAAAAAATCAATTATACAGATTACTGGTGCACTGGGATTACCCATATGAATTTCTACCTAGGTAATACCCACTCGGGAGACAAATCTTTTCTCCCCCCCCCCCCCCAACCAACAAAATAAACACATAGAGGCCTGGGGAGTATAATTCTCACAGTTGCCTGTCCATTCTAAACGCTAGCCTGCTGATATGAAATATGTTTCAATGATAATTGTTTGTCCTTTTCTTTTCATAGTTTTTTTTTTCACTTTAATTTTTAAAACAAAAATGATAAACAAAATAAAAAATAATAATTAAAAAAAAACAACAACCAAACAAAAAAAGATAAGAAAATCAAGAACAAAATACCGGATCCATGAAATATAAAGAATAAAATAAAATTAAGATTAAAGTATTTTGTGAATTTAGTTTAAATAATTTTAGTACTATGACCTTATAAACGGATTGTTTGTTACACAAATAAATAACAAGTATTTTGTGAATTTAGTTGAAATAATTTAAGTACTATGTATGACCTTATAATCTGATTGTTACAAAAATAAATAAAATGAACATGATTCAGTGAGGTAATACAATCTTTGAAATACGTTGGAATGAAAATGATTAAAAGCAGATTTTACAAAAGATCATTTTAACCAAACCAGCCCACCCTGACGTGCACATATTTGCAGGTCTGAAAACGGAATGCAATTATGGGTGTAGTGGTGGAGATATTTTCACACATATTAATTCAGAGTGATACAGCTGTCGTGTCCTAATTGTGAAAAAGATGTCAGCATTTGAAATCAAAACTTCCTAAACCTCTTTCGGTTTTTTAAAAGTGGGTACCCACTACCTGCCATATATACCCAGGTACCCTCTTTAAAACCTATTACCCATGGGTACCCGTCCACCACAGATGATTACATGAGTATAAGGGACAAGTCATTTACGATGAGCCAGGATTATTTAAAACTGCCCTCATTACCAATATATCTGAATATAATCAAAGACAGCCATTATCACCAAGACAGCAGAAACAGTGCTGTGTCTCCGGCTTCAATGAAGTCTGCTCTCTTACTAAAAACAATTAGGCTCATGGGAATCCTAACTACACAGGATAATGAAAAAGAAAAAAAACATAAAAACAAAACAATGTAAAGGTCCAATGATAATGAAGGATTTCATCAAATGTCAAAATAAAGCATATCATGTGAGCCCCTGCTTCAATCTAGTATTATGTCAATGATCTAAATGAAGAAAATTAAGTTTATACTGAATAAAATTAGAAATAGGAAATTTTAGATTTTCAAGGCTTAAGAAATAAAAGTTATTCTCCTCATTGAAGGCATTTATCTTAATGTCAATGTTATAAGTAAGTAGGTGACTTTCAAAATCTTAACGTTTAAGTTATAAGTGAGTAGGTGACTTTCAAAATGCACTAAGTCCCATTTTCAACATTCAAAGAAAACCGCAATTTTTTTGTCACTCATTTATTGACTTAAAGAGAGCAATACTTGTCTTGTGTACCTCATAAAACAAAACCCTGAGTGTTTGGAAACTCCAAATCTTTTCTGGTGATTCTATGGAGTCCAAAAGACAGCTTGAGATTGTTGACTCATTTTCTATCAGGATGTGACTTCGGACGTTTTGAAAATCACCTACTCAAATCATATTTAAAATTCAATTTAGAGTGTTAAATTAACCATAATATATTACAATTTTGAAAAAAAGTTCCTATCTTTATTGGATAGTTTGCTCAATATCAATAGACAAATTGATAGAAGACTGGTGAAGGCTAAAATTGGAAAACCACATATCTCTGAGTTTAACTGTTTGAAACTGAAGCCATGGACATTCATGTCCTCTGCACATAACTGCTAAACATCAGATGGTCTGTGTACACCATTATGACTTACCGTCCTCCAAGCACACATTGTACATCTATATATTTCTTCCACTCAAACCTACCTCCAAATACACACGCAATGTGTAGAAGGCTGAGCCCAGTGTCTGTTTTCTCCTGACAGTTGGAGTCATTCAACAAATTCCCAAGTAAAAACACATCGTTGACACTATTGAAAAATCAAAGAAAAATGTGATTTAAAAACTCCTGTCAGGAACTATTCAATTTCAGACTCTTAAATAATTATGAAAACCCAGAGCAAAAATGGGAGTTGGCAGCTCTGGGGCCATGAAGTTAAAATTTATTCCAGTTTCAACCAAAACCAATATCAGTCTGTTTTTGTCTGAAGGAAATCGAAATGGCGGCGGCCTTGTTTACTTCCGACACAAAAGTGCACCGCTAATTTCATCTTATTTCGCGATTTGTTGATTGAAGACCTATCCTTCTCTTAATATTACATAAAGCGTTGTATGATGATTTAGAATTACAAAGAGACATCAAAAATAATAAACCATCCTGTTGATGAAGTAGAAAGAATTCACGGAAAAGCAATAGAAAGGAAAGCATTCTCAATTACCAACAATAAAAAAAAAAACATTTTATACCATGAATTTGGTCTTTTGCCATCTGGGAGAAGTTTTTGTCAGATTAAATGTGGAACTAACAAGTATAAATCAACGTTCGTTCCATCAGCAATAAAAATGTTGAATATTTCATATGGTACAGCAAAACCAAGGATTGATGCGTTGACTGATTAATTTGTTTAATGTTAGATGAAGTGACCAATTGATAATGATGATAATATTTGGTGTTGAATTGCCAAGAATGTAACGAATTGAAAATGAAATGAATATGTTAATGTTGTGTATGTCGCACGCGTGAAAGAAAGAGAGGAAGAGAGAGAGAATGGGTAGAGGTGTCTGTTCAATGTTATAGTTATCATATAACGTTATGACAAGTGTAACTAAATGACAAATTGCCATATTTATGGACAATAAAGATCTATTATTATTATTATTATTATTATTATTATTATTGCTTGCAAAGAGAGGGCTCTGCCAATGGAATTGTAAAAACTATTTATATAATATATAAGGTTATTGTTTGAGATTGACATTTACATACCATCATCATCATCATTGTCAATCTGTAGTAACTCCAATTATTTAAGGATCGATCCACAGTTTACAATTTAATTTCCTTTCTCTCTTTCACATATTCGTACAGAAAAATCATGTAAACACACACACAGGTTGCAGGTCTGGAATTATTTTGTTATTATAGTCCCCGTTTTTCACCATAGTTGGATTTATGTTCTTTGGTAAATCAATCAAAAATATTTTGACGGAAAATTTTAAGTAACATTTTTGCTTTATTTCTTTAAATGGTGTCAATGTCGAGTGTTGAGAAAAGATTTGATGTACTAGTAGATCAATAGAAATTATTTATTATCTCCCTTACAGCTCTCCTTTAAAACAGTTTAAAGCTTCTTATAACTTGTTTGAGGTGGGAGGCCTATACGACATGAGAATATTCTAAAATAGGTCTAGCAAGTGTTCTCTTCAGGCATTTGTGTATTTGTTGTGCAGTTTTTAAGATTGCAATGAATGAATGCACATATTTTATTTGCCTTTGAAATTGTTTGATATATTTTGTCTTCCCCATTTGATGTTTCCCATCAATTTGACACTCAAATATTTTGCCGAATCTATTTGTTAAAGAGTTTGGTTGTGTTGTTGCTAATCATGGGAGTTTGGCTTTCTTTTGTTGGTGATTGACATGATGTTGCATTTTGAGATATTGAATTCCATTAGCCAGTTGCATTCCCACTCTACCAGGATTTCACAGAGGCATACATTTGACTGAAGTTGGATGGGAAGCTTGTTTATGTCAATAAGAAAAAAAACGTTAGTTCACATTATCTAATTTTTTTTTTTTAATGGACACAACAAATTCAGAATTCTGTCACTCTACCTTTTAGAATAAAAAAAAATAAAAATAGGGTGTGTAAATAATGAGCAAAAGTAAAACTTATCTTTGAACATTGAAATCAAAATTTGTAAATTAAAATTTAAAAGAGATGGTAGAATTGGCTTGCAGTCTTTCAGTCATAAGACTCAAAAAGCCAGAGTGTTATCTGTTAAAACAGACAGTAGACAGTAACAATTGCCTGTGACCTATTGGAAAGGATGCTAACCTATTGAAAAGTTCTTCCCATCATATCCAACAGACAACGAACCCAATGACTACTGGGTGGACACAAGGGCCAGAAATAAAATCCAATCCTTGTGCTCATGAAGCCAATCTCTAATGATTCAGCAATTGGGACCCTAAATGAGTGGCCTGCACTTAAAAAAGGGCATTGAGTATGGTAAATCGATGGAAATGCACTATTATTGCCCGCATTTTTTCTATTTATTTATTTAAAACCATCAGAAGCTGGCAAGCACCACGAGTCTCAACAAATGCAGACTAACCAACTTTTCAGAAACAAAATTTGCAATAAATTATATGGTAAATTTGATATTCAAATTATGATTTGATAATGATAATGATGAGGATTATGGTGATAATGATGACGGAGGCAATGGTGGTCGTAGTTTTTCTTAAGTAGTAAAAATCTGGAAAATGGCTGGAAATTAGGGAGATCAGGAATGAGAACAAATATCAGAAAATTTCTGGATAAAATTGAGCAAGTTGGCAGGTCTGCAAGTGTGTAATCAAATCAAGCTAAAAGACCTCTTATCTGAATTATTAACTAGTTTCATCTTTGTTTACACATCACATAAATCAATGGGTATGTAGTATATTTCATTTATTATGATTTGAAGACCAACTGCAGATCAAAGTTCTAAAAACATTGGGAAAAACTATCCTTCCCCGTCAGGTGATAATCTAAACTTACTTGGCAGCAGCCTGCTGAATCTCCGACCAATCTGTGTCTCTTGGTCGCAGTTCTTCAATTATTTTTGACCTCAAGAGGGCGTAACTTTCACTAATTTTCTTTTTCAATTCATCTGTAAAAAAAAAAAAAAAAAAAAAAGAAGAAATGACTGATTGATCATCAGAGAAAATATCAAATGAACTAAAGGAGAATGTAATCCAGAGCAAATTTATCATAAAAACAATAATCATTCTCATCATATTTTTAACAATGTAGTTAACACTCCTATATTTTCTGGGTAGAAAAGTAAGCTTTAAATATATTCCACAAAATGGTTATTGTGCTGGTAGATGTGATGGTGTGGAGTAAGAGCAGTGATATTGAGGTGAAGATCTGAAATAGGCATGAATGAAACAGTGCCAGACAAAGCAGAAAAGAAAAATACAAGAAAGAATATCCCAAAAAATCAACATACTTTGACTAGAGGATCGAACCTCATACCTCCTGATTATCTTACACACTAGTGCCCACACCCTAATTTGTCACTTTGTTAAATATATTTGTTTGTTATGATGCAGGAAAAGATTCACAGTAGAAACACGTTCTATTGTGAGGAATAAAGTAATATATAACTTGTCCCAACTCTTGGTGTGTAATGGTAACACGTCTGACTAGTAATAGTAATCAGGAGATCTGAGGATCAACCTCCCCAGTAGAGACGAGCCTATTTTTTCTTGTCTTCTTCTTTCTACTTTTTTCTGGCACCGTATTATACACAGCTTTTCAGATAATTATCTTACATCGGTGCCCACTCCCTGATTTGTCAGTTTAACTTTAAAGTTGAGGTGATGACTTTGCAGTGGTCATAGTAATGGTGTGGCTTATTTTGTTGGTCCTCTTTTCAATTTTATTTTCCTTTTCTCCTGTGTCAAACTGTAACAGTAACAATTAATGAATTTATTAAAATAGTATGCTAGGTTTCCATAATCATCATAATCACAATTACCTGTACACGAAATGGTGGGTCTGGACTTGTAATTCCCCATTGCTACTGGTCTATTGTTGTATTTCCCTTACAACAGTATGATTATGGTCACTTTTTGGAAAGAGTCAGCATACATCCACGTCCTTCCATATTTCAAGTTAATGCATCAAACCATATCTGGATAAAAATATAAAAGTGCAAAAGAAAATAAATTATTAGGGTAGGTGTTCCGAAATGACTTCTCATGGCCATACACCAAGAGTAATTGTGAAATAACCGTTGCATGTTTTGCAAACACCATTAAGCAAAAATTTTAGGTAAAATACTTGTCCATTTCAGACCTTATTTGTGTGTTTGGCCTTGATTTATGAGACCCATTTACTTGTCCCAATTTGGACACCTTTGTTCCAAATCTGTTACCCTGTTGTGCCAATTTGGATAACCCATTGAGACAAATGCACCTAACTTTTCTTAATACAAACATTTAGAATTAAAATTGAATACAAATAAACAACAGCAACAAAATAGAGCAAATTCAACAAGTCATGTTTCAACTGCAACAACCTTTTGTCTGAATTGGAACAACCGGGTGTCCAAATTGGAACAATCGGGTGTCCAAATTGCAACAATCGGGTGTCTGAATTACAAGTGGTGATTTAGTGACAAACGTTCTCAATACCTATTTTAATAAATAAATCTAGAAAAGAGAATATCCTTGGTTTTTGGTCCAGGTGATGTTTGACCGCACAAATATAAAAACAAACAGAAAAATCCATTTCAATTGTACAAATTTATATTGAAAATGTTGCGCTTTATATTGTTACGCCGACTGTATGATACATTGAATTCATAAAAAAAGTGATGGGAGAAACTTGTACCCAATCTTCTGAGTGAAACAAAGATTTTAAGAAACAAATTAACTAAATGAAATAGAAAAGGACTGAAAATGGCTTAAATTTATCATGAATTCAATTCTGACTGTGATAAATTGTAACCAAATTGTCATAATTCTTATTAAATTTAGGCATTAAAATAAAAATAGATGGAAATACGGTAGGGTGTCTAGATTGGAACATCCTACTCTATAGTCTTTTGGTTTTGGGAAAACCTGATTTTACTATATAACGTAAAATCGCAAAAATCTTGTGAAGCATCCCTATTATCCTTTAATAAATTGAAATGATGAATATATAACAGTACAGCTTAATAAAAGAACAAAATACCAAACATAGAATGTTCCGGGCTCAAAACTCTTCATCAGCCAACAACAACAAAATAAAAAGATGAATTACTTCCTTTCTGTACTGTAAGTTGTAACTAATAAGATCTTGGAATTGAAACGAAAAGAAGCATTCACTTTCAGCACATTATATCCTTAGAACCAAGCAAATACTTCTTGTTTACATTCCAAGATCTTATTACTAACAGAGAGGATGTGCATTTCTCTGCCATATATCTGGTTTTTAAGTAAGTATGTATTTACTTTTTTACTGTTTTCTTTTTTTTTGTTGCTTGATGAAGAAGGGTTTTGATAAATTTTAGGGGAAGTACACCTTAGGGACTCTCAACTCACACACTGATGCCACGCTACCGTTATATTCATACTCTAACCAGACGCGAATAAACACACTACAATTCTCACTACATTTTGTTTTATTAATTTTCAAAGTTCCTTCTTTATAAATTTATTGTTTTGCTGTCAAAGGGTTTGTACCACAAACGTCCATTATTTACTGTTTCCATCCGAAACATTTCCATTTCATCTTTTTGTTTGTATTTTTAGATCCTAGGCTTCAAGCAGTCCAAACCACTCTCTACTTCTATTAGAAGTTCTACAAGGCACTGATGGCGGCCAAAGGCCTGAACGAAACATCAAAATAGACAAGAAGTTCAAGAGGACTACTGAATTATGTTAAGTTCTTAATTCTTTGCTACTTTGCCCCCAACTCCATTTATTATTGATGTTGTTATCCACATCACTTTTTAATTACTATACTATTACTAATAGTACGTAGAGTATGTATAGAATATATATATATATATATATATATATATATATATATATATATATATATATATATATATATATATATATATATATATATATATATATATATATATATATATAGAGGCTGCCTCTATTCTCATCCCCCCCCCCCGGCCGATTGGATTACCGAAAAAAAAACGTCGC
>NC_088368.1:13605531-13608031 GCF_034508935.2 Berghia stephanieae | reverse complement strand
TATATATATATTGAATCGTGTTTGATACAAATATGGTACGAAAAGTGCTCGACATGTAGTAATGGAGCGAATTATTATTATTATTATTTTTTTTTTTTTAGAGTCCTGACGATGGCAAATTAAGCCTGAAACATTAATGTAGACTGTCTCAAACATTGTGGTAAATATTTTAAAAAATAATATATATATATATATATATATATATATATATATATATATATATATATATATATATATATAATATATATATATCTTTCTCGGTCTCTCCCCATCTCTCTCACACTCTTCTCACAGCACATTCAAATAAGTCATAAGTCAAAGAAATTGGACTCACTGAGTTTGCTTCATTGAAAGTCGAGAAGCTTCACAGTCACTGCTCTCTTAGTTCTTCCATTGCCAGGTAAGATTTAATTCAAATAAAAAATCACAACTTTTGTCAGGATATGAATATTGTTTCCATCGCTTTCTGCTAGAGATTATTGACTGTGATGCGATTTCTAATTTCTTGCAGGAGGCGATGGAAACAGCAGTCATTTCCTGGCAAAAGTTTTTAACGTAACATCACATAATATGGCTAAAGGCAAAAATCGGGGGTCCCGATAACTCAGTTGGTAGAGCACTCGCTTCACACGCAATGGGATCGAGATCGATCCGGGGTGTAGTGCAGACGTTTTCTGACCCCCTCCCCCTGTCCACCCTGTAATGATTGGGTAGCTGGGTCAGTTAGATCTGGCAGAAAGTACTTTGGGATAGACTAGCGTCATATCCAAAGAGTAGAAAGTGATTGTTATTGTAACGTTTCACGTTACAGAAACTGGGCTTAACTCCGTGGGCCTAATGGCTCTGAAAGAGTACTTAAAGGCTTAAATTAGGATTAGTGTATATGGGTACTGCATCCTTTAAATGCATTTGATATAAACAATGAAAAGTGATTTATCAATAACAAAAAATATATCATCGATGAATCTATTAAACTCATTTCTAAGAAAGTTTTATTACTGGTCATATTGGAGTCTTAGATAATACAATGGTCTGACAAAGTTTTAAAATGATCCAAAGAGCAGGTATTCGTTGCTTCGAATCTAATATAATTCCATAGCATGAAACATTAACGATCTCTTCTTTCAATCATTATTTTGGTACAAGATTCCCTGGATTTTATTCTATTTGGGGTACAGGTCTTTATATGTTTGAGAGACATTTCTCAGTGGCAGATTTGTTATCGATGCCTTCTCAAAGCAGTATACAGTGGAGATGGATTAGGTGTTGGAAATCGAATTTTAGCACTGATATCAAACTTAATTAGTACTAATATTCTTCATGGTAAACAATAAACACAATTTCTTACATTGCAAAAGAACCAAACATATTCAACGTCTTCTCTTTGGACTGTCAAACATTACTCCAAATTACTAATCTGTCTACAAATTCTCACTCTATATTCTTTTCCCTTCAACGTGATAACTAGTTTATTAGATTTGTATTACTAGTTTCATGAGTTTCGTGTCACTTTATGTACTACAAATACTTCGATTCTTGTATTCCCCGATTTGTGAATTGAGTGTGTATAGTGATAAATCTTCTTTGATCTTACGAGTGAAGACACATATATGAATATACACGGTCAATTATATGGTAGGTACCTTTCATTGAGACACCATTCTCCAGCCAAATTCAACTTCTATCATCCCATTTTAAGCTTGAAAAGCTTAATCATGTTTGAGTGAAAACATTGGCTAAAGCTTTCATTTTCATAGGACTTAAAAAATAACACTTCCTTAGATGTCACCACCCGCTGGACAAAAGGTGAAGTTGCTGATTTTGGTTCTTGTCCTTTTCTGTATCCATGTCCCGTTCTTCGACGTTTTTGTTGATCATCCCCAAATTTTGCTTGAACATTTCTTTGACACCATCCAAGATCGACATTTTCCCTAGAAGATATAGAATGTGAATCATGTGATTGAAATGATAGAATAATTGTGACCAACTGTGTCAATCTAGAATTATGTCGGAATGAACAAGATGAAGTAAATTGAGTCCAAAATCATCATCATGAGGAAATTGAAGGTTTTTGAACTCACTGAATACCGATCCCGATCATGTTGAGAAAAAAGCAATTAGCTTGCTCGTACGGGTCCCGCACCGGCCTCAGCCCAGTGGACCGTACTTTGCAATTTTTCCTCCTAGCAGTTGCTATTCCTGCTCTTTGTGTGAGATTGGTCCACGGACTTGTTTTCTTTCATTCCAAATTAGGTTGAATTTCGTGGTAAGTTTTTGTGTAGTTGAATTTTAAGGTAATTAACTCCAGCTAACAAGAATCACTTAGGTTTGCTCAAACGACAGCATCAAACAGAAAATGGATCAGCAGGCATGCCTTCCCTCAATTTCAAATGTCAGAGACATTTTACAGATAAAACCTCATATCACAAGAACACTACATCACGCAATAGTTATGTCTTGAGAGGCAGTCGTTTCAGTCAAATGTCTGTTATCAAGAGTA
>NC_088368.1:13593031-13603031 GCF_034508935.2 Berghia stephanieae | reverse complement strand
GGTGTTCCTCAAGGCTCAGTCTCACTATCTTTCTTTTTTTTAATTAAAGACCTGGCAGATGCTCTTAAGTTCGCCTTTTGCAGATGACACAACTGCATACTTGATAATAAATTCACAAGAAGAGGTAACACATCTGCAACACGACATCAAGAAACTGGCGGCTTGGGAACAGAGGCACAACATAGCGTTTCATCTAGAGAAATGCAATGTCATTTCCATCTCAAGAAGGATATCTTCAATTACATGCAATTACAAGTTACACAACAACACCTTAGAGCACATAACATTAACCAAGTATTTAGGAATCATTATAAAACGAAATTGCCTACTCAGAAAACTGGCAGGAACAACATGGGGAGCATCACAAACCCTTCTCAGAACATCAACCCTGGCCCTTTGCTACAGTGTGGCAGAATATTGTGCTCCTGTTTGGACGAGAAGTGCCCATTCAAACCTTGTTGATGTGAAACTAAGAGACTCGATGCGAATAGTAACTGGATGCCTGAAATCAACTCCAACACAATGGCTGCCAGTCATGAGCGCTATAGCACCACCCCACTTGAGGAGAGAGGAAGCAATACAGAAATGGATATCCAGAGCTGAAGAAGATAGTGGAACTCCTCTGCAAACCATATACAAAACTGCGCCCCCAACATCAAGACTAAAATCTAGTTCACCTTTCTACCTATCAAAGAAAGAAAACTACAACACGCAAGAAGCCTGGTGCGAGGAATGGAAAAGGAATAAATCAAAAGGAGGGGAACTAATTGAAGATCCCTGTAAAAGTCTCCCAGGTCTACGGGATCAACCAAGAAAATATTGGGCATGGGTAGCTGCAAATAGACTACGGTCAAAACATACAAGAACAGCTGTCAACATGCACAAATGGGGGCTCCAAGAATCACCAACATGCCCAAAGTACAACCAAGCACCACAAGATGCAAACCACCTCGTACTAGATTGCCAGAGACAAAACTGGAAGGGGGATTTGAAACCATCAACAAATGTGATGATGACTTCCGAACCTGGATTGATAACTTGAACATAAAAGTGTAGCCGAACGATACTACTACTATACTACTACTACTACTACTACTACTATTATAAAATCAAACTTGAAATGGGACGAGCACATCAACAACATTACAAAAAGCAAAAAGGACTCTGGGTTTCCTTCAGAAATTTAAAGATTAAATCAACAAGCCTATAATGACGAGCTTACAAAAGTCATTAGTTCGACCACAAATTGAATACGTATGCCCTTTTTGGGACCCATACACAAAACGCCTTGTTGAAACTAGAGGCAGTACAGAGACCACCCGCTAGTTTTGTTATGAGAAATTATGAGAAAACATTGAGTGTGAGCAGCATGATTGATCACCTGAAATGGAATCTCGCTCCAAACTAAGAGGAAAGCAGCATGCCTGACCATGATGTAAAAGGTAAAGAACAACATAGTGTCTATTTCAACTCATGATCTCCAAATACCGATACAAACAACTAGGACTTCCCACATGGACAGTTTCATTCCCCTGACATCCACCAAAGACCTCATAAAAATCTCATTTTACACAAGACCCATCGCAGGTTGGAACAATTTACTGCAGGAAGTTACACCTGCACCCATTATAGATTTATTTCAGAGCTTCTAGATCACTGCTGATTGTTCAACTTAATGTTATTGTTCATGTCAAAATCTTCATGAGTGGAGGTGGGCATTGCAGGTGGAACATATTGGGAAGAATTAAGAGATGCTTTCGGCTGGTAATTTCAATCGCATATATTTTTTCTCTCTAGTTCCACATTTGCAAACCAATCAAAATGCAATGAATGTCAATCATGACCTTCTGTCTCTCATATTAGGAGGCAAATAATCTGTGGACAGAATTTCTCCATCTTGGATAGTCAGCTAATATTTCTCTCAAGCAGCCGTCAATGACATCCACTTGTTAGACTCAAGTATTTTTGAGCTGCTGCTGCTGCTGCTGCTACTGCTACTACTACTACTACTACTACTACTACTACTACTACTACTACTACTACTACTACTACTACGACTACTACTACTACTACTACTACTACTACTACTACTACTACTACTACTATACTACATGTACTACTACTACTACTACTACCACCCACCACACCACTACTACTACTACTACTACTACTACTACTACTACTACTACTACTACTACTACTACTACTACTACTACTACAACTACTACTACTACTACACCTACTGCTTATCATCCAATTTACAAGCACATAGCCAATCTAAAATCACAAATAAATAAATAAAAGTCAAACACACGACTGGTGCTATACCTTTTTGTATTGCTTTCATCACGAGAACGGAATAATCTTCATTGAGAGCCACAATGAATCCATTACTAATAATAATAAAGAAGGCTACCCACATGATCACGTCAAAGACCTTTCCTGAGACTAACTGGGAAGTATATACTTTGTTAGGACTAAGGATATATTGCATGATGCTGTACAACGACGTTTTAAATGAAGACACTTGATATGCCCTGTAGGATTCGAAAAATATATACATGTGATCAATGACATCAATAGTATGGCAATGTGTTTTTTGTTTGCACCAAATGAAAAGAAACAATTAGTGAAGATTACTCCTTTTTTGTCACAAATCATCTTAACTCGTTTGACCTAATTCAAAGGCTAATCCTACTTTTCACATGTTCCTGCATGAGATGGCTAACATAAGGGGATTAACTCTCATTGAGTGATGAAACCGTTACAAATTCATGAATATCTTATGCCAAATAGCAGGGGAATTAAGGATCTTTTAAATGATAATTGACACATGTAATGAAAATGTTATGATTTGTTTGTATAATTTGTTTTTAAGGGTTTTACGCGCTTGAAACAAATTGAGGTCATATAAGCGCCAGTAAAAATGAAGAAAATGGGATAATAGACACTCAAGAAAAAGTAAGATGAAGGGGAATTGGTTCAAATAGGGAACAGATGTAGATTCCAAGAGCATACTATCAAAGTTCTTAGTTTGAGATCACCTAAAAGTCTCATCCTGACACAAGCACAGGTTTCCACATAGAGGAATACACTCAAATGTTTACAAGTCACCTATAATAATAATAATAATAAATATAATATAAATAATAATAATTATATATAATATAATGAAATAATAATATAATAATAATAATATAATAATAATAATAAATAATAATAATAATAATAATAATAATAATAATAATAATAATAATAAAAGAATAAAAAATAATCTCTCAAAATTCTAACTATAAATTTGACTGTTTCCCTCCCAGCTAGGACAAAACCAAGTAATCTCATTCCAAGACAAAGAGAGAAAGCATGTTGGAAAACAGATACAGGGGGGGGGGGGGGGGGGTAGAAGACGCGGTAAGTTACTTTATCTGGGGTAAGTACCTCCCTGCCCACTATGGGAGGTCAGGAACCCCACCCAGAATGAAATTGTTAGAAGCTGAAATAACAGCCAGTTGAATAAGTAATCAACAAAACCGATCTGTCATGATAGTGAAAATTCATAGCACAAAAAAAAAGAAAAAAAAAAAAAAAAAAAAAAAAGAAAAAGAAGGAAAAAAAAAGAAAAAAAAGAAAAAGAAAGAGACCTGGGCCGTTTGTAAGGAAGTGTTCTAGAGTAGAGCATCTTGTCGGAAAATTTACTATTTTGGCTATTATTTACACATCTAAATATAAAATCATTGGGATATGCCATTTATAGAAGTGATGAGTATGGCAGTGTCATGCTGGTTAGTAAATCAACTTTAACAGCTCTAAAATTAACAATATGGACTTCAAGTCCAAATTTCTTGCAGCTCGCGTGAAAGCACTTGTTTAACACACCCATAATTATTGGATCGTTTTAGAGACCACCGGGTCGCAACCCAATAGCTACTAACATCTTATGTTACAACATCAAGAAGCTGTCAGATAGGTTTGCTTCATTAATCATCTGGATAGGTGATGACGCAAATTTACCCGACATAAAATGGAAAACCGGCACCATACACGGAAACCAGTATTAACAAAAAATAGGATTTAATGAAATCTTTCTCAACACTAAGTCCGACTTGTGTTTCTGGTCAGGAGTAAAAACTTCTGGGTTACGAACAACTCCTGTCAAATTCCGGTGAAGTTTTATGTCCAAGAAAAAGCTCACCATCATCATTATCACTACCACCACGACCATTACTAATACAACCACTACCATATCATCAATACCACTACTTTTACAACCATCATCATCACTGCCAGTACCACTACAACCACGACCACCACATCATCATAACGACTAATACTACAACCACCACCAAATCATCATCATTACCATCACTACAACAACCATGGTAACCACTCAACACCTATGCTACTATTCCTTTTTTATAGTTTTGATAAAGATATGGCACTTCTGTTTTGAAGCTTTATTTTATTTTATTTAAAAAAAAAGGAGATTTGAAGAGGTATTTGACATTGTATTTACATATCGTATAGTCTTAAGTTTTATTTGCGGAAATTCTGGTTTCAGTTTTGAAATTCCGCGAGTGACGTCTGTGAGTCAAATTTAAGTAGACATCTCTGTATATTTATGATTTAATATTTATGCATTTAGACTTTCTTCTGATTATTTTCTTTGGTCGAAAAACTAAATTGATGCCCAAGTCCCTCAAACTTTTATTTCTTGTGATATTGTAATGGTAAAACAAATCACATGTGACCTTAATTAAAAACGTGAATAAAGGTTTCATAAAGTCTCAGTAGCTTTGTCTTCGTAAAATAATTACTCTCAGTAGTTTTGTCTTTATATAGTCTCAGTAGCTGCATTTTCGTAAAAATAATCTCAGTAGTTTTAACGACATAAAATAGTCTCAGTACATTTGTCCTCTTAAAATAGTCTCAATAATTTGTCGTCATAACATAGTCTCAGTAGTCAATTGTTTTGTCTTTCTAAAGTCTCACTAGTTTTGTCTTCGTAAAATAGTCTCAATACTTTTCTTCTCATGAAAATCTTAATCGTTTTTTTTTTTGTCATAAAATAGTCTCAGTAAATTTGACTTCATTATGTACTGAGGGAGAAAACTAAATATGTGACTCAAAGGCTTAAATGGTATTATGTCTGGGTGAACCCGAAGCTGAAAATTGAATCTATAGACAAAAATATGAAAATAAATTAATATAATTTATTCAGGAAGATGAATATAGAATATAGAAAATTATTGTTTGGCATTTGACATAATTCAGGACTAAGGCTTTGAGCCTCATTTAAGATTAGAAAATGTATAATATTAATTTGTATAAAGCGATGAGTTACTTACTCTGTTGAAAATGATAAAAACAGGACCATAGCTAGAATAACGGCACACAAAGCTGGAAAGATGGCAATGTAGAAGACGTGGACAATCAACTTGAGCATTATACTTATTCTCTCTATGTGCCTGTAGATAGAGCAGTTACAGTCGTGAGAATGATTATCATAAAAATGACAAGTAAATAATAATGTGAAATTGAATGTAAGCTTCAATTTAATTACAAAAACAGATCAAATGAACGTTTCGGGTTCCCTTTATCAACAAAACAGGATGAATGAAACACCACATCTTAACTACACCACTACCACATCATCTCATCCATCTGTGGTGTTTCATTCATCCTGTTTTGTTGATAAAGGGGAAACCTGAAACGTTCATTTGATCTGTTTTTGTAATTAAATTGAAGCTTACATTCAATTTCACATTATTATTTATTTCTTCGAGCCTCAAGCAGCAACATTTACATTAAATGACAAGAAGAGTTACCCGTTCATAATAATACGGATGAAAATGGTTAACATGGCAACCATTTAATCAACAAAGGACATGAGACAGTAATAAATTGACAACAATTATTTCATACCCAAGATCATTTTCCAGACAAACTTGAGGATTAAAATGGTTGGAAATGGCTGAAAATAAATGAAAGTTGGGGTGTGACAATTCAAACACTCAAATAGACTATTCTCAGCTCAGTGAATTCCATTGGCCACACACCAAGAATAATTGTCAAAATAACTGTTGCATGTGTTGCAAGCACAATTGTTCTGGTTAGACCAGAATTGTTTATTATTGATTGTTTAGTATTGTTTGGTGCTGAGTTGTCACTCTTTGTCAGTTTTCACTCTTTATTTTATTTTCATCATTTGCTGTTATTTATAATTATGTCCACTGTCGTCATTGTTATTGTTATTTATAATGTGAACAACTGTAAGATTTTTGCGCCTTTATGAGCATAAGTAGAATCATTCAACATTCTTGGTAAGTTTCTTTTCATACGTTAAGAGTGAAGGTTCTTACCCACTTCACACCTTACGACTATACTGTTTTAACTGAATATTTTAACACATCTTTTGCATTACAGTATTATTTGTATATATTCTTGAAAGTTTCGGGTTGTAGCCAACCGTATTTTCTAAACTGGATTGTCCGGGTTACCCATTCGACTGAACGCACCAGTGATGTAAGTTTTTTTATTTGCAATTTTAGTTATTATGATTGTGTTTAAATTGTCTTAGATTTGTAGCCCCATTTTGTTCTCAGAGATATACTTGTGTATTATCATTCCATTATGTTCTATTCATATTTCATGCTAAAGTCTGTCATTTAATGGATATTTACTTCCATGTCTAATGAGTAATAATCATGTTTTAACGTACTACTTTTGTTTATTTTTCTTTCTATACTTCCATGTGATTATGATTTGATTGACATATGTGGAGACACTCCATCTTTGTTAGCATATTAATTACAATCCATGTATTTTATTACGCCTACAAAATTTAATGTAACCAAAAAAAAAATATATATCTAAATATTATATTTTGCAGTCGACCTTTCCGTACATGTTACTACTGTACATACTGCTGTAATATTGCTGTATACTTCTAATCTGCCTGCTTTTTCGACCGTAGTCCTGTTGTCCTACTGCATCGCTTTCTTTAATCGTCCAACACAGCTCAGTCCCTTTTGGGTATGAGGCAAAGACCATACAACTGAGCCACACTGCCCATTTACCTATACTAATACTATACTATCCTATTCATCCATCTAGTTAGTGTTAACTTACGTGACACTTTTAAATAGCATCATGAGAGCTCCAAAAGCCATGAATCCACTCGTGTTGTTAAGAACATAAACAACAGTTGCCAAATCCTTTAGTTCAATGTATAGAGGCCCATCCGTGCCATACATCGTTTTATATAAAGTGCCGTATTTCATCTGGAGGAATAAGAAAAAAGAATGTTCAAAGGCTTGTGTGGTGTTAGTGGCTCAGTGGTTCGATATCTCATCTTGTAAAAAAACTCAAGAGCAGTTGAACATTGTCAATACTAAATGGGTGACATCAATCTTAAAATTCTGTCTGTAGCAATGTGTCACGGTATACAATGGCCTCACTTGACCCAGATGAGAATATGGACTTAGATATCTTAAGTATTTGTATAAAATCTACTTCTTCCTCTTCTTCTTCTTGTTTAGAGAATTGACTCAGTCAGACTGTGCAATAATGTTGATGTACCTTCCTGATAGTGTAGAGCATCTTTAAATGTCTCATTATAGCTCACCAGGCAAGTTGCTCCATAAGTGGTACGTATTTGGGAAAAATGAATAAAACACCCAATAGGAGATGACTTATAATGTGTTATTCAGAAATTTGATTCCATAAAGCTTGCTGAGGAACATAAATGAAGCTTTGTAAAGAGCATTGAGTATGGCGAATTCATGACAATTTACTATTTAAAATCAATACACCTTACTCATTATTATAATTATGATAGTTCAATCAATTATTATTGTCACTATTGTTGGTATTATCTTCATAATCATCAAAATAATGGTTATCATAATATGCAATTTGCTTGGGTTCGAGCCTCGCTCGGCGCATAGTTGAGTCCTTGGAAAAGACACTTTACTCACATTCTCTCACAGTACTCAGGTGTAAAATGAGTATCTGGCGTTGTCTCTATCGTACAATGTGTATTATCGCCCAACAGGCGTCATGTCTCGTCCTTTTGTTACGTGTTGCTGTTGGCCAGAGACCCTTTGTAAGGCGCTTTGAACACGTTTAGTGGATATTGCACGATATAAACGCTCATAAAAAATAGAATCCAGTAAATTTAAACTAAAAAAGAAAAGAGTAACCGGAAGAAATTGGTACCAAGCTAAAGTTAACATATTTGGTTGCACATTTTATGCTAATTATCATATAAAAACTCCATCAAAATCCGTTCGTGGGGGGGGGGGGGGGGGGGGAAGTTATTGATAGGTGGCGATATACTGCCTCTAAAAATTAAAAATTTGCAATTTAAGTACCAAAAGTGCATTAGAGTTGATATTAGATGGTCACATCTAAAAAACAAAGAAACAAAAAACAAAAAACAAAAAACAAAAAAAAAAACAAAACAAAACAAAACAAAAAACGACAACCCGCGCCGCTGTTTATTTCTTTCTATTGTAAAAAGTTATAAGGACGTCTTTTCCAAATACAACTATTAGATCTATCTATTCTTTGTTAATAGAATTGCAAAGTATAAAAATAATTGGATGAGCGTTATTTTAGATGTATAAAATCTTGTAACACCGTCTAAAAATGTCGATATCGGCGGAAAGATGACGTAAATTATTGTGGTATTTGCGCATTGTAATTCTTTAAAGAAGAGACGTGTTGTTATGCCTGGGAATCTCAGTTATAACTGTCAAAACCACAATGAACTATTCTGCACTATTTGAACCATTGAAAAAGGAAACTGTCTTAGGCAGAAGCAGATCTCTTTTTTTTTTTTTTTTTTTGCTGTATGCCATCAAAACAAACAAAGCTATTCTCAATCCAACCATTTCAAACGTTATTTTTCAAACCATAGGGGATTTTTATTAGTTTCCCGTTTACAATGCCGGTTACAGATGTTTATAGTGGACAAAGATATGCATTCACAAAAGAAACCTTGAGAGAATGAATTATTTTTTACTGGGAGGAGGAAATTTGGAAGTGCATTTATTTCAAGTTGGAAAAGGAGACTACGTTGCATCATTAAAGAGAACGGCGGTGGTATTGACCACTTATGTTTTTTAAGGGTTTTAAGGCACTTGCAAGACGTTAAGGTCATATCATCACCAGTAAAAAGGAAGAAAATGGGATAGTAAAAAGTTCTAGAATTACAATTAAAGAACCCAAGAAAAGGTAAGACAAAATAAAAGGGAATTGGTTCAAATAAGAAACAGGTGTAGGTTCCAAATGCACATCATCAAAGTACTTAGTTTGAGATCACTAAAAGTCTCATCCAGACGACAAGCACAGGTCCCCGCTAAGAGGAACACACTCAAATGTTTTACAAATCATATATAATATAAAGAAAAATCAATACAGTGCGTAACAGAGATGATTAACAAGAAAAAAATTCATCTCCCAAAACTAACTATACATTTGACTGTTTCCCTCTCAGCCGGGCATCTGGCCAGGACCAGGACAAAACCAAGTAATCTCATTCCAAGACAAAGACAGAAAGCAAGTTGGAAAACAGATATAGGGGAATGGAAGACAGTATGTACCTCCCTGCCAACTATGGGAGGTCATGAACCCCACCCAGATTGACCACTTAAAGTTGACTTGGTAATCGTTGGACCAGTCAGTATATGTATGTGAGTGTGCTACATAGAAAATTTCTCAATGATGAGGAGAATTATGATGAATATAATGTTTTGGTGACATAATTAATGTTTGCTTAAAATGGCAACAAATGTTAAGATCGTGGCCATTTTACTCTCTGCAATATTGAGTCATTTTTCTCTGATTTTGAAAAATCACTGTATCTTTTTTATTTCTCAATTCATATTCATAATATTTTGACAGTCTACGTATAAGGATTTATTTTATTTGTGTTTTGAAAGTGACAAAATCCAATAAAGAACATCGGAGATACAAGCAGACAAAGAGCGGTGCGTTT
>NC_088368.1:13585531-13588031 GCF_034508935.2 Berghia stephanieae | reverse complement strand
AGAAGTTTTACAAGTTATTTTAACTGATCGATCTTTGAATTAAAAGTTATTCTGTCAAGAGTATTGTAAAATTTACAAAGTTGAAGTCAGATTAAGTTAGGCATATTTTTGGGGATGATGATGATATTTCTTGTATTTTTCTGTTTTTATCTGGTGCTATCTTCTCAGATTTTCATCTTGTTTTAGTACCTGATCTCCAATGTTTTACTTTCTCTCCTATATTCACAATTACACAGAGATCTGTTTTTGTTTCTACTTGTGCAATGTACGTAGATATATGAAAAAATAAATTACAGCTAATTAAGACCCATCACGTCGATATGGTATTATGTCAAAATGAACCAGAGTAATTTTAGGTCAAACCGGCCACTTTCTCCTATTTATTTAGGTACCATTAATAAACTCAAAACTGCAATCAACAATCAATGAGACTGGCGTGAACATTGTATTGTAAAGTGATTAAATTAAAAAATGAAATAAAATTGAGTTTTTATATAGCGCAATATCCACTAAATGTGCTCAAAGCGCTTTACAAGGGGTCCCTGGTCAACAGCAACATTTAACATGTAGGACGGGACATAACGCCCATTAGGCGATATTACAATTTTTCGGACAAAGACAACGCTGTTAATGGCCAGGTACTCATTTTACACCTGAGTACGGTGAGAGAATGTGAGTAAAGAGTCTTTTCCAAGGACTCAACTATGCGGGAGGCTCGAACCCAGGACCTTCTGATCCGAAAGCGAGTGTCATACCACTAGACCACATAGCCGCACAAGAGATCTAATTAGATGGAGGTTTTGAGTTGAACTGACAGCTTTTTAAGTAAATTTTCTGTCTTTGCTGAGGGACACTTGATGTTTGTTTGTTTTTAAGAGTTTTACGGCGCTTGCAACACATTTAGGTCATATCAGCGCCAGTAAAAAGGAATCAAATGGGATAGTAAACAGTTCTAGAATTACAATTAAAGTGGCCAAGAAAAGAGAAGACTGGTTCAAATACAACACAGATGTAGATTGCAAGAGCACACTATCAGTGTACTTAGTTTTGAGATCACCAAAATGTCTCATCCAGACATAAGCACAGGTCACCGCCAAGAGGAACACACTCAATTGTTTACAAATAATACATATGTAAAAGGGAAAATAATACAGTACATAGCAGAGAGATGATTTACAAAGAAAAAAAATATCATCTCCCAAAAGTAACTATACATTTGACTGTTTCCCTCTCAGCTAGAGTATCCGCCAGTGCCAGGACAAAACCAAGCAATCTCATTCCAAGACAAAGACAGAAAGCATGTTGGAAAACAGATATAGGGGGATAGAAGACACAGTATGTACCTCCCTGCCCACTATGAGAGGTCAGGATCCCCACCCAGAGGGACACTTGAGTGATTTCAATCCCATACTCCAACAACACTCCCTGTGCCTTGTGGAACCAGGCACACATTTTGTCCTCTACTTTTTCCTCTACAACCCCAGCAATGTTGTTTGCCCAGGAATTGACCCCCGCTTGTCCCACGTACCTCTTCATCAAGGTAATACCCTGTTTATTATTCTTTCCCCATCCCACAAACCTAACTGTAATCCGTTAATTAAGGATGATGATTAACAAAATTTAAATCAGGGGTGATGTCAAGGATTTGTTAATGGAAAAATCATTGCATCACTGCTCATAAGGAATACAAAATTTTGCGACTTATCAAAGTTTTGCTCCTACATATTCACAGATCTGGTTACACAAGGATTTGGTTACACATTAATCTAGAGCTGAAGCTATACCTGGAACTGAAACTAGATATTCATAACTAACTATTTATCAAGTGACCCATTGGGACAACCAAAGAATGACCAAGAGGCCCATCCATGAATCAGAGAGAAGCAACCCTAGCGCCGCCACTAGTCATAAAAAAGGTCGCCACCCGTCACATCCAACCTCTACAAAACAGATAAGGAACAAGTAAAAATAAGTTGAGAAACAGACCATGAAGGGATGAAAAAATTAACTTACCCATAGTCTAACTTTAATCAATTAAAAATTTACTATAATTCTTTTGTTTAATTATGTGTTAACGTGTTATTGAGGGAGGCTATTCTGTCGATTTATATTAAAGTATCTCTGCTTTAACGGGGATTAATACTTATCTTCTGAACCTAATCTATCCCTATCTATAACGTGCCAATCTACCACAGCTTCTACTACCTATTTCTTTAACCACTTAAAATTTTATTACTATCTGTCGAGTTGTCGGGAACTTTAACCCAAGTATAACAGCGTAAAGAGGCACCAGACGACTTTTGTCTTTGAGGAAAACTATCTAACTTCTAATTGTCTCTACCTACTTGCCACGTCTTCTACGTAGACGAGACAACGACGATAAATAACTATGGTTTGTATTCCACAGCGCTACTAATTTTATCATTTGTGATCACACATACACTTTTGGCTCCCGGATTATGCAAACACACAGATTGTGCGTATTTATCATAATATTTTG
>NC_088368.1:13533031-13580531 GCF_034508935.2 Berghia stephanieae | reverse complement strand
CCCAAATAGCCAAACACCACAAGCATTCTGACTCCCTTGAAAAACTCATTTGTTTTGATTAACAAAACAATCGACTACAGTTGGATAAACTTATCTTTTCATTTTTTTAAATAAAATATTTTTTTTAAAATGAATAATAATAGAAAAGCGTTTCTTAGTAACCAATTTTGAACTTGGCCATCTGGCAGCCCCCATCATAACCAGCTGCAGTCAAGCCAGCCACAGACATAAGAGAGGGAGGGGTATGTGAAGTTTCCTGTGGCAAACGAGTTGCTCGTGTTTTTTTTTTCAAACGAATCACTGCTCGATGACGTCACTGACTCGAAACCCGCCCGAAACCGACTCGATTTTAGAGGACTCGATCGAAAACCCGCTCGATTTGATCGTTTCAAACTCGACCCAGCACTACTATTTCCGAGTTCTCGCTATTCCCGAGTTGCCAGGAAAGGTCTCTCGGCCGTACAAAAAGATGGAAAGACAATGTGTGTGTGTGTGTGTGTGTGTGTGTGTGTGTGTGTGTGTGTGTGTGTGTGTTTGTGCGTGTGTGCCGCGCGTGCGTGCAAATGACTGTGTGTGGATAAAGTGGGGTGAGGGCGGGGTTGAATACGGCCTTCGTTAACTACGTAATGATGGCCACAGTTTGAAGTTGATCCACCCCTTCCATTTCCATCAAGATTTCATGTATGTGTGTGTGCGAGTGTTTGTATGCACTAGGCATGTTTGATGAGGTAAGCAAGCGCATCACTCAATCACTGACCCACTGAAATGATGGTTCCACGCTCCCCTCTCTCGCTGATCGTGTCGTTCGTTAACGAATGCGACTCGCTGACCGATGCTGCGAAGTGAGGCATGTTGACATGTTGGCTGCCAGTGCTTACCTCGCGCGGCACCACATTGGGTGAATAATTGAACCCCACACGCACACAAACACACACACCAACCCCCCACCCAAATTTGTTTCGCCTACAATGTACTCTAGACTAGGCTACTATGTAATAATATTACTCGTAACGAAAAATAAGAAAAGAAAAGAAGCTAGGCTAAAAATATTTAAATCGCCCTTGTCTGGTGTTTTGCTTTACTTCGTTCGAAGTCCTAGGCTGGGCAGGAAATGCTCGTTATTTCCGAGTTGACCTCTTTTTCATACTCGCTACTTGCATGCTAATTTTATTGACTCAAATAAGAGAAAAAAACGGGGATTTAGATTTTACTCGCTATTTCCGAGTACGTTACTTTCATGTTCTACTGTACTACTACTACTACTACTACTACTACTACTACTACTACTACCACTACTACTACTACTACTACTACAACTACGACTACTACTACTACTAATAATAATGATGATGATGATGATGATGATGATGATGATGATGATGATGATGATGATGATGATGATGATGATAATATTAATAACAACAATGATGACAATGAGGATAATGACAACAGTAACAACAATTATTTACCATACCCTCCTAAAGGATGATCCATCCCTAGCTTTTCCAAATCAGACTCGATACTGTAGTCAGTGTATAAAAAGATAGCTTCTGCAATTGTTATCTCTTCACCTATGATGGCGGCAGCGGTATTTTTCCAGTTATATGTGAAATTTCGTGTTTCCATATTATCTGCCATCAAAGTTTGATAACAATGTCGTCTGATCTTAACAAGCTCAGGGGTCACTGCTCCCACACAACCATCTGAAAAAATAAAATATTGATGTTTCAGTTTCTTCCAGACTTAGAAGTGCTGAAATTTTTTAAAATTCTATTTTTTTTACACCATTTCAAATAATTTTTAGGTAAGCAGAATAGTTGACAAAATCTTCGAGCATTTTGATGTTAGGCAAACAAAATTAAGATTTCAAAGTGAGTCAAAAAATCAAAAGTCGACCATACATATGATAACAAAAGCCCTTTAGCAGTAAATTTGACATTGTACAAACAGTTTCATATATCTGAACATATCGACGATATAATGGTCAAGAATATAACTAGCGGAGCTTTATAGTGGCCTGGTAATAGCACAAACATCCTTTGACTCATTGACTCAACTCACGTGAGGGAAGCTACTGATAATACTTTTTGAAACAGGATGCTAGATGGCAGATTGAAGCAATAAAAACAGCACGGTCAGACTGAAGCATTTGGCTAATTCAAATCTTTACGAACTTTTACACAATTTCATGGGCCTGAAGAAGTTTATGGAGTGATTGCTGACCAACGCCGGGAGTTTGTATTCGGCTTATAGTTAAATGATCTTTAGATCTGTTCTTCTTTATCATCTTGGACGAAATCATCATTAGATACATAAGTTGGGTATCCCAATTCCAGCTTAATATGCCAGAACTGTTGATTTGTTTTTTGGGGGATTGAGTCTTGTTATCAAAAATACAAAACAATACCTACAAAATAGGCAACAACTTAATATATTGATAGAGACAGGCAGCGGCGTGGCGTATTGACGGCATATGGTGGTGCCATGATTAGAAGAAGAAAACAAAATTCTAAAACAGTGAACACGGTTAAGAGGAGAGAGCACATGTTAAAAACTCTCTTTTTTTGGCAGGGTGGGGGGAGGGTCGATGGTTTCTACGAGTGGACAAAACTCACAAAAACAAATAATTCATGAAAACAACAAGCCACAACACTGAGATACAAGTCCCGTATGAAAAGGTCTTTGTAATTATTCTTTGTCCACCATTTAAAGCATTGGATTTGGTAGATAATGCAATCAATATGTGATAAATGTAAATCAAAAGAGAAAAAAAAAAAACATATGACAGAAATTACTTACTTTTAGTACTTGTAAAAAAATCTGCACGGAGATGTTTCATCTCTGCAAATCTTTTTATAATTTGTTTATTGAAATCTGGAATGGCATTTGGCATCTATTTCAGCTTTGTGAATTGACAGAATCATTAACGAATTTAACCGCTCCTGTTTCATTAATTTCGCAAGAAATTTTTCACTCTTTTAAGGGTGCTAAAACAACGTTCAGGAGGTCAAGAAATACGATGGAAGTCGTTAAGGTCACTATAGCCTATAAATGTCCATGATTTGTCAGTGTTTGTTGTATCTGTAAAAAGTCGTCAATAAAAACAAAAGAAACGTTTTTTTTCCTAAACTGTGAGCCATTCATGCCTGTCATACCATGTCACTGAAAAAGAGCGTTTTCGAGCTTTCCACACATGTGTTAATTCAAAATCAGTTGGTTGGTGAGGAACTAGTCTTTTTATTTCTAATTTGTCATCTAGTGTCAATCTCCCAAACGGTCGGTGAAGTAAAGAGTCAACTTGATTCATTGTAATTCATTGTTTAAAAACAAAACTTCAAAGTATATCTCAAAAATGGAAATCAATGGAATACGATTAATGATTGCACAAATAAAAGGTAGATTCAGATCTTAAAGCATCACAAAGAAAAAATCACTCCACTTAAGTACTTAAAAAATCTAAAAACACACCAAAAGTATAACTGTTGGCAATCTTCGCTTTCTTTCTCTGACTGACACAAATACACACGCACAAACACACACACATACACACACACACACACACACACACACAAATAAACACTCATACACACGTAACCATCAACTCGACACTACGAGCAAGAAAAATGTTGGTAAATTCGTCCACAATGCTTCGTTGCAAAGAAAGACTTTATTCAATAATCGTGAAAAAGAGGTGAGGGGAGGGGGGGGGGGGGGGGGGGGGGGGATTTTGATATGTCATATTTTAAAGTTTTATGTTGTTTTTCTTTGCTGCTTACAAATAAACTTGACAATGTTCAGTGTTTTTGACAGTTAATGTAATATTTTGGGTGGCCGAAGTTACCCTAATTTGGCACAGCCCCCCAGTCCAACGGTGGAGCTCTCAGATCCTGGCACAAGTCGAGGGGTTTTCCGCTATTTGAAGATAGTATAATTCGACCTAGTTTCTCGCTCAATCAGCTGTAGCGATACTAATGGATAGAGCATTAACTGGAGCTTGGATTGCTTTGCACCACGGTGTTGATTCAGTCACGAATTCGCGCAGTGATGTCACCAACACACGAGTCGGCGCAGTGCGTGATTCGGAATCTTATAGAGTGGAGACTAAAAAGGCAGTATGTTGTTGGCGAGTTGGCGAAAGACAATGGAGTTAAAATCTCTCAGTTTTATTTTTAATTAAATTATGCTGTTAATGATTTTTAAAAAGATTGGTATGGTGCCTGGCACCATTCGATCCAATGGCCCCACGCCACTGGAGACAGGACAGATCATAATGTCTATATTTACATTTTGATATAAACTAAGGAGGTATCATGACTTTCGTTGCTCATTTATATATACAAAGGGATCAATTAAGATAGATGAAAGAAGGAGCACAGTGTCCAGGTAGTGACAATGGCAGTGTTTAGATAAATGGACCCCAGGACAATCAAAATATGTCTGAGATTGTCCTAAATTACATATATATATATATATATATATATATATATATATAATATATATTATATATATATATATATATATATAATATATATATTATTATATATATTTATGAAATATTATAGGTTGTCATATATGCCACGTAATGATTATAGACATATACTATTTTATTTACAGAACATATGAACAGACATGAAACATTCTTTCGTATTTCAGTTTTACAACAAACCTATTGAATTCAAAGATACAGTGTTGTAAACATGCATTCGACAACATTCATCAGAACAGGTTTAAATCACAAACAGTTTCCAATGTCTATCTTTAAACTTTTCACAGAATCCACGAACAGTTTCACAGTTTCTATGAACTAAACTGAGACAACCTTGAGAGAGAGAGAGAGAGAGAGAGAGAGAGAGAGAGAGAGAGAGAGAGAGAGAGAGAGAGAGAGAGAGAGAGAGAGAGAGAGAGAGAGAGAGAGAGAGAGAGAGAGAGAGAGAGAGAGATGTGTGTCGCAGCCTTTGTGAACTTTAATAGCCTGATACTGACTAAACATAACATCATAAAACATGACGATGTCCACGAACAGAAAGTTAATTACTGTGATTTGTATTCAATAGGTTTGAGGTTCGATCCCCAGTCGAGGTCGACGGATTTTTTGGGATGTTTCTTTTTCTTGTAAATATCTTTCTTGCTTTGTCTAGCATCTTCCATACACACTTGTTCAGTTCTCTATCTTTTACACCGGTGTCTTCTCCTTAATTTCTTAATATGATCTTTATTGACAACCAGCATATATCTCGACTAGAAAATAAGATGCCATCACTCGGAAACTAAAAGATCATTTGAACAAGGTCCTCTGGAAGAGTGTTTTTGCACTTCCAATGAGATAGGGACCAGTATTTTGACATCACAATTATTTTCTTCCCTATTGCCTTCCCCCCTCCCTTCATCCCCCACATTCTCTCATGCCATACCCCGCGCTACACTGTATGGCTTGGTGGTGTGTCTTTTGTCTAAGAGACTGAATCAGTAGTTAATGATATATGGCGGAGCTTCTTATATTGTAGGCCGATTGTCGGTTTTTTTATTGACCCAAACTCATAATGATATAAGTATCTTTATTTTTTCCGTAAAAAAAAACCATTATCTTATTATAAAAACAAGGCCTAATTCAGAAGTAATACAGAATCAAACAAGAGAGCCTTTTTGAGATGATCTTTCAAAAAAAAAAAAAAACACCTTCAAAAGCTAGAGGAAAAATGACGAAGAGAGGTTGTCCATGCGATTATAAAGCGGAAGATTTTGCTATCCCAAAATTCACCCACATTTTAGTTGATTAAATCAAATCAAATCTTTTTCAATTGGTAGATGTAAAAAAGGTGGAGCAAACGACGAATGGTGAATGTTACTAATTTTACTCACAAACCACACTTTTTAAGAATGTGACATTGATTGAATATGCCCATCAATGAGGCATCTGTCATCTTTACCACTAGTCCAGTGTGATATGTAATATCAGAAAAGGGCATTTTTCTCCAAAGTCGAGCTCACTAGAGCAATTGATAGTGAGCCATCTATCTTCTTTTTCAACATCAGATTTAAGATATGTTGTTCCCAAATCGAGCTCACTACATCAAAATTCATATGTGGAAGCAATAAAAAATGAGCACTACCAGCGTTTGAGCTTGGTTCAATCCATGTAAAACAATTAAAATTGGGCAATTCAACCACATATGCTGCAGACTATGAGCTTGGTTCAATCCATGTAAAACAATTAAAATTGGGCAATTCAACCACATATGCTGCAGACTATCTTAGCGTAAGAACAGCTTTCTTACATATATTCACTATTTTGCCAACAAAAAGGCATGGGTGACGTCATCAATCTATGCGACCTGGATTGTAGCTAACATTGAGATTATATGGTTGCTATCTGTTTAGCTAAAAATAAACTCATAACATCCGCCAGCCGGATATAACGTGCCAACTCACAAAACTTACCTTTAATTTTTAAAGGCTGATTAGTGAGCAGAACTATTCATAAAATGGCTCGTTCTATCCATACTTGTACACTAGGCTACATCAGTCTGTGTGCCTTGTCTTACAGCCTTGTTCATCTTTCGTCGAAACACGGATTCAATGAACTTTTCCGGCTATCCCATGTAGTTTGACGAATGCATGTTACACTGTATCTCTATTCCTCCTCTCCCTCCCCCTTACCCCCAGATTGTACTGTCAATCAATTTATTATCTTACAAGCTATTGTTACTGCCTTACTCTATTTTATATTTTTGTCATGTTTTCATATTTCCCCCTGAATCTAATTGTTTCGTTTACTTACCCTTCGTAGGCATCACACGAAGTTGCCGTATTTTACTGAAGAATTTCAATGACTCTGAGTAATTTTTATGACTTCTGATAGGCATAATAAAGGGTAAATATATGTCTTCAAGGAAGCCCCAGATATCATCTGCTTTAACAATCTGAAAAAAAGAGAATTATGATTCCTGACTGCAAAATCATGAGAAAATATTTGCCTGAAAGTGGTACAGTGGAACCCATGTATAACAGGTCCGGACACAAAAGGGACTCGGTTATAACAGAGGTTCTCAAAATTCTTTCATTTTTTTCTCTCGCCCTCTTTTGCCTGGAGTAAAATTTGCCAGCTACAGCAGGCAGTTTTAAGACCCTAATCAATTATAAGAGGGGCGTGGAACATTCAATATCTCCAAATACAATGCATTAGCCCACATTATACTCAGGTAAGCCTACAGCAAGCGAGAGTTCGGCTAGACCTAGTTCGTGAATAATGTGTGTGTGTGTATACTTGTGTGTATGTGTGTGTCCATGAAAGATATATATATATATATAATATATATATATATATATATATATATATATATATATATATATATATATATATATATATATATATATTATATATATATATATATATGAGAGTTTGGTTAGCTCCCTGGAAATTCGGTTTTAATGGGTATTTAGGCTTGTCCCACCATCATTGTTCTACCAAGGTACAAATGTATTTTGTTTGGATGAACACGTTGCTGAAAATTAAGTGTAAAGTCAAATATGTGAGACCTGGCTTAGGTCTAAATTTGGGATAATCGAATCAAAGTCTCTTAAAATGAAAAAATCTCAACATTTCGTGTCTCATTTTAATTTGAATTCTCTTTGATTATTTTCTTTCACCTGAACACAGTATGAACAGGAGGCTGGTCACATTTAAGCAAAATAATCAAATCATATAAAAACCCTAGAATAGTTTACATATGGATGTTATGGTGTGAATTATTTCACAATAAAGACGGTGATCAAACAGCTACATATTTGACTCCATCCAAAGTAGTCGGTCCTTTTAAGTTCTTAAAGAGTATGTCGCAAAATTATCCTTTATCTGAGCATCAACATCGGCTGTAAGCTAAAGACTGGAACTGGAAACGAACAAAGATAAATGCTATCAACAACAACAAAAAAGGGAAAATCAGGGACTGCTTTGACTGTAGAAGACGATCACAGAGTAATATTTATATACAACGTTATTTCACATATCATACATTCAATTATGGAAACTATAGTAATCTTATACAAGTTGATCATCAACATGAATACAGAGCCCTAGGTCATTTATAGTGTGGCAGTCAAACGCTATCTTTAACATTAGTAAGTGCCTTTGACAGTGTATATCAATCCTCATCAACGATTCCCTTTCTATCATGATATACAGGAGTATCGGGAACCTTGAAACGAAAAGAGAAAAAAAACAACCCAACAAAATAACCAAACAAAAAAAAAAAACAACAAAAAACCCAACAAAAAAAACAAAACAATAAAAAAAAGAAAAATAAAGGAGAAAGAACAAAAGTTTAACTTATAGTTTGAAAGTTGTCTAAGTAACAAAGACACAAAGACGAAGGCAATGGACATAAAAATCGAGACCCATTTTCTGAGATACCTCATGAGACATTCTTCAGACTTTTCACTTTCTGGCATGAATAAATCAACTAGGGAGCATGTTGTCAACAAACTGAAATCATTTGCCAATGGCAATTTATTACTTATTGGAAATTGAAAGAACACAGGCACACTACTGAGCAATCATATTTATTTAATTAGATCTGAGGTTTTCGTCTTTATATCCAAACTCATTAGTCAATCACGCCATACTACATACCTGTTTGTGTACATCGTCACTCAATCCAAGGCCAGTGTAGATGTATTTCTTCTGTATGTAAGATTTTCCTATGCTGGAGTGTGTATCCATGATAACCACTGAACAAATCAGAAAGATGAGAAGCTGCAGATTTCCATGACTTTTATTACGGATGATTTTCTGACATAGAAAAAAAGACAACATATTTTGTATCTTTACCAGAAACCAAATATAGTTTTTCTTACTCAAAATAAATAAATCTACGCAATTTGCAACAAATTGAGAGCATATCATGCCAGGAAAAAATAAAATGAAGAACATTTAGGAATAACCACCGAGGACATCTCAAGGGAAGTAGAAAAAGAACAACAATATATCTTTGTTTTTTGTCTGAAACCAATCAAAGTCCTCCCCAGACCCAGAAACTCAACTAAGAGGGAAAAATTCAAATTACACCCAAGAACCAGCTTCTCAGGCCCACCAGAGACCGCATCAATCGATTTCACAAGAAACTCTTGTGAGATGGAAGTCATAACTTTAAAAAGTCGCCCATCAAGTTCCTCCAAAGTCATTGGTTTGGTTTAGTAAACCCTCTTTTAACTAATCCCATAAAAAAGTATGTGGAACACCGCTTTATTACTCAAGAGGATATTTAAAAAAAGATCAGACCAATCTTCATATCAAACCAACATCATGTCTCCAAATTCCGCATGGACGTCGCAGTTTCGGCAGAGAGTGCTTGACAATATTGAGGTTTCCAAGCATGCCATTTAAGTAATTTTAAAGCATATTTTGTACTCAGTGAAAAAGAAGAGCATATTTTCCACTGCTGCTTGTCGAATTGACGTTTTCGAACGATACATATATGTTCAGTTAATTTGCTTGAAATTTCAAAGCCCTACAAAAAATGGCTGGACGTCTTACCCTCCAGGAACGCCCCAAATTGGCTATACCTTCTTTGAACAGCTCGCACTGCTATCATAGGGTCTCTAGAAGTGGTAAGGCAACCGCTTCCTAGGGCATCAGCCACAGGTCCTGTGGTGATGAGTTTTTCATAAGTTCTTATCCTCTGAGTATCAACTTGAGCATGTCTTCCTTTAATGGTTCTCTGCCATCTTTGGACTTGAACAAAGGATCCCCAAACTTCATAATGTGCCGTTAATTTGGGGCGTTCTTGAAGGGTAAGACATCCAGCCATTTTTGTAGGGCTTTGAAATTTCAAACAAATTCACAGAACATACATTTAATTGACATATATCAATGAATATACACAAACGAATTGACAGGTCAGGAAAGGTAATGAGAACATAGATATAATTGTAATTCATCGAGGAACACCAAAAATGAGAAAAATATTACAATATTTGAATAAATTATAAGTATTTTAAAATAGGGAGTTAATTTTAAATCACTCTGTATATCCTCTTTTGGAATTGCCTTCAATGGCCTGATCTGTTGTGTAAAATCCTCTTGTTTAGAAGTTTGGCATGAGGTGAACTGTTGCGTCTTCTCTAGATCATAACTGTAGACCCATGTCTTGTAATGATCTTTTCCGAAAATAATGCATCCTCCTCACTTTCATCAATGAATTCTTGGCAAATATCTACTCACTTTTTGTGATCTGTTTTTAAGGGGAGTCGGTTTTGCCGCAATCTTCTGTATCTCAAGGCAGTTTGTCAGAACGTTATGACAGGACCCATGTGAAATTCCAAATGCAATACAAGTGTTGTCAATCGTCAGACATCGATTGTTATGAAGACCAGAAGAAACTTTCTGTAAAGTTTGGTGGTCACAATAGTTTTGGGTGAACCAACTTGAGGCTTTTTATTGACAGACATGTCACCAGCCATGTAAATCATTGTAACTACTGAGTCCGGGACTTGCAGTTATTGCTACATATGCAACTTTTAGCATATTCAGTTGCATTACCAAATAGATAATCTTTAAAAGATTTATCTGTTGTTCAATGAATGAATCAAAACTCATCTCCGATGCAAACTTGTTGAAAACAGAATACATTTGATAGATTATGAGAGTTTATATTTTTTTTTAAAGCCAAGAGTGCCTGGAAGATTTGAAAATATTGTGTTTAAAAATTCGCAAAAGGTCTATCTTGGAAATGCTGTCATGAACAAATGGCAACTAGTTCAGTAAATGTAGGGTTTGGCCCGTAAGAAATTGGTACCAAGCGAATTTATATTCTAAGGAAACTAGACTATGTCCTTGGTCTCCCACGAAAACTCCACCAAAATCCGTCTATGGGAAAAAATTACAACCGTTTTAAATTCAACTTCTGTATGAAAATATTTTCCTCTTTGTCTTTGTTAAAGGGAAATAATCAACATAAAACTATTCTTTTCTGTTAACATAGACTTAGAGAGGGTAAAATGTCATTGAATAGCCCCTCAATTTATTTCTCATTTAATTTATTTATTTTACATGAAATGAATGCTTTTTGATGTTTTGGCATTTTAAATACCCGTTATATGGGGTGGCTGGAATTCCCCTAAAGGTGGGGGAATGTTGGATCCTGGTGACAGACAATTTCTTTATCTGTATACAGCGTTGCTATTAAATCCCCCTAAATCATTTTCCCCTTCCATATGAATGTGTCTTTTTTCTCTTTTGGAATGGTGCCATTTGGTTTCGCCCGGGCCCTGTCTGGGGTCCTTTGAAGAGAGGGAAACGGATGTATTTAGTATTTTTGTGAAAGATGATAATTTTTTTTCCGTTGTAGATAATTTCTCCATTATGGACTATGTAAATGTTAGGTTTTTGGATAGAATGCTTATTTTGTAACCCCCTTAGTGAATCCTTTTTGTATTTCCTGTGTCAGTGTGGTACTTCCAGGTGGTTTCAGATTAGCTACAAGGATTAATATATATATATATTTTATATATATATATATATATATATATATATATATATATATATATATATATATATATATATATATGTACATATTGCTCTTGTATCTGCTTCTGATTCCTTGTGAACGTGTCCATTTTCTTTGGAATTTGTAATGCGAGCTATATAAACTATTTTTCATTTTCTTTTTACCCGGCGCTCAAATGACTTTAAAGTGTCGCAAGTCCCAAAAAAAAAACTTCTTTGAAAACCTTAAAAAAATTCAAGGTTAATGAATTAGCGTCATCAAATATTGAGGTTTAATTGATGAAAATCAATGTTAAATAATGTAAATAATTTTCAAAAACATATCTCATTTAAACCATCATAGATAGGTGCTATGCTTCAACTGATCACAATGTTGGTTCTGTCTTTTTAGACTGAGCAGAAAATATATCAGCAATTTAAATTTCCCAGTAATACATCGATACAACTACTACATGGAATCATCTGCATTCACATTAAATATCCAGCAAGATGTTGGATTTTTAAATAATTGATACAATCAAGGTGTCGATACAAACCCGGATGTATTAAACACGATGACCAGCTTCTTCTATAGCATTGTATTGTAGCTCACTGAACAGTATTTTGCTGCCCTTGCTTGACCTGAATTTTTACATTGAATTCCTTTCACATTGTGTGATGCTCACGATTTTTAATACTTATACGATTTCTATATTTAGCAATCACAAAGTGATATCTACCAAATTTCAAGCCAATTTGCTGGTGATATCAGCATTTATGTCAATCATAAGAAAATATTCAAACAGGATTTAGTACTTGATTGTATTTGATTTTGGCTTACAGAGAGACCTTTTTATTTGAAATTTAGCGCCATTGAAAGGTAACGGCTCTGCACGTCTAAAAGAAAGGAAGGGAGAAAGAGCTAATTCAAACAGGATCAGAAGTGCTGTCTATGCATGAGTAATCCATCGCTAGCAAAGGACCGTGCCAAGAGGGGATGAAAATGTACATCAATATCAATTACATAGATTAACGCTCAAACAATAGAGAAATAATTTACAAGAAAAATTCACCTCTCACATAAAGATTAATCCATCTGACTGTCGCCCTTCTAGCAATGATCGACAGACCAGTCAATTGTAGTTTCATAGAAAAGACACTGAGCTACATGGAAAACAAAATTGCTATAAGAATATGAGAATGAAGTGATATCAAGGTTTGTATGCTATTTTATACTTTTCTTGGCCATACACTGACTTGAATTTGACATAGATTTGATGATTTTATAAAACTTATGACATGCACACGATAATCCTCAAAACAATGAGATCATTAAGCTCAACTACTAAAATTTCAAATTTTGATTTTCCAATCTGCATTTTAGGTCCTAGGTGTACACATATTTGCTTTTATTAAAGCTGAGCAGTGTGGAAAGTTTTTAATAGTAGGTCTAGGCTGTCCACATTTTATTCAGTTTAAATGGAAACATGTGAATCTACAAATGAAAACACAGGAATAATATAGGCTGATTTTGAGGGTTTTAATTTTTTAAAGCAGAAATATAAGCAACTTTAAGGCTGCATCAACCAAATATGCATCCACATGCATACATTTATGTTTTAGGTTGATCATTTATATAACAAATGGCGAAAAACTGACTATCACAAAGTTTTAGAGGGGTTATATAGACTCAATTATTTTTTTGCCATGAACAGATTTCGGGGGATATTTATTATGATAATAAACATAAAATAAACAACCACATATGTTAAATTTAGCTTGGTACCAATTCTTCCCGTTCACTCTATTTTTTAGCTGAAATCTACTGGATCTACAACAGTTACCGAGTTGAATTTTTTCATCCAATTGGAAAAGGTTTATACTTCCTGAAAAGTGAGCATTCATTAGCAGTGCATCATTGGTGCTGATGGGGTTTGACCCAGTCTGGAAACATATTGACTACAGGAATAAACAAGTTATAATATATATAATACTGATCTGTAGTATTAGTTTTACTCTTTGGCACCATTAAATACAGGCAATTTGAATATAAAGAGCGTTTACCTTTTCTCTAGCAATGGACATAGAAACATTCGTGTAGGCGAGGTCGTCAAAACCTTTGTATTCACAGGATGGAGCATACTTGAGTTTGCGGATGTATTGGGCCTCCTGGTACTTAAGCTGCCTTGCAATTGCCTCCTTACTTTCTGATAGAAACGGGTGATAATATAATTATAAAAAATATCTTTAGCCTTTTGTGCAGCTTTGATTAGTAGGTCCCAGGTTCAATTCCCCTAGCCTAAATTTGAGTCTATGCAAAAGACTCTATACTCATATTGTATATATATATATATATAAGTATAATAAGTGTTAAATGAGTTGAGTATTTGGTCAATAAAAGTCTTGTCTCTGACCGAAAAAATTGTAACAGTGCTTCACTGACATCTATATCTTGTATTGCTTTTGGTTTGTGACATCTAATATAGTGCTTCGAGCACATTCGGTGGATTATGCTACACTCGAGATAGATTCCCTCAAACTACTAGGGGGATATAAAAAAGTTCAAAGAAACCGTACTTTGATGTCTTGCCATAACGACTTGATATTTTGAGAAAGATAGCTTTATTTATACATGCCATGTTACAAGGGGTTGGGGACGGGGATCGCTTCATTGTTTTTATGCATGTTACAGTGCTTGCAACACTCGTAGGACATTTCAGCATCAATAAACATTGAGATTTTTAGGGACAGGTAGATCTGAAATTTAAAGTACAAAAGAAAAAGTAAGAGACACAGGGGACTGGATCAAATAGGGAACAGAAGATTCCATGAACAATCTATCAATTATTTTACAACACGTATAAGTCTCATCCAACCACCATAAAAACAATCGTGCAATATGGGGCACACACAAAATTTGTCAAAATTTTAAAAAATAACAGTGATAATAATAATAATATAATAATAATAATAATAATAATAATAATAATAATAATAATAATAATAATAATAATAATAATAATAATAATAATAATAAATAATATTTTATTGCATCCCAAAAAGGAAATTTTTTGTACAGACGTGTTATAATTTCCACAATTAGATAAAAATGCAATGGAAATAGGATGTATATATAAAAAAAGGAGCAAATTTATAATATGAATAATTTCAACACTGTAAAATAGTTAAAACTGTCACTATAAATTGAAAATTGAAAAGATTGCAAAACAAATAAATGAATAAATTAATATTTATATTTTTAAAAAGTAAAAATGAGAAATAATTATATAAAATGATTATTGCTTGTTGTTATAAAGCCTAATACTGGACGGCAGAAAAGATTTTCGGTGTCTCTCTGTTTTCGTTGAAATAGAGAAAGGGCGACCACTTCTTTTTGACATAATAATTGATGGTCTTGGTGGATGATACTGGTCATTTAATATTTTAGTTATTTTATTTATACAAAATTTCTCGTATAAAAGATCTACAACGTCAACATCATTTATATAGCGTTTAATGGATTTTTTAATATTTGAATTTATTTTGTTCCTTTCCACTGCTAAGCAATTGCCTCCCCAAGCTGTTATACAAAATGACAAAACACTTTCGATTACTGCTCTATAAAATAATGTGCAGAGGGGTTTATCTATTCTAAACTGAGAGAGTTTTGATAAAAAATATGTATGTCTGCACATCTTATGCCTAATTATTTTCAAATGTTCATCCCACTTGAGCCTGTCATCGATCGTTACACCAAGGTATTTGTAGTGAGGAACTCGCTGGACGAATTGGTCCTTTAATTTTAACGGTTCTATGGTTCCTTCACTCTCCTAAAGTCAATCACTAGCTCCTTTGTCTTGCTTATGTTAAGCTCTAGGTGGTGGGCATCACATCAAGACACAAATCTATCAATTTCTTGCCTATAAGCCACTTCGTTGCCATTTGTTATGAGGCCTTGAAGAGCGGTGTCATCTGCAAACTTTATTAAAGGTACACTCAGGTTTTGACTTCTACAGTCATTCGTGTATATTGTGAATAATACAGGGGACAATACACAACCTTGAGGAGCACCAGTATTTGTAATTATACAGGAAGATTAGTTTTCTCCTAATTGAACATATTGTGCTCTCTCCGTAAGAAATTCGAGCACCCAAGCAATTATATACTTGTTTAAATTCAGACTAGTCAATTTTTGAACAACCAACTGAGGTTGCATTGTATTGAACGCTGAAGAAAAATCTGCAAAAAGCAATCTGCAATAGCTCCTAGCGTGATCTAGATGCCTGTAGATGTTGTTTGTAAACAGCAAAATGGCATCCTCTACGCCACGTCCTGGTTTGTAAGCAAATTGATGACTATCACTCAATGGCATAAACTGATTCCTAATTTTAACAAGAACAAGTTTTTCTAAAGATTTCATGACTATTGAGGTCAGTGCAACAGGTCTGAGAGCGTTCATAGTTTCAAGTTTTTCTTTTTTTTGGAACAGGAATAATTTTTGAAGTTTTCCAAATTCCAGGGATCGAAACGCATTGGAGGGATCAGTTAAAAATATGTGTATAAATGGGGGAAAGCTGATGGGCACATTCTTTTAATAATTTTCCTTTCAATCCATCCAGCAGCCTTCCTCTCGTTTAGTTTCAAAAATACGAATCTCGTTTCCTCTTCACTGACCTCAATAGTCATTTCATCTTCCAAAGCCCTGTCTAATTTATGTTTTTCATTTTCAATATCAAATTTGTTTGCTGTGTCGAAACGTGAATAAAATTTATTTAAAGTTTCAATTTCGATATCTTCTGATATACCTTTATAATACCTTTATAAGGTAAGAAAAAATTGCACAACATATAACTTTAAAAAACTGACACCAAACCTTGAATTCTCATCCTGGCCAATGAGAGAAAAAGGTGCATTCTCTTCACACAGTTGATAAATAGTGTAATGATGAATATAATCAGGGGCTCCAGAAGAAAAATCTCATGGCACAAGACCAATGGTGTTAAGTAAACTGTAGTGAAACCGTCCTTGGAACTTTGAAAAAAAAAACAAAAAAAAAAACCCCAATACCATGAAGTAAGCATTTCAATCGGTCGACAACATATTTAAATGAATTTAATTAAATACAGTGGCTAGGCTAACATCGGTGATCGAAATTATTCAAAAGTGATACAGTAGAAAATAAGATCTTTCTTTAGGTTTATATTTCACTTGTGCTTGAAAGGGTCTCTAAAGATTACTTTAAAAATAAAATTGAAGAATAAAACCATAAAAAATATTTTTGATTTTTGATAGATACATCAAATGAAATCCCTCCTTCTCTTCTGTTTTGTGTCAAAATTTGTGTCGAATCCCTTGTTTGGTGTGATCCAGAAGTCGATGTCAGTCAAACATACTTAAACAGTGAAAGTCGTGTCATGATCAGACCTAAGACAGCGTGGCTCAGCGGCACGGTCTTTGCTTCGTACCCGGAAGGTATCGAGTTCGATCACCCGCCGCTGAGCTGTGTGGCCTTGAGCAAGTCACTTCGCCCTAGCTCATTTTGCGGCGCTACACTGCGGCTGACGCCTGGGTTATTCCAGTCTCACCTTGGAATAGACCCTGGATAAAAAATTTCGCTTATGGGATGAATAAAGGGAATTTAAAAAAAATGTTTTTTATTTCCTGGAAATTCCACCATTTCGAGTTCAACCCAATAAAATATCATTGTTTGTTTGTAATAACAAGCTTCAATTTGATATTTTCTGATGTTTGTAACAGTATTTTCTAAAGTTTCTTTGAATTGTTGAAATTACTTGTTTTTCCTCATAAAATTTGACAGTCAGTCTCCTTAATAAATGTAATCAATTTATTGCAGGTTTCATATTATTTTTATTATCATTATTATTATTATTATTATTATTATTATTATTATTATTATTATTATTATTATTATCTTACACAAATGCATGCTCTATAATTTGTCAACAGGAGCAGTAAAGATTTGACGATAAGGAGATAAATATGTCAAGGGAAAACCAAAACTTACCTTTGATGTTGAGATATCAAGATGAGAAAAGCAGAGCACAGTAACAAAACTAAGCTGATCCAAACTATAGCAATGTTGACTCTAAGAATAGAACAAACCGATGTTCGACGTTTCTCCTTGGTCATCAAATTTTCCATTTTGTTTCCCTCTGTATAGTGTAGAGAAATTGTTGACAAAAGATTAATTCTTATCCATTATGGATCTCAAGGGGGGGACTTAAAGATTTATAATGGAGTGGTACAGTCAGTATAGCTACACCTATAAAAAGATATAAATTGAGATGGCTGGGACACATTGCCAGAATGGAGCAAACTGCTTTGCTAATAATAGGACTTTGCATGAAGTCTGATGAAAAAAAGAGAAAGTAGACCGGTAGATTTAACCCTTTCCTTACCAGCCATTTTCAGAATTTTCCCCAAAATTTCACACCCACCCAACACAAAAATAGTTTTTTCTTACTCAAACTGGAAAGCAACAAATACATTCTATGCATAATATTGTTCGGCAAAATGAACTCTATCAACATCATAGTGTCACGTTTTTTAGCTACAATAAAACATTGTTCTTTAAATTGTGTGATTTACAAAAGAAGTCTGAATGATAAAAGTGCTGGTTGGATCGTAACGAATGTGACGATTTTCCTATGGTTGATAAGGAGAGGGGTAAGCAAAAAAATAAGACATCCGGGAGAAATAGTACCAAGCTAAATTTAATATATTTGGTTGCATATTTTATGATGATAATCATATTAAAAATCTATCAAAATCCATTTGTGGGAAAAAGTTATTGATCGGTGTCTATATAAGCTCTCTAAAATTTTGTGATAGTTTGTATTTTGGCATTAAAAAAAAAAAAAAAATTAAAGAGGCAGGCCCAAAGAATACAGTAGACACTTCATAAAAGAGTTGAAAGAGGCTGGCCTGGCTTGGAATAACATCTCCATCTATGCAGCTGACAGACAAAAAATGGAAGTCCTTGGTAGATGCCTTGTGTCCCTCATAACTTGACGTGGGTTAAGTAATTGTGAGATCAATATTAAAATGATATCAAGAATAAATATAAAAGGAAACTCAGATTTTTCTAATTCTATTTCCATTTTTACCAAATGATTATACAGTGTCATAAGAAAATGCAGATTTTTAACTGAGTAATTTTAACAGGGTATTATGTTTTTATTATTGTATTATGTATCCAACTGAATTCACTCCAACTAAATACCTATTTGAGGTGATGACTGGCGCATTAAACTATCAAAAACAAGGAAGTGAACAGTTTAGTATAAACTAATGTTAAATGAAAATTAATTAATTATAAAATAATGTTTGAATGTCTTACCTCCGCTTTTCACACCTTGGGGTGGTTTGTATTTGTAGGAGAACATATCTTCCCTGTCAGATTAATGATTCATTGAATTGATTGACAAACCTATAATAGGTGATGACCTAATGAAGTTAATTATATTGATTAGACTTATATAATATATGAGAGTCTATCGAGGACAACTCCTTGTCATTCTCGACGTCTATCATATACACAAAATACCAATAATACTATTACTAAAACCACTACTACCGATAGATAATAGTTGTCATGATGATTAAAATGACGATAATAATAATAATAATAATAATAATAATAATAATAATAATAATATAATAATAATAATAATAATAATAATAATAATAATATAATGAAATGATGATGATGATGATGATGATGATGTGATGGATAATTATAATAATGATGATGATGATGATGATAATAATAATATAATAATAATATAAAATAATAATAATAATAATAATAATAAAAATATAGTAATAATAATAATAATAATAATAATAATAATAATAATAATAATAATAATAATAATAATAGAATCTAAGTTCTTTTTTTTTTGCAACAGGGCCAGTATGGAAAAAATCATTCCAATTCCACTATTTTAGTGGTAGTCTTTATTTAATTGGACCTATGTAATGTGCATGTTGTAACTGCAGTTGCATTTGCAGTATTACTGTAATTGTGCTAAATGACGCAGACCTTCTTTTCTTTTAATCAAAATATGGCTTCCGATTTGTTATAAACCTAATGGGAAACCCGCAATATTTATAGGGAAATAAAGGCTATTACAAAGAGACAGTCATCTAATTTAATTTTTATACTACTATATTGTGGAAATTAACATAGATCGAGACAAATGTTTTGAGCAATCAACAATCAAATTCGGCCAAGTAATAGTATGTAGTTGGCCGCAAATATATGTGGCAACACGGTGGCCAGATGGTGATTCCCAATCATTTGAGCCAATGTGTGCTATAGATAGTTCAAAGATGACGTCACTCATGTCTTTGTTATTGTTTTTTTGCCATCCACGTTTATGAGTAAATGCTCACTGAACTGTATTAACCTGACTATAAACGTTCATGGATACACACAGTTTTGTGTGTTGGTCCGTTATACTTCCAGATGGCAATGTTATGAGCTTCTTAGCCAAGCGCATACTATCCATAGATACCCTTGATTGAAAACAAAAAGTTGATTTGATAAAAATCAAGTTATTTTTGTTAATATGGTTTGCTTTTCTTGATCTATTTCCGTCTATCATATGTGTTATGGCTTGATTTTACATTGTTGTTTTTTCCCAGGCTGGACATCTTTTTTTTTTTTTTGATCGATCGATAACAGTTGATTGTCAATCCTTTTTGTTACTATTGACTATAAATATCCCTTTAAAAAAAAAACAACTGATCAAGTTAGAAGACAGGCAATCCACATGAGACTCTGTTTACAAACTGATAATTTGAATAACGCCTAGTTACGCTACTTATTACAAATATTAACTTGTATGTATATATATATATATAATATATATATATATATATATATATATATATATATATATAATATTTAAGTGAAAAACTTACTCGTAAGGATAGATATTTGTAGATCTAAAGTGCCAGTGTTTATTTACAATCAATCTGAAGAGAAATTGATGGCAATAAGTTATCAAGATATTAAAATATACCATGTCCAAATTAATAAAAAAGTTAACTTATTTAAAAAAAAAAAATTTCTCCTTATTATCATTGAGGGATCTCGAATTGTCGCACAATTTGTTTACCAATACATGTTGTTCATAAATTCATAGTAAAGATAAAATTTAATGGCCTTCTACCACAATCTGGCTTTATGATGGAATGAACCAGAATCTAAAATTAGAATTTAAAGTTAAAACATCTAATATTACAATCCTTTCTCTTTTGTCTCAAATTTATTATGTTAATATAGACTTGAAGTCCCAAATTTTAATACCTTAATTCGATCTGAAAAAGTACCAGTCATGCCACACTGTGACAATATTTTTTTTGTTTTGGCCATAATATTTATCTGCCCATTAAGAACACCAAATTTAAAATCAAGAACAGTTGTATTATTTCAATATTTCTGTATGGATCTGAATGATGGAGGATGACATAAACAAGATGTCTGCATTTCATACAAAGACTCTCGGGAGGACCATGAACATTTACTGGCGTCAATGTGGAATGGAAGACACGACGGCCATCATCATGAGAGGAAGGTGGAGATGGATAGGACATCATAATATGAGGGGAGAAAAGGAGGGAAACATCAACAAAACTGCCTTATATTGGACACCAGGCGGACAGAGAAGTAGAGGGAGTCCTCGGGCAACTTGGAGAACAGTGGAGAGAGAAATGAGAGAATTGAGGAGGGGGGGGGGGTATGTAGGTCCCTGAAGATGATGGTCACTGACAGAGGAAGCTGGATGTTGCTGCCTTACATGCCAACAGGCAAAATGGGCTGTTCGTCAGGGTATACGATTTGAGGTGGTTAGGTATTAAAGCGGTTTCCCTTTACTGAGAGTATACGGGTGCAATACGCCCAGTTGATATGGACTGTATAGATAGTATGAAGTTGACGTCACTCAAGTCGTTATTATTGCTTTTTGCCATCCGCGTTTGTGAGTAATTCTCACTAAACTGTATTAACCACACTATAAAAGTTCATGGTTACCTATGGTTTTGTGTGTTGGTCCGTTATACTACCGGATGCCAATGTTGTGAGCTTCTAGCCCAGCGCATACTATGTATAGAAAATTTGTTAAAGGGTATATGGAGAAAGTCTAAATCATAACAATTGTCACTCATCTCCTCAATCTTTTATTACAGTGGAGTTAAGATAAAATATCGCCAGTAAGAAACGTTTCATCCAGAGCTATTTTCCCCCCATATTAGCTTCAATCAGCCTGGTCAAAATAAGCACAAATCAGTCTCTCTCCAGTTAAAATAAACTGGTAACTGCCATATTAGCCTTCTTTTCCCACCCCCACGCGCCAATTCCTCCTCTTCCGCCCCCCCCCCCCAAATAAAAAAAATAAAACGTAATGTAGGCTACCAAATAAAAAGACTAGGCATGATGCATCATTGAAAAGTGTCATGCACTCATTTTTTTCATGAATAAGAGAGGCTACTGAGCTTTTACTCATCACTCATTTTGAAATGAAAGTTATTTCCATTGACATTGGATACAATATCTTGCTTAATTAAGATAAACTTTTTTTCTGGTCCAAAAGAGTTTATCTTAAGTGAACTCTTCTGTAACACCAAGGTAAAATAGATTATAAATATTGAATTAGTAGGAAAATACGAAATTTGTAGTAAAAATTACGAAATTTATAGTCAGAAATGTATGTGAGCAGATATGTTTTGTTTGTTTGTTTGTTGCTTTAGGTCTCTTCCAACACAATTGAGGTTATATGAGAGACCGCTGAAACAAAAAAACAAACAATCTAACAAAAATAGTACAAATGTCAATCAAAATCATAACTAAAGATATCATAAGCTAAATTATAAATAACCAAGAACAAACAGGCAGAGGATTACAGGAAAAAAATATCCCCTGTCAAAAATACAATCACAAACCAAAGAAGCAGGATAGGCTAGTAAAGAGAAAAGAAACGACATCACTATCGGATCGTACACCCATGCGAACATCATAGGTATATGATTCAAGGGTGATGCTCCCATCCAACCACCCGCTGAGCAGATATGTGAAAGTGTGCGAATAATTTTAACTACACTGTAGGAGCTTTATGCAATTGGTTTATAGAAATGTTCTTGTTATTAAAATATGAAATTTATAATTAAAATTACGAAATTCAAAGAACAAAAAGATGAAATTCATTATACTCAAAAATATAAAATTTATAGTGAAAAATATATTACATTCAGAATGTGAAGCTCGGGCTAAATTTAAATGCTTGATTAAGGAGAATAAATGTAGTCCTTAAATTGCTAACATCTTAGGTAAATACCTAATACTAACAATTTAAAATTCTATTTCACTATTTCATATCTGTTACATCCTGAATTTATCCCAGATTGAAGCGATTAATGATGAATATAATAATATTTTGTGGACTGTAGATAAAACTCCATTTATAAAGATACAATATTTTTTAATGTATCAAAAAGATCATAAGATGTAAGTTCAAAACATTTTGAATGAATTTGCAGATTTCAGATATTTTGACAAGTCCATCTTAATTTTTAGACGAAATTTAAAAACATAGCTTGTTACAGGAATAATATAATATGAGTATGATGAAGATGGTGAATGGTGTTATAGGGGAATGGTGAAAGTGAAGGATTGTAACGAAAATATTAGGAAGGTTGATGATGATGATGATGATGATGATGATGATGATTATGACGATGATGATGATGATGATGATGATGATGATGATGATGATGATGATGATGATGATGTTGTTGTTGATGCCAGTTTTTTTTTTTTACGATAACTACTATGTGACTAGTGTGCATCTTGTGTGAGTGTGTCTATGTCAATATTGTATTGTTATAAATGTGTCACCAAATGACAAATTGCCACTTTTTTTGGGGACAATAAAGATATATTATTATTATTATTATAAAATGTTCTGTTAGCAAAATAATTTGATAGTAAGTCATTGCTATCTCCACCTCCTCCACACGAAACCCTTGACTCAACCTCCAAACCTAAATCAAAACCTTGGTCCAAACCGGCTTTTACCGTGATAGATATTTTTTCACTATATGAATCTCAAACTTTGCTACAATCAGGTCTTAACACGTTTTTTTTCTGTTATTGATTTTTCATTAATCTCCTAGAATTGTATCATTCACATTGTTATCTTGTACCAGTGCCTGCTCCCAAACTTTTCACTATTTAAATTTTGCCTGATCCTTCATTTAAAATGCGTTTATAAAAGCCCATCTGCTTCTTTAGCTATCATTATAATTGCCAGCATTTCTGCTTGCATATAGAATACTCACAGCATATAGAATACTCACAGCTGTATGATGATTGTGAAAAAAATGTTTAGTCCTAAAACAACAGGAGCGCAAATGAAAACGTGCAATACTTCATGGGGAATAATATCGTCCGTGAATTTGTATTTAGGCCTTCCCACAGTAAGCATCAGTGTGGTCACAAAACTCAACAGAACAATAACGTGAAGTCTTGTTATCTTAAGTGCCTGCAAACCAAAATGCAAAATTTAGCAAAAACACGATGACCTCAATTGTTTCATAAAATTTTAAAACATACAATTGGGAATATATAAAATGTTACCCACGTTGAGACTATAGTCTTACATAATTTCTTAGTTTTCTGTTTGAAATGATTGGTGATGAAAAAGGCCTGCCAACCCTTCACATTCCGAAGGTCAAACAAAAAAGTCAGGCAATTGGAATTTGAGACAAAAATTTATAATTCCCTATAAAAATTACCACCCACCTTGCCTCCAAACGTATAAAGGCAATATTTTGGCACAGCTGGTAAAACTATCACATGTGTTAGGTAATCGAATGGGGAAGGTGGAAACAAGTGCAGTTAGTTTTCCCCGCTTACCTACTTTTTGCCAATCATTAAAAACATTTTTTTTTCACGTTTTCCATCCCATCCATGCTTTCTTATCATTATCATCATTTTTGAAAATCATAAATTTAGAGACAATGGCGGAATGGAAAAGTAAAAATAAAAGAGTTGGCAAGTATGGACAAAGGAACCCCTATTTGCAAAAGTGAGTAGCACGAAGCACGAAACAATGTCAATTTGTGAGCATTATCAGCGATGAAATGAAATTTTTTTTACTTAAACGGTTGCGAATAGGCCACACGACTATTCACACACGTTTGTCAATAGCTTCCACGCTATTCGCAAACGGTTTAAAATTTGAAAGGTTAGCAGTTTGGCCAGTGTTTCCCCAATGTCTTTTTGAGTCCCGCTCCACTTTTTTTCCGAGACAAATTTGTTGGTAACCCACCAAGGAAAACATTTATAATCCTATAATGACTTGTAGCAAAATAACTTTTATGATGGGCCGTCATTACTCGGAACTTTAATCTAGTCATTATTAGGACCGCCCCCCCCCCCCCCCTCTGCCCCTGGCTGCCAATAATTTCATCGTTATTCGGACCCGAGTGACACGTGCCTCAGTGGGAATTAGTGCTTGTGGGAGGAAGTCAATGGATATTAGCGCTGATGGTAGGGTCTCATTGGATAATAGCAATGTTGACAGGAATTCAGTGAATATTAGTACTGGTGGTAGGTACTAAGTGAGGTGGTAGGGACTCAGTGGATGATAGCGTTGGCTTGGCCTTTGTGATCTTCTTCTGAGCAATTTAAAAAAAATTTTTTTTTTCTCTCTGATCATTTGTTCGTGTTTCTGAGCGAGATTATTGATATATATATATATATATATATATATATATATATATATATATATATATATATATATATATATTTTTCTTTTTTTTTGTCTCTGATTATTTCTTGTTTCTTAACGGGATTTCCTATTCTTTTTTTCTCCTTTTTTGCCTTGATTATTTTGTTTCAGAGCAAGATTTTTTTGGGTATAATATAACTTTTTTTTCTCTTTGATCATTTGATCGCTTTCTGACTGAGGAGATTTATTTATCTATTTATTGTTTTGGTTTATTTATATCTATTTATTTATTTAGTATGCACTTTTTGTTGCCTCTGATTGTTTGCTCTGTTTCTAGTAAGACTTTCATTTTCTCTTTTCCCTATGTCTCTGAGCGAGATTTAAAAAAAAATTATTTTAAAAAATTTTAACAATCGAAAAAGATTGGATAGGGCAGGGGTTTGACAAAATGCAATATCTTATAGAAAGCAACTAAAAGAAAGAGAAAATAAAGATCAAAAAGAAAAAAAGGGGTGGGGCATTTTAAATAAGAAAGGGGGGGGGGGGGGGAATAAAAATATAAATTAAAAAGAAAAAGGGAACAAAAAAGTGGCGGCGATGTTTTGTTGTTTAAGTAATTTTATACATGTATGGATACTTTATTAACTTTACTTATTTCTATGTGCATGTCGAACGTTTTCACTTCTCGAAAGAGAATAAATGTCAAACAGAGCGGTGTTTCAAAAAAGGGTCTGTGTATAATCACCGGGTTAATAAATGTTTGCGAATAGAATAGCCAGTAGGCTATTAGCAAACGTTTGTGAATAGACACTCCGTACAATTTATAGTATAAATGTTGCTGCTCGAAGCTCGAAGAAATAAAAAATAACGTGAAGTTGAATGTAAGCTTCAATTTAGTTACAAAAACAGATCAAATGAACGTTTCGGGTTTCCCCTTTATCAACAAAACAGGATGATTGAAACACCACATCTGTTGTGTTTCAATCATCCTGCTTTGTTGATAAAGGGGAAACCCGAAACGTTCATTTGATCTGTTTTTGTAATTAAATTGAAGCTTACATTCAACTTCACGTTATTATTCGTACAATTTATAGTATCATAACAGATCAACTCACCACTGGGCCATCTCCGGGCAGAGAGATTAAGACGGAGAAAAGAGTGTGATATTTCTTTAGATTGTGTCCAAATTTATCTATGAGGCATATGTTGAAGGATGTGTGCGATTCAGAAATCAGACACGTCTGAGAAGTTATTTGTTTGGAAAACCAGTCTTTGAAATAAACGCGATAAGTCCGGTTCTTGTCAGCATCATACACATCTATATAATGTAGACCCCTAGTGGAGAAAATGGATTATCATTAGAGAATCATGTATCCAATAAACGACTTTTGTAGAATTATTATTTTGGAGTTAATCATTAGATTGGGTTCTCAATTGGTCAGGAGTTCCAATAGCTTAGCTGATAGGGTACACAGTGCATAAACAAAGGGATCAATATCAATCCCACTTGCAGTTGAGCTTGTTCTGATCTTCCAGAAGTGATTGGGAAGCTGGGTCTGTTAGATAAGGCAGAAAGTACTTTTAAATAGGCTAATGTCCTATCCAAAGGGTAGCAAACATTTGCTACTGTCTGTTTTAACACTTAAGACCGGATAAACTGTTTTGTGACGCTTCATTAAAATAATTAATTAATATCTTATACGACACAAAGCTGGTTGAGAAAAACAAATAACGTGGAACACAATATAATCTTTCTGTGTAAAACCTGTATGTTATGGGAAAAAAACAACAAAACAACCCACCATCTCATATTGTGCTTTGATAGGTCAATCCTCACAACTACTGATTGGAGGCGCCCGGGATCCATGGCCATGCTGGCCAAAAACCAAGATTCTGAAGACCTCTGAGGAATGGAAACACAAATTGAATAAACAATATTTAAAAAATAGATTTTTTATAGCACAACAACAACAACAGCAGCTACAACCACCACCACCACTACTACTACTACTACTACTACTACTAACTAACTAACACACTACTACTACTACTATACTACTATTACCACCACCTACTACTACTACTACTACTACTACTACTACTACTACTACTACTACTACTACTATAGCACAATATCAGAGAAATGCAAAGTGATTGACTACTACTACTACTACTACTACTACTACTACTACTACTACTACTACTACTACTAGTGCAACAACTACAACTACAACTACAACTACTATTACTACTACTACTACTACTACTACTACTACTACTACTACTACTACTACTACTACTACTACTACTATTATTACAACTAATAAAAACATAAACAACAATGTTGATAATAGTAATAATAATAATAATAATAATAATAATAATAATAATAATAATAATAATAATAATAATAATAATAATAATAATAATAATAATAATAATAATAATAATAATAATAATAATAATAATAATAATGATAATAATAATAATGATATGCTACTGTAGCGGCTATGTGGTCTAGTGGTATGTCACTTGCTTTCGGATCGGAAGGTCCTGGGTCGAGCCTCGCACTCGGTGCATAGTTGAGCCCTTGGAAAAGGCTCTTTATTCTCTCACCGTACTCAGATGTAAAATGAGTACCTGGCCGTTAACAGCATTGTCTCTGTCCGATAAAAAATTGTAATATCGTCTAATAGGCGTCATGTCCCGTCCTGCTTGTTAAGTGTTGCTGTTAACGTTTAGTGGATATTGCGCTATATAAAACCTCAATAATAATAATAATAATAAAATAATAATAATAATAATAATAATAATAATAATAATAATAATAATAATAATGATAATAATAATAAAAGTTTCATTCAGCTCAGCGCAATATTCACCAAATATGCTTAAAGATTTACAAGGGACATGGGACCAATGAAATGCATACCATGCAGGACAAGACACGAGTAACACGTCAGATATTCATTGGACATCTGTGTGCAATTAATGAATAGAAGAATATTTATAAAGAGCCTTTTCCAAGAACAACTTTGCCCTGCCCTCGGAGAGACTCAAATCAAGGACTTACCCTGTCCCAAGGCAAATCTTATACCACAAGACCACAAAGCTCACGACTTACAAGAAAGTGACAGCCATTATCCAGGATCATTTCACCACTGGATCCATTGTCTCCAAAGAGTACAATTGAAGCACAACCCTTCAACCCAGCATTGGGAAAAGCTGAAGTCTTCACACAAATCATGAATTGATATCTGTCTCTAGGATTGAAGTGGTTGCCGGCTAAGTGAGTACGAAACTTGAAAAGTGTAAGACAAAAGAAACGATTCATTAAATTTTACTATCTATTTCCAAATAACATTTCTGCGATGTAACTGTTACTTGTAGTTGTAGAGATGCACTCTGACCTAAAAACTAGTAAGTTCATTTCTTCTTCTCCACATTCTGGGCTCTTTCTGTTCAAAATGGCGGTGTTGTTGAATGTTATGAAGTTGGATGAGCGTGTGTTAGTTTGAGAATGACAGAAAAAAGGGATGATTGCAAGATATTGTGTGACTGAGAATTAAGATTTTGAATGTTTTATTGTCTCCTTAAAGACTAAAACTTGACTAGGTCTTGTATTTGTATTTTCCAGCAATCAATAAAACTTTTTCCCCCTGTTTTTTTTCAAACTTGCTCATTCGACCATCACCTTTTATCCCGAGAGCTGACATTATTGTCATGAATATTTCCTGTTTCATCATTTAGATTCAAAGTATGCTCAGTGTTTAAAATAAAAGTTCACTCTCTCTCTCTCTCTCTCTCTCTCTCTCTCTCTCCCCCCCCCCCCTCCTCCCCCTCTCTCTCTCTCTCACTCTCCTCTCTCACTCTCTCTCTCACTCTCTCTCTCCTCTCTCTCCTCTCTCTCTCTCTCCCCTCTCTCCTCTCTCTCTCCCTCTCTCTTCACTCTCTCTCTCTCTCTCTCTCTCTCCCCCTCTCTCTCTCTCTCTCTCTCTCTCTCTCTCTCTCTCTCTCTCACTCTCTGTGTGCGTGCGTGGTCGCGTGCGTAGTTTGTTACCTGACGTGAAAGTTGGAACATTTTCTTATATCAATTGGCAAGCAAAAAATCCTCAGTTCTTAAAATGAATTTGCTCTCATTATCTTATCTATGGGGCGGATTTTCAAAATTCAAAAAGTGTTCTCTGTGACTATCAGAATACTTTATGAAAAAGTAAGAGACACCCGTTGTGAATATTTATAAATTGTCTCTTGTGGTACTGCAAATAATATAAAAATTCTATAAATGCAGTATAACTGTAAATTACGCAAAACAGTGCTCTTAATGGAGTACTGCTGCAAACAACAAATGCTATTTGCATTACTACTACAAATAACAAAAACCATACTTGTGCAAACAGCAGTGGCCTTGTTTAATATAAAAAGGAAGTCAAATCAAATGGAAACAATAGTCGTTCAGAGCCAATTGGCCCATGGAGTCGGATATTATCTCAGTGTCCTAAGGTGAAATGGATAATAGTTATTGATTGCTACCCTTTGGATAAGATGCTAGACTATCGCAAAGCACCAGATCTAACAGACCAAGCTACCCAATCACTGATGGAAAGGGGGGGGGGGGGGGGGTTCAGAAAAAAAAAACATCGACATCACACGGGATCGAACTCTGTCCCTTTGCATGTGAAGCGAGTACTCCACTAACTGAGCAATTGGGATAATAATAATAAAATAATAATAATAAATAATAATAAAATAATAATAATATATAAATAATAATAATAATAATAATAATAATAATAATAATAATAATAAATATATAATATAATAATATAATAATAATAATAATATATAATAATAATAATAATAATATAATAATAATAATAATAATAATATAATAATAATAATAATAATAATAATAATAATAATAATAATAATAATATAATATAATAAAATAATAATAATAATAATAATATAATAATAATAATAATAATAAATAATAATAATAATAATAATAATAATAATAATAATAATAATAATAATAATAATATAATAATAATAATAATAATAATAATGATAATAATAATGATAATAATAATAATAATAATAATAATGATAATAATAATGATAATAATAATAATAATAATATAATAATAATAATAATAATAATAATAATAATAATAATAATAATAATAATAATATAATAATAATATAATAATAATAATAATAAAATAATGATAATAATAATGAATAATATAATAATAATAATATAATAATAAATGTACATTTATATAGAGCTTTTATGCTGAAGCTTCGATGCGCTTCACATTGACCATCAGTAAAAAACATATACTGCAGATTCGGACATACGAACAAAAGCTCACACGCATCCAATTACCCACACACTCACACACACACATACACACACACACATCCATATACACACTGTACATAAATATATTACTCACAAACACAAACGCACACGTATATATATATATATATATATATATATATATATATATATATATATATAATATATATATATATATATATAATACACACAATACACACAATTAGGGATCCTCCTAATAAATAGAAAGATCCTCTAAAATACAAGCGAAAATGTGTTTGATCAGACCAGGTAGTGTTTTTCTCAATAGTTTTTAATGTGATTATTTACTTTTGCTCATATAATCGATATTCGTAGTAAATGATTGACTATGTCTATAATTATAGTCAGATTTTTAACGAGTGGCGCGTTTTTTTCTTCTTTTTCTCAGCTGTCCCTCAATGCACAGCTTCAAAAGTTTGTATGAATCTTTGAACCAATTTGTCTTAATCAAAAATATTTTTTCATTAATTGCAAAACAATAGGAAAGGATTTCGCTTATAACAGCTATATTAAAATCGATAACTGGTAAGGATCGTAACTCACAGATGACTTACAATTTCAAAATTATGACTTTTCAGCTTATACAGTTTGAAGGAATTCGTTAAAATGGAAAGTTCGGTTAATTGAAACTTAAACGATATACATTCAGTATCTGATTATAAAAAATTGAGAAGTGGAAGAAGAGCTTCAATTTAAGCGTTTAAGATAAAGTAGATGATATATAAATTAGACAAATAACATCTGAGATGGATGGAATCAGCAATATCCGATTCTTTCATATATTTGTATTTATTAAGCGAGTTATTTTTATCGTGCCAAATAACACGTGACAAAGTAAGCAATCCTTAACTATCAGACATCTCCATTTTATTACTATCATTACACAATGCTGAAAAATACAAGTGAAAGTGAACATTACGCACTTTTTTATTGCGAAATTTATAGAAATAGCTTGTCTTTATGCCAATTTAAATTCTAAGAATGGGGCGTATGTAAGAGTGTAAGCTTATGTAAGAAGTTTACGCAATAATTATACAATCAATAACAATACACATTATTTGGAGAGTGAAAGTGTAAATGTTATCCTGAGTCAATAGGAAAAAATACAAATTTTTAACGTCGTTTGGAGGGGTGTTCTCAAAAGCACTGGATTGCGCATCGAATCATTATATTCACGGGCCTCACAACACCATCATTTCCACCATCTTGAAAACCACTGAATAACGACATCCCTGGATAATGAGATGTTGTTATCCAGAGGTCGAACTGTAAAGATTTTTTGGAGATTAAAATTATATTTTTTGATGACTAAACAAACATTAAATCTTACGTTATTTTTCAAGAGGATATCGCTTTTCCTAGCAAAAACCATAAAGGCGAGGTATGCAATCCACAATCCTATGACAACAGTCGTCACAAAATATTCCTTTTTTTCGGACGGTTTGATAACTGCTTGTAAGCGGGACTTAATTCTGTTGTCAATAAGATCACTGGCAGATGTGATGTCAGCAGAGAACAAACCCACTGACCTTTTGCAGGTGCATACAAATTTCTCATCTGTCAGTTTGGTTGGAGTCTGTTGGGAAAAACGTAATGGGACAATGAGATTCATCAAATGGAAGTGTATTTTATATATTCGTATACCAGATTGGATTATTATAAAATAATAGTTGCTTTAACCCGTAAGAATCAGTGACCTGCCACCTCAATCGGGTGCAATGATTACGGTGAAGAAGATGGTGAATATGATATATGATATTCGATTCCCAAGTTGAGGCAGACCACATTTCTGGAATGGTTTTATTTCTTGTATTTTTCTTTCCTACTTTGCCTGGCACTGTTTTAAACACACTTTTTCAGATCTTTGTCATACACCAGTGCCTGCTCCCTAATTTTTCACTTTGATATTTCCGAAAATGATAATAGAGCTACTCGAATGTCTTTGTCCTCGTTCTCTCGTGCTCAATGATTTTGTAATATGATGCAAGAAGGGTCCAAAGCGGAGACGAGTACCCTTATGAAGGGTATAAAATCATACATTAAATCGTCCCAAATATCGGTAACCTCTGTGGGTAATAGTAGCATGTCTGACCGGTAATCAAGAGATATGAGGTTTGATCCTTAGTCAAAGCAGGCTGAATTTTTGGGATAAATATTCTTGTATATTTCTTCCTTAACTTGTCTGGCACTGTTTCATACACACTTTTTTTATCTTTATCACACACCAGTGCCTGCTACCTATTTTTTCTCTCTGTTTGTAATGTTTTATTGCATTTTGAATACATGGGATTTGTATCTGCTATGGTCAGCTTCGTGTGTGAAATAAAGTTGTGCACATAAACAAATATTTTTTATAGGGTCGAAAATCAAATGCAATACTGCATGTGTCGTTACTGATAAGTGGATTGTTGGTGCAATGTTTTGTGTGTTGGATAATTGTAAGAGTGAGTTGCATGTAGACATTTTCTTGTAAATATGTGTGGCAGAGTGGTTGCTATTGCCTACTGTGATAGGCCTGTGGTGTAATGCGGTGCTGAGTCAGAATTTTGTCTAATTCAGAATAAATATGATTATCCCTGAGAGTGAGTAGTTTGAACATAAGGTTTAATATATTTCTCCTCTGCATTGTGAAGTTTGTTGTTGTATTCTACTGTCTCTGCAAAAACAAGCAAAATAGAAAATCGTTAATCTTTTCTTTTACCTATATCTTGATATTTTTTTGAAGAACTGATATGCCTTTTTACTAATTCCCTAAATTTATGACGTATCTGGCTGTGTAGGAATACGTCTTTCTAGAGACTGGGCAGCGTCGTTTATGGTGCTTGAGGACTATCCCTAATAGTATGTGTAGAAATGGAGTAGAAATGGTCCAGCTGGATGTGTAGAAGAGGTGTGTGAATAGAGCTGTGATGTCGAGCTGCTGGCTTCTAGTCACCCTTGTGTTGTGATGGTAAAGCATTATAATCTCTGTGAAATGCGTCTGGTGTTCGCTGCTCAAATGATAATGTGCTGTTATTTGTGTTCATGCATCACCTATGCATGAACGGATGCATGGAAATGTGCCTTGTGGTCCTGGAACGTCATAGCTCTTGCAGAGGAAATCATATCCTTTGTTTAGAAAAATAAACAACTTCCAATTTATTTTTCTCTCCAGCAATAATAATAATATTAATATTAATAATAATAATAATAATAATAATATAATAATAATATAATATATAATATATATATATAGTAGAAAGTAGTAGTAGTAGTAGTAGTAGTAGTAGTAGTAGTAGTAGTAGTAGTAGTAGTAGTAGTAGTAGTAGTAGTAGTAGTAGTAGTAGTAGTGGTAGTAGTAGTAGTAGTAGTAGTAGTAGTAGTAGTAGTAGTAGTAGTAGTAGTAGTAGTAGTAGTATCGTTCGGCTACACTTCTATGTTCAAGGTATCAATCCAGGTTCTGAAGTCATCATCACATTTGTTGATGGTTTCAAACCCCCCTTCAAGTTTTGTCTCTGGGCAATCTAGTACGAGGTGGTTTGCATCTTGTGGTGCTTGGTTGCACTTTGGGCATGTTGGTGATTCTCATAGCCCCCATATGTGCATGTTGGCAGCTGTTCTTGTATGTTTTGACCGTAGTCTATTTGCAGCTACCCAGTATTTTCTTGGTTGATCCCGTAGACCTGGGAGACTTTTACAGGGATCTTCAATTAGTTCCCCTCCTGTTGGTTTATTCCTTTTCCATTCCTCGCACCAGACTTCTTGCGTGTTGTAGTTTTCTTTCTTTGATAGGTAGAAAGGTGAACGAGATTTTAGTCTGATGTTGGGGGCGCAGTTTTGTATATGGTTTGCAGAGGAGTTCCACTATCTTCTTCAGCTCTGGATATCCATTTCTGTGTTGCATCCTCTCTCCTCAAGTGGGGTGGTGCTATAGCGCCCATGACTGGCAGCCATTGTGTTGGAATTGATTTCAGGCATCCAGTTACTATTCGCATCGAGTCTCCTAGTTTCGCATCAACAAGGTTTGTATGGGCACTTCTCGTCCAAACAGGAGCACAATATTCTGCCACACTGTAGCAAAGGGCCAGGGTTGATGTTCTGATAAGAGTTTGCGATGCTCCCCATGCTGTTCCTGCCAGTTTTCTCCTGCTACCGGATCAGCACATTGCCGTCGTGCAGGAGCTCGCGTGCCCCAATGACCCTGAAGGGGATACCAGCTTGGATGCAATCGTGCTGGAACAGCAACAGGATAGGGACCAGACGAAGGATGATCCAACCCGGGGTTCAGACAAGGATTGCCTTTTCCTGACCCACACTTCTAATAATGAATAATAATAATAATAATAATAATAATAATAATAATAATAATAATAATAATAATAATAATAATAATAATAATAATAATAATAATAATAATAATCTTAATAATATACAATAATACTGCAATTCATTAATAATAATTAATAATTAATAATAACTAAAATTGAACAATATTTAATCATAATATATTATTATATCTATTTAATTATATATCAATATCTATATTCGTAATTTTAATAATATATTATAATAATAATAATAATAATAATAATAATAATAATAATAATAATAATAATAATAATAATAATAATAATAATAATAATAACAATGGTGCATGATCTGCTTAACATCTTGTTTAATTTAAACCAAAATAAATGCCTATGTTGCTGCGTGGTCTCTCATAGCTGCCCTTGCCCTTTCAGAAGTATTCATTCTTTGAATTGGGTCGTTCCAGATTTGCTACCTGCAATATCATTTTCAGGGAATTCTTCCTGTGGCCTCCTCCGAGATTAAGCCAAATCTTATTTTAAGGTATGGTCCTGGTGTTATCGTGTCATGTCAATGCACAGTTTGCCCATCTAAAAGTTTTCTAAAAAGAAGCCTAGTTCAATAATCTTTCCAAATGGTACACTCACATCAGAAGTGTCGTTAAAGCGTGTGAAATTGGACGCAATCCTTTTTTCCTAGCTCCCTCACTGTTTTCTCATTATCAATGGAAATCCCAACATCTATTGCTGGAAGCCAACTCAGCCCTTTTGTGACTTAGATTTTTTCTTGTGTAAATTTGAGTTTCTGTTTTGTCGTTGACTTTGTTATCATTTATTGTCTTTTTCTTATTTGTATTGAGCTTAGTTCTGATGCTATTTGAGTGCGTCTGTTTCTTGGTGTGTAGAACCTGCCATGTTGTGTCATATGTTCTGTAGGATGTGCATTCGTTTTTATTTTGTGATGTTACTAGCTTGTATTAAAATGCGTTTCTGTTTTAATCTTCCATGTATGAGAGGGGGATGTCCTACAGATTTTACAACTGACAACACCTTCAATTGACTGGTTATAGAGCGTCCTTTTTATCAGTTTGGTTGTAAGTTTTTTCCCCATTTGATTAGGGCGCACTGTGCGACTTATTCAGTATGTTGTTAATGGTTGTCCTTTTCTTTATCATTGGCGATGTTGTGCTATCTGCTGTTTGTTTTCAGTTAGTGTCGATGTAAGAAGGCTGTCCCTGAAGAAGTTAAATAAGGCCGTAGCTCCGAAATCTGGTCAGTAGATTCAATGAAACTTATACAGCAGATTTACATACTATAATGTGTCTACTGCTCTACGTAATTGTCATGCTGATCGATGCATTTTCCCCACCCACCGCAACAGGAAGGCAAACAAACCCTCCCTAAAAAATTGACGTCATGACTCAACATCTGATTTCAGGTCATTGCCGTCCACGGATCGTTTTCCATCCAAGTGGCGCTTCGATATCCTAACAGATGAAAGTCGGATCGTGCCAGATCAGAGATATGAGGAGGATATGGTAAAAATTCCCATCCATGAGTTTTAAGCCAGTTTTATGTGATGTTTGCGTATGTGATGTTGCGTTGTCATGATGGAAAACAACGCCTTCGCTTAGCCACCACTGCCTCTTTTGCCACACAGCCTTCCTCAACTTGTCCAATGTTTCGCAATATCTCGCTGCATTTATTGTCCGATCACGTTTTGAAAATACCAACCAAAAGAACATACTTAGCATCCCAGAACACAGTGGTCTATTTTTTCTGCATGAGACCATCTATCAGCTGCTTTGGAATCCATCGGGCTGACACCTTTCTAAATTGCAAATGTTCGGTAATTCTATAAACAGCGGATTTGGAAATTCCAATTCAAAAGGATTGATCTTGACCTTTAAGTATACTGTCCTCCCGAACCATGCTGAATGTTCTCTTGTGAATGGGAAGACAATGACCTTGTGCGTGGCTTATCCTGCATGGCAGATCGACCTTGTTGAAGTTCTTTAAACTAGAAAGTTACCGTACCTGTTTCTAGCTTATAACATTTTCCCCATAAACGATTACGAAATCTGAATGAATTTCTTAAGGATGTCTTTCTTGATCGCTCAGAAATCGTATGACCGCACAAATGTTTTCTAAAAAAATTGCTTCGCAATTGTTTCCTTTGTTACAGTGAAAAAATTCCCTCCCAATCAAACGAGGAAACAGCATAGCTGACGGGAGCTACTCCAATAAAATATATTTTAAGTTCAAGACTAGGAAATACAAAACGGTTCTAGATCTATCTATTTTTTCTAGCGTACACGTTTATAAAATCAGAAAAAAACTTGCAACAAATTGCCTAAAACTGCAGATTTTGCATCAACAATCTAAATCAAAGATTTTTCTGCGTTTTTGACGTCGCAATGAGGCCGCAAGAAATGCAAAAACTGCCATGCTAGTTTAAAGTGAATATGGTTAGAATTTGATTATTAATCAGTTATGGATTCTTTATTCATTCATCACAAAAGGGCAAATCAATCTAAATAAAATGTTATAATTTAAACACTTAAGTCAATTAACAGCATCTATTTCATCCAAACATGACACTGGATTGATATTAAAATGGTATCTTAACATGAAAGATGGTGGTATCAGCACTGTGTGCTGCTTAAGCACCAATTAATTAAGTAGTCTTACACAGATTTTTTGATTCCATTCAAAGGTCGATCTATCCAAGTAGGCACATCTACTTTCTATCAAACTTATCTCAATTCCTTCAACCTCAAACCTTCCTGCTGTCTGATTATTCCAAATGTCTTCTATCTTTAAAAGGAAAATGTATCCAGATCCTGGATATTTGAACAAGTATGACTGGATGGAATAAAAACAAATGAATTAAACAAGATTTAATGCAATATAATGTTTCATAGATTTGTTTTTAAATTATAAATGTGACCCATCTCCTTGATCTGGTTTTATGATGGGATGAAACAGTTGTCAGAAATTATGAATTTAGGTTTAATAAGACCAGAAAAACGCCAAACAATATTTTAAAAATTGAATGGTCTATATTCATTTGCTGAAATAATGTATATAAACTTAATCCCAAGTTGTAGGATCTGAATTCGGTTGCTGAAATTATGTAATGATGTATATAGACAACCCTAAGTTGTAAGATCTAAATTCATTTGATGACATAATGTCAATACACTTAACCCTAAGTTGTAGGATCTAAATTCATTTGATGACATAATGTCTATACACTTAAACCCAAGCTGCAGTAAATTAATTAATTTGCTGAAATAATGTATATAGATATAGACAACCCCAAGTTGTAGGCTCTGACTCCAGTTGCCCAAGTTAAAGAACTTCAGTTGCTGAAGTAATAAAGTATATAGACTTAACCCCAAGTTAAAGGATCTAAATTCAGTTGCTGAACTTATAATAAAGTATATATACTTAACCCAATTGTGTAGCATCTGAATTCAGTTGGTGAAGCAAAGCAAAACAAATTTAACCCAAGTATCCTACCATTGACTCCTAACATGATATCAGTTGGAAGTAGTGTGTCATATATTATGAGAAATGTGAAAATCAACCCTGTGATTCGTAGGTTATCTTACAGAATGTGATGATTTGTGTGCCCAATATTTCTTTGTCGTTGTTGTTGTTGAACACATGTACACATTTGTGTAAACAGTGTACCATAACTCTTTTACTGTCAATGAACGACGACAACAAATCCTACATAGTTCGTTTACACATGAAGTATGACACTCAAATGTGTAAGCCATTTTCATACTAAATTGTCAGTAACCTATTAATCAGTGACAAATTTTAACCTTACCCGTGAGACGAAATAAAATGAGAAAATATCAGTCTTCGAAACATTGTACATTTTTTAAATAGTCAAAAATTTGAAATTTTGATGGCATATTTTTAAAGTACTGAAGCACTTACTCACAAAATATTAAAGAGATTGTAAGATATTTACTTTAAAAACATAATTAAAACTTCAAACTCAGGTTGCACCGTGCATTTTAACAATAAATATAAACGTTTCCACAATAATACATATATAATACAAAAATACATATATCCATCAGAACGATACAACAGACAGTAACATGATTTATCTCCAACATGTGATTTTTTCCCACATAAGTGTATACTTGACAAAGGAATGATGGTGAGAACGTATGCAATTAATGCAAATCGTACTCAGTCACGGCTACCGCTCACCCAGTCAGCTTGACCCAACCGACCAAACGTTACCTGTGCGCAGTGACTCATAACCACTCAGCTAAGATTCAGGGTTTGTGGCCAAATATTATGCAACCGTGTCTCATATAGACCAGCTAACCTTGGGAATCCCTAAAGGACCATTATAAGTCCTTTATTTTTTATTGTTTACATTACAATCTTCATGTTGGTTTAATATCCAAAGTTTGTCTATTTGCAGATGGCACTGCACTCTGTAAGCACACCCGTTCAATTGAATATAGTATCCATACTAAAAAAATTGAATTGGCAAAACTAGAAGCATGGGAGAAAACATGGCTTATGAGCTTCAATGTGAGCTATATTAACGTTCTGTCAATGTAAAACAAAAACAAAACAAAAAAGAGTAAAAACACATGGAAACTCTAAGTACTACCTTTATGGCCAAACATTAGATAAAAGTCAAATCTTCTAGATATCTTGGGAGTAGATTTTACCAGTAACCTCAAATGGAAATAACATATCTCAAATATAACATCAAAGCCAAACAAACCTAGTGCGTTCTAAACACAAAACATGGATAGCTGCCCCATTAAAACTCAAATCCCCACCTACAAAATTATAGTAAGGAAAATCCTGGAATATACAAGCATGGTATGGGGGCATTTACACCAAAACTGATATCAACAGGATCGAAATGCTACCAAATAGTGCTGCAATGAGACTAAGGAATACTTTCATTACAATACACACTATCAGAAAGCTAATGTCTGGAAAAAATGCAAAATCATCGCAAAAAAAAAAAACAACAAAACAACAAGATACAGTATCATGTACTTTCCAAGAAATTAATATAGACAACACCATTATAAAACTGCCTAATTACATAAACCAGAAAACAGACTAACAAGAGGACAAGACAACAAATTATCAATTCCATCATCAAGAACAAACACCCGCCTTCACCCTCTCTTTCATGGAATGAGCTCCCCCAAGAATTGGTAGAAACTAAAAACAATAAAATTTACAAATATCTTAGAAACGTTAGACAATTTCTAATTAATGAAATGATCACAGTGTGTATTTGAAATGTATGTTTATGTTTTTTGAAATTCATAAATGTGACTTGTAGTTTGGATCCTCTATTTAAAAGGATAACACAACGACCAGGCGGAAGAAGAAGAAGAAGAAGAAGAAGAAGAAGAAGAAGAAGAAGAAGAAGAAGAAGAAGAAGAAGAAGAAGAAGAAGAAGAAGAAGAAGAAGAAGAAGGGACTTTGAAATTGTTTCTTGCGGGGTTTATTCGTGAGTGACTGTTGAAAATGAAAATCCTCTGCAGGCATCAAAGGGCACGCATAGGTCATCAAAAGATGTTTATATGATTGACATGGTCACGTAAGAAACAAACTCATTATCTAATCTACTCGTACCACAAATAATCTAAACATGATGCATAATGTCACCAATGACATAGTGATTTTAAAAAAATGCCTTTTCCGCCACGACATCATAAGAAGATATCGTCGCCTAGGCATTCCACGAAGGAATATAGATAACCCATCAAACAATATGTCTGATGTCAACAGGAATCACCCATGTTGTCCAAGTGAGCAAATTGGGGGTTAATAATCTTGCTCAAGGAAAAAAACGAAAGTCCCCCCCCCCCTAGTGATTAAAAGTCTAAATTTTTAATGTAAAAAATGAAGTAAAAATGAATTGACTATAAGAAGTTTAAAAAAATGGACTTATACACGTTACACTCATTACCTTGGTTACTGGTTCCACGTGGAAGATAAAGTCTTTACTTGTGTCTAGAATCTTTTGATTTTTGAGAGGATCAATTTTCAGTATTTCTCTAGCCTTGTATATCAGGTATACATTCAGGGAAAATTTAACACCATTCAATTGCTTGGGAAACGTGTAACTCAATGTCCTCGTTACAGTATTATCGAAATTAATCTATGGGAATAAAATAAAAAAATTGAAAAAATGCACGAAAGCAGAATTTTTTAAAACATTGCCTAAGATAGATTTAAATTATAAAAATGGATAATAATACAAAATTAAGAAATTAAACGATTGTAGAAGTGCCATGAAAACATTGAAAAAAAAGGTGCCGTAATTAGAATTGAACCCGGGACCTTCCGCAAGGTTGTGAAAGGGACGCTCTGCAAGCAGTTGTCCAATTCAGCCCTCGACAGGCTTTAGAAATATCGTGGTGTTCTTGGAACATGAATTTTCTATGAAAATGCAAGTAGACAGCCTCTGTAAAACTCCTACAAATAATCTTAAGAAAATATCCATCATTAGAGATTTCCTTATTAAAGATGCAACAATAAAACTCGTCACAACTCATGTTTTTATCACGTCTAGACTATTGCAATGGTCTTTTATCTCACATAAGCGCCTGCAGGTCATACAGAATGGTAGCAGCTTCTTATGGTTCACACTATTATGTTATGACGATCGACCCAATCAGCAAAGTCCGGTCCGCATTCGTGCACCGTCGCGAACCCGCCTGGTAGCATCGTCACAACACACCTTTCGACTAGATGCTCTGCCGTTTCGGGTTCTTGTCCACAGCGTGGACATAAAGGACAGGAAGTTAGACCCCACTGATGTAACGCACCGGCCGTTAGGCAGCTCCTCGACCGAAGCCGATTCGCAGCTACCCAGTGTCTCCTCTTACTGGTATCAAAGCCTGGCAACTTCTCACCAAGCTTAGAGGAGTGTAGGTCCCCGCCCCCACGAGGGATTGAATTCGTCCAAACCGACTTCCATCTCGTATGTGCAGCTCTGTCCGTAGTCAGGGATTCTGCGTACAAGGGTTGCCGGGACTTATTTCGGCTCGAAACGGGGGCACCGTTCATTATGCGCATGAGAGGGGTATCCCCATTCCCTCTCTCTTTGATCTTACTCAGCCAGTTTCCCGTAATGGTCTCTCTCCGGACATCGGGGGGCTGGATCGCTGCCATTACCGGGCCCCATTCTCTAGGGGTTGTTGCTAGCGTTCCCGACACTATGTGCATCGACTTGCGAAGTTTTACATCCACCTTCTCAACGTTTCTGCTTCTACCCCACACTGGAGCGCAATACTCCGCGGTGGAATAGCATAGTGCCAGGGCGGATGTTCTCAGGAGCGCTTGGCTAGCGCCCCAAGTCGATCCCGCCAGCTTCCTCAGAAGACTATTCCGCTTCTCTATCTTCCGGGCAACCCCTTCGAGATGAGCCCGATAGGTAAGGCTGCGATCCAACGTCACCCCTAAATATTTTGGACGCGGCTCATATGGGAGTGGCTGGTCCCCGACTAGGACATTCAGTTTACGGGTGTGCCAACCACTGCATAAGTGAAATGCAGTGGCCACGGTTTTTGAAGTGTTCATCTTCAGGTACCACTTGTCAAAGTAGGATTTGAGTCTGGTGACGTCCTCGCTGAGTACGCTCTCGAGACGGGTCCACACTTTACTCTGAGTAACGAGTGCCCAGTCGTCTGCGTATCCCAGCCTCAGGGAGGAAGTGTTCGGCATATCGCTAATGTAGACGTTAAACAACATTGGCGCAAGTACCGACCCCTGAGGGACCCCATTCTTCAATTTCCTTACTTTGCTCGTGACGTCTCCCAGCGCGACGTGGAATTGCCTTTCCCCTAAGATCGAAGAGAACAACTTCAAGGTCTTTTTGCACCTTATGATTTTTGCAAGTTTGAGCATTAACCCATCGCACCAGACCGTATCGTACGCCGCTGATAGGTCTATAAACACAGCACCTGTTTGCTGTTTTCTCTCGAACCCGTGCTCAATATGCTCTGTAAGGGCAATGACCTGCTCCGTGGTGCACCTCCCTTCCCTGAAGCCTGCCTGCTCTGGTGGCAGGGCAGCGTCTAGGACCGGCCCCCATCGGTTTAATAGAACACGCTCCAACAATTTGTAAAGACAGCTCAGCAGCGATATGGGTCTGTAACTGTCTGCCTCCTTCGCCGGCTTCCCTGGCTTCAGGATGGCAACTATCTTCGCGTGCTTCCACACTTGTGGAAGCTTTCCTTTTGCAAGGACGTCCGACATTGCCTCTGCTAGCCAGGCCCGTGCCCTGGGGCCCAGATGCGTCACCATATCGGGATATACACCATCTATCCCTGCTGCTTTGCCGTTCTTTACTTCGCTAATGGCTGCACCCACTTCTCGGGGACTGAACGGGGCCGTCCAGTCCGACTCCTCCGCAGGTAGCGAGTCCAAAATCGTTCGGTACGCCTTGCGGACACCGCGCTCAAAAGCCTGATTAGGGACCCGCTTACTACGGTTCTTAATATTCTTGGCAATTGTGTCTGCCTCGCATTCCGGTGCAGCCTTCGCGAAATTCCGATCTGGGTCCAATTTCTTTATCAAACGCCAAGCGTGGCGGCTGGAGTGTGTAAAGTCGAGACTTTCCACGGTCTCCTGCCACCGTTGCTTCCTTCCCTCTGCCAGAGACTGAAGTAGTCTATCGGCTGTGTCCTGAGACTGGGTCTGCTGGTACTCTCGGTACAGCTCTTCCGACTCTGCTGTCCAGCAAGGGGTGTAGAATTTCCGCTTGCCCCGTGGAATAGAGCGTTGAGCGCTCTTAACCAGTAGCCTACTAAATCTGGTTATATTCTTGGACTTGGGAGGAATGGCAGGGCAGACCTGCTCGATATAGGAACTGAATTCCTCCCAGTCAGCCTTCCTGAAATTCCATCTGCAAAGTGGGAGAGACTGCACCCTCGGTATTGTCACCCCAGCTGTGACAAGAACCGGCCTGTGCTGGCTATGCGGAAAGTCCCCGAGGACTGTCCGCTTCACCTGCAGCGGTTCACCGTTCGCGCTTTTCGTTACGAGGGTGAGGTCTGGAGTGTACTCCTTCTTATGGCGGGTACCCCGGAAGGTACCCTTGGCTGTAGGATCGTACACTAGGTGTAGATCATTACAGTCCATCCATGAGCGGAGTTGTCTTCCTGCCTCGTTGCAGTCTCGGTAGCCCCATTCGTGATGGTGGCTATTAAAGTCTCCCAGACAGATGGAAGGATGGCTGACCACCGGTACCGGTGGTGTAGTCCAAGTCGCTCTAGGTGGTTTGTAAATATTATGCAAACACAGTCCACCTACTTCCACGGAAATTCGGTTCACCCCATTGCTGTCCGTTACGCTCTCAATGACCCTTACCTTCGATGGCTCTTTAGCGTAAACGCTAACCCCTCCTTTGAGCCTCGAAGTGTCCTCGCGTTGGACCACCGTATAGCCTGGGATCTGGAATCGGGAAGATTGCGCGCCTGAATAAAGGTGGGTCTCCTGTAAAAGGAGGATATCAACGCAATGAACGGCCAATAGCTTTGATAAAAGCTCATTTTTTGCCATACTCTGGCTCTCGACGTTCAGGGACAATATACGCGTCAGTTCGCCATCCCCGCCGTCGCATTTTCCAATCGGCAGGCCGCGAATCGATTGATGCATGGGACGTTCGCTTTTTTCTCGGACGTGCCGACGACCCGGGCGACACGAACGCGGTATTATTTGGCTAGGCGGCAGACCGCTTCGCCATTGACGGGACTGTTTGGGACTCGACATAAGGACAATAGTGTGGCGCCCGGGATAGGGCTGCTATTCGGGCACCGGGTTTGGATCAAATTTAGTCACACACCGGGGCGAGCAGCTCATGTGGCTCGTTGGCTCGATACCCGGGATGGTCTCGTGACGGTCGACCGGGATTTACACCTTTGCCCTCCCGTGTGCCTCAAGCCCCCTCACCAACTGCAAGGTAAAGATCCACGAGGGGGTACAGAATAGTGAATCTAAATTTGTGACAAGACAAAATAGGATGGTACACTCCCTGCCTATTCGGTATGAGCTGTACTAGCGGCCTGTCAAGGAAATAATTGTTTTAAAGATTGCTCTGTTTTGATTTAAAAGCCTAAATGTGGAAGCACCTGACTACATTAAAAACATGCTAGAAATATATGTACCAAATAGGAATTTATGATCCTTCACCGACAAAACTAGGCTTACTCTTAGAAATAATTATAATTATAAATTTTATGGCGGCCCCTTCTGTGGAATGACCTGCCCAGAAGAATAAGAGAAGCAAATTGTATTGAGAGTTTTAAATCATTGTTAAAGCACTACCTTTTTACTTTTTACCGTTACATTTTCATGATATTGATACGATATTACATACACTGCTGCTATTGATATTATTGTGGTAAAAGTTTTATATATGTAAATTTTGTAAATTTATTTTTAACGTGCACTGAGCCTCACACAGTGATGAAAATGTGTAATATAAATGGTATGCATGCATGTATGTATGTATGTATGTATGTATGTATGTATGTATGTATGTAGGTAGGTAGGTAGGTAGGTAGGTAGGTATGTATGTATGTATGTATGTATGTATGTATGTATGTATGTATGTATGTATGTATGTATGTATGTATGTATGTATGTAGGTATATATGTAGGTATGTATGTACGTACGTTCGTATGTATGTATGTATGTATGTATGTATGTATGTAGGTAGGTAGGTAGGTAGGTAGGTAGGTAGGTAAGTAGGTAGGTAGGTAGGTAGGTAGGTAGGTAGGTAGGTAGGTATTATTATTATTATTATTATTATTATTATTATAATTATTATTATTATTATTACTATTATTATTATTATTATTATTATTATTATTATTATTATCAAACTCATTTGCACTCAAAAAAGTGGTTTCAAGCATTTTGTCTAGCTTTAGTCAGTCCTCTCCCACAACTACTTGAGGGAACTGAATGAGGAGAATATCATAAATTTATGAAAAAATATGCATAATAAATAATGACAAAAAGTTGTTTGTCGAAGCATTTTAACGTTTCATAATAAAATTTTAAAAAATATACATTTGGAAAAAGGCCTAGAAAAACTAAATATTTTTTATCCAGCCACAAGATAAAAAGCATAATTGCCATTATTAGACCTACATTTTCCGTATGATCAGAAAATATTTTGCTATATAAGTTAGAACATTTTTTTGCCAACTCTGTTTGGCTGTACTGTATATCAGCAAAGCTTTGTTCGTATTTTCCTCTTTGAATGCAAATTGTGTGCCTTCTGGTCGCACTGCAGCATGGATGCGTTGTAAAATATTACAATACAGCTGGACCACGGGTGGTCAGCAAATTGTGATTTATTGCGGTCTGGTTAATCTGACTTTAGGTTGTATCACACCTTCAAAGTTATTTTCTTAACATTGCTTGATGAAATAACATCCTCCATTTCAATTAGAAACTTTGATATAAATAACAATGTGAAATTGAATGTAAGCTCCAATCTAATATATGAAAACAGATAAAATGGACGAGCAGCAACATTTACATTAGAAACTTTGTTACATCTTATTCAAAAAAATTTACATAACCACGGATTAGGTGTATCAATATCAGGTTAGAGTTGTATTGTTATTCTTGTGAAACTAATGCAAAAATTGAGTATTTGCATCCTTACTCATACGGAATCATCTATCACATTTATGCCTTCTCATCATCATCATCATCATCATCATCATCATCATCATCATCAACATCATCATCATCATCAACATCATCATCATCATAATCTTCTTCTTATCGTCATCATCTTATTCTTATCATCGCTTTTATTACCATTATCATTATTATTATTATTATTATTATTATTATTATTATTATTATTATTATTATTATTATTATTATTATTATTATTATTATATTCGTATTATCATTATCATTATTAAAAGAAACAAAAAATAATGGATATATATCAATCGCAAATGATTTACTACAAACCATGACAAGGCTACAGTCTGACTGGAATTTCCCTTTCTCAACATTGTATCCCATTTTTAGATGCCTACCTGAAATAATGATATTGAAACTTGACCGACTGCTTCAAAGTGGAATTATATCAGTGGTGTATTAGATGCTTAAATAGATTTCATAATAAAAAATATGAAGTTTGGGTAAAGTTTATATTCTTATTGAAGACATTGTGCAAACTTGCTTGAAATGACAAGAACTAAAATCTCAAATTTCAGCTTATTTCAAATTTCAAATCACTTTCTAGCACCTGTTTTTAAAAGACAGGGGACAAATTGTAGTCTTTCAAAGCCAGAAATTGTGTTAAGTTATGCTCGTCTTTGTAACTTCAAACAGTCACTAGCAATTGCTTTCTAACATTTTATTAGGATGCTACGCTAACAAAGTACTTTCCACATTATTTCACAGACCCAGCTATCCAATTACTGCTGAGCTGATTCTCCTGCACAAAACATATCTTATCTACACTTCTAGTATGTGGACTTCCAAATTTTATCATCCCTTTTATGAGATCAGGTCTAGGTGGCTGAACTTTAAAAA
>NC_088368.1:13508031-13528031 GCF_034508935.2 Berghia stephanieae | reverse complement strand
ATGTATTATTTTAAAAATTCTTTTCATGCCTATGATTTGTGTGTACAATTATTCTTAATAACTATTTTTCTTGATATTTTAGAGCGCGGTTGAGCATTCTAAATGGATATTGGCGCTGTATAAATTACAGAATACATTACATTATATTACCTTTATTTGTTGTTTTATTGTCATAAGTCAACGACAAACACAAGACATGCTAACATGTTGTAATTCTTTTACTATTGTACTCCATAAAAGTTGAGGTGGGTATTTTATAACATGTATGTAATATAAACAGTTACCAGTGGATTTTGGCCATGCCTCTTCAAGATGAACAAGGAGATGCGTCGAAGAATATTCAGAAACAGATGGAAGAATTTTAAGACCGTGTATAGCTGTGGAAGGGCCAGGAGGAGGGGGAAGGAGAGGATGTGTGAAGTTTCAATGTAAGACTAATAGTTTTCAGATTTATCTATATTATATTTAAACAATGATATTCAATAACATATAATATATAATAATAATAATAATAATAATAATAATAATAATAATAATATAATAATAATAATAAATTAATAACAATAATAGTAATACTAATACTAATAATAATAATAATAATAATGATAATAATAATAATAATAATAATAATAATAATAATAATAATAATAATAATAATAGTGATAATGATAATAATAATGATAATAATAATGATGATGAACATGATGATTATGATGATGATGATGATGATGATGATGATGATGATGATGATGATGATGATGATGTATGATGATGATGATGTGATGATGATGATGATGATGATGATGATGATGATGATTATGATAATAATAATAGTAGTAGTGTAGTAGTGGTAGTAGTAGTAGTAGTAGTAGTAGTAGTAGTAGTAGTAGTAGTAGTAGTAGTAGTAGTAATAGTAGTAGTAATAGTAGTAGTAGTAGTAGTAGTAGTAGTAGTAGTAGTAGTAGTAATAGTAGTAGTAATAGTAATAGTAAGAGTAAGAATATTACTGTAATGGTTGAAAGTTAAAGAAGATACTCACATTAGAATTTCCATATATTTCAATTTTCTTCATCAAAATTTGACTCAGCGTCCTCACTGCTAAACTAGAAAGTAAATAGATAAATAAATGAATCAATCAATAAATGATACATACAAATAGTAGACGGATGGCATTATTATGAATTTTAATATAATATATAATATGGTTAAATATATTTCCTGACACTTATCAAATATGTTAAGTTTGTTCCTTTGTCAAAGCAAAACTATAATATTTTAAATCATAATTTCTAATGTTGCCTCTCTCCGATTTATTCATCTTCCTTTTCTACATCCAATAGATTTCCAATATATTTTAATCACATAAAAATGATTATAGTTCACCTTTGTTTTCTTGTTGTAGCTGCATCTAACTCTGTAAAGTGGGAACTCATTGAGTTTACAGCTTTTTTAAAAATCAGTAGGTCGAATCTCTGGAAAACACGTTCAACATGTCCATGTATCTTTTCATATAATTATGTTGATGATTTTGTAATTACTACAATTACTACTACTAATACTACTACTACTACTACTACTACTACTACTACTACTACTACTACTACTACTACTACTGCTACTACTACTACTACTACTACTACTACTACTACTACTACTACTACTACTACTACTACTACTACTACCACTACTACCACTGCTGCTACTACTACTACTACTGCAACTACTACTACTACTACTACTACTACTACTACTACTACTACTACTACTACTACTACTACTACCATAACAAGAACAACAACAACTACTACTACTACTTCCGGTGGCGCTGAACATGGCGACGCTTGGCTACAGCTCTGTTTAATTTTTCGTTTTTTTTTTTCAATATTTCTACAATATAATGATGTGAAACATTCTTTTTGAGACTATTTACGTTAGTTATACCAACCTCTAGTAACTTGTGTTTATTTCTAAGTGTTTAAAGACTGTATGACGATGAGTAACTACAAATAAATGACGAATCTATGTGTCGGTAAAGAAAAGCAAGATGTCGGCGTTCGTATTGTTTACAAAAAGGACGAACTGCTACACATCGGAGGTATTGGTACTATACAAAAAAGAAACAACACAATTAATTACGTCATCTCCATAAGAAAACGAAAACGAGGGAAAAGAGGAGGGGTTAAACAAAGATTACGGAGAACAGGAAAACCACCCCTACCTACAATTATTCTATCAAATGTAAGATCAATACGAAATAAAATAGATGACGTAAGTGCTCTGTGTCGATTCGATCATGATTACAAGAACGCCAGTATACTGTGTTTTACAGAGACTTGGCTAACGGAAAATGACACAGACACAAGTGTTAGGTTAGACCACTTTACAATCTATAGGCCTGACAGAGACTGCTCAACATCTGGAAAGGAAAAAGGTGGGGGAGTGTGTTTGTTCATCAATAACAACTGGTGCAACAATAACAACTGTCACATACTGAATACAATTTGTAACAAAGACATTGAATTACTGGCTTTGTCCCTCAGGCCCTATTACCTACCATGGAAATTCACCGTTTTACTTGTTTTAGCAATTTATATACCATCCGACGCAAACACAAATATATTGCCTCAGAGATAATAGAAAATCAGGCATTCGCCTATCGTAGAAAAGACCCAGATGCCTCAATCATCATCCTTGGGGATTTCAACCAATGTCCGTCAATCAACCCATCATTTCACCAACACGTCAATGTACACACGACGCCACAAAACTCTTGATTTGTGTTATACTAACATTGCACAAGCCTACAGATCAGTACAAAAAGGCAAGGATCGGCCAATCAGACCACAATAGCCTGCTCCTTCTGCCTATCTACGTAACCAGACTCAGACAACAAAAACCAGTCGTGATAGAAACTCAGAGGTGGACGACGGAAACCGTGAAAAGGCTGCTGCTGCAGCTACTACTACTACTACTACTACTACTACTACTACTACTACTACTACTACTACTACTACTACTACTACTACTACTACTACTACTACTACTACTACTACTATATATATAATGTCATGTGCAAAAACAAGTTTATTATTATTATTATTATTATTATTATTATTATTATTATTATTATTATTATTATTATTATTATTATTATTCATTATTATTATTATTATTATTATTATTATTATTATTATTATTATTATTATTATTATTATTATTATTATTATTATTATTATGATTATTATGATTATTATTATTATTATTATTATTATTATTATTATTATTATTATTATTATTATTATTATTATCATCATCATTATTAAGTCTCGTAACTCGTAAGAACATTTTGTTTAATTGATTGCTGGATAAACTCTGTAAAATCCTTTTTACTTTTCCAAGTTTCTTTATTACATCAGTTCCATATGTCGTTATCTCATTGACGATATGTAAAGTAAGCTCTGCCTCAGAATAAGTCATATGTTTCTCAGTCAGCGAGCTCACGACATATTGCAGTGCCTGTAAAAACAACCACAGTGACATCATCATACAAAGAAAAGCTATTTTTCATTCATCGAGACAATAAGATATTCTCTCTGAATGAGTTAGAATTAGACAATTTGAGTAGAAACTCAAAATGTTAAAGAGAAAAAAAATTAAGTTCTTAGTTTCTTATTATTTCGACGGCATACTTAATTTTCTTTATCTAGTTCATACTGACATACTATCAATTTGAGACAATGGGTTCAATTTATAAGAACATTAATTTACGATTTTAGGATGTATGAAAATTAAAACCAAGGTCATGCCATTTTGTTACATTTCAATTATTTTATCGTTGATTTTGTGAAATCACTCATTATACTCAAATACGGATGGGAACTAACCCTTGTGGCCAGTTGCCAATTTATTTTACTGAGCTTCAATTTACACTGCCCAGTGATTAACAGTGACCAACGTTCGTGAGCAACAGATCATCGAAACCTTGCAGGAGGTGTTCTTTGAGCAAACTCCGACGCATGGTCGTTGGCATTTCAACCCCGCATCTCTGATTCTTCTTCTTACATTTGATTATAAAAGTTGAAATTCATTCGCAGTAACGCTGGCTGATGCAAAGGTTGCCATTATGTTTGGCATTTTAGCAATTTTTGGGCATCTTTTATATCATATAAATTGTGATCTATCGTTTCAAACCGTAATTTATCCAGGTGGACAAGATACCAAAACCTGATATAAAAGTTTAGACGTTTAAAACTGTAGCTTTTGTCTTTAAGAGCAAATATTCAATTTTTCAATTCAAAATCAGATATCAAATGTATGCATCATCTAATCTTTAAAAAAACAGGGTTTGGGTCAAACTTATTCCGTACAACCCATGTTTAATTTTTGCCAACAAGCACAGATTACAAGCAAATCTAAAAATCATAGAACTAAATTTTTTACAGATTGACATTCGAACAACTTGATAACCTTTCTTAATATAAGGGGAGCTCTAGTATTACTCTTTGACTGAAATGATTATTTATAAAATCTGATGGGGCATAATGATTGGTCATTTGATGTTGAGAATCGCTATCTGGCCGCCCTCTTGCCAGATTCATTTGCGCGTACGTGCTGACCTTATTACAAGACCGATTTTGGTCGTATTGCCTCAAACGATTCGTCTCAATCTATGTTTATTTCCAAACAACAGTAGTATAATAATTAAAATAGCTGATTGCCTTTTAGTAATAATCTTTATTTCCCTACAAATATGGCCGGTTCTCCACTAATATTTTAGCATTTATATTATTCTAATCCTATAATGTTTTGAGGTGGTATGTTACAATGTGTGTTTTTCATTACTAGGGTTTACAAATGATATTATTCTGAGTTTCAAACATTTCTTACTTTTATTTTCAGGTCTGTGGAAAACCTTTTTGTAAGATTGACTAACATCCAATAGCCACCGAGTCCTGAAATAGAGATCTGAAATTTAAAATTTATGTTATCCAAAACAAAAACACAAAACAAAAACAAAAACAACTTAGCGACTAGACCCAGGATATTGGATTGGATTAAAATCTTCTGAAAAGCTGCGTTTGAACAGTGCCTGACAAAACAGTAAGAAGTAACAAGATAAAATAATTCCATGAAATCTACCTGCCTTGGCTGGGAATCAAACCACAGATCTGCTGATTACTGCAGCTTTTGTCTTGTATGCTTTCGTATCAAAATTAAAATCTTTAAAAATTACAGTATGTTTTATTTGACATTTAAAAAAAAAGTAATTCTCTTTTTCCCCTTGTCGCGCTCTGTAAAACGTTTTCCAAGAGTTTTGGGATATTCAAATTGTTAATAAGGTAGATTTCGGCTATGTTTGCGTATCTTTAGACATCATGGCAGCAAAATTGACATATCTTAAGCTTTTCTGAACATCACCTGTAAAGAGCTAATACTCTTTGTCAAGGATAATCGACAAAACCAGCAGCACGTAACTTTGGGGATTCCTGTACAGATTGTCAGATCCCACGAAGCTGTAGTTTATATTGGTTTCTATAGCGTTAAAGGGGCAATAGCAATTGGTTGCCACCTTTTGATAGGATGCTACTATGTCTAAAAGTACTCTACGATAGATCTAACAAACCAAGCTACGAAATCACGTGGTTTCAGTATTCTCTCATTCAATGCTGCCCCCCACCCCTTCAGTGTAAAGTAATATCCTTACCATGGGTAAGATCCAACTCATCTTGTATACTGGCCAACAGTTTAGCAAATGTGTCTCTGCTGACACCTCCAAAAGCACTTTGAGGAATCTGTTAAATCATAGAAATAAGTTAGAAAATTATTAGAATAAAATAAGATAATGAGTATGACCGTAGCCTTCCAAGAGTTATTTCCTGGCTTTACAGATCTACACATTTCCCTCTATCATCTTCATTTTACCGGCGCTGAAATGACATGCACGTGTCGCTACACATTAAAACTCCTAAAATTATAACACAAACAAATACCTTGCTTTCCACCTCCACGGTGTCTGTCTTGCAGTCAGAGACACTGCACACTTGGAGGCTAATATCGGGCTGAGGGAGAGCGAGGCTGATGTTATCATCTTGTTTTTCGTTAGCTCTAATGTTGATGGGAACATTATAGACAATCCTTTGGTAACTACTGGCCCAGGGCAAATTCTCTGTCAGAAAATAGGTCAGAAAATTGTAAAGAGGTATCGTATGGATTACAACATCATAAAAAAAGATTACATTCTTATCGTGCTTACATACTTAAGCACCATGCTCTTACCCCTTTACTTTTGTCTAACACAGACACCCATACACAAACGCACACACAAACACACACACACAACTATCCGAAGAATCATAGTTTTAACAAAATATTTCAACTCCACATAATACTATTTTTAGTCAATAGGTCAACGGTGAAGAGGAAGACAATAGAAAATGTGACTGGATTACATCAAGGAATTGACAGTATTGACGTTGTATAAGCTGACAGAGAAGGCCAATGACGGGGATGGGTGGCACGGTGTTGTGAAGGCTGCATTCCGCAAGTCTCCGAGACGACCATCCGGTCATGGGAATGAGTGAGTGAGTGAGTGAATGTGTGCAGATTTTACAAAGTTGGTTATAGGGGCTTTTTATTCTCTCAAGAGGGCAGGTTTGCATTTGGGTGTCCCATATTGGAATGGAACGATAGTCTATCGTAAATTATGAGCCACCACATTAATCTGGAATTATAATGGGGTAAACCAGATGCCAAAAAAATAAACTATAAAGTTTGAATGATTATGAATCTGAAGTCACTCTTTTCAATAAATAACATTAACTTAACCTGTGCTTCATATTAGTTTAACATTGTAGATTCACTTTTAAGAATCTAATCTCACCTAGACATAATACAGCTTTAGCATTGTGGCATTAGATCACAATTAATTTCCCATCAGACCAAGGCAGTCAATCACTCTTGAGTTGACAAGAGATATCAGAGGACATCTTGACCACACAAGGTCCATATAATTTTGAAGGTATAATTTCTACTCGCTGAACTATCAAAACGCCTTCGTGAAATGTTAGTAATGCATATTTCCAAAAAGATAAAAAGGAGTAAAGAAAAAGAAGAAAAACAAATGTTCTCACTACAATCATCATTTTTTTTTCAAAACCGAGTGAAAGTAAAAAGCCCAGAAGACAAGTTAAAATTGGGAACAATACCGTAGTCAAGACATCACATCATCGTCGCTTCTGGTTCTATACTCCTTTTTTTTTCCAAATCAGTGGGTCATGTGATGTCGTTTCTTTATGCATATTGCATCAGATTATGAGAAAATAATTCCATTAAAAGAAAAAGAATTGTTTTAAACGGACTTTTGGAACCGAGAGCGAAGAGGGTGTGACGTCTTACTATTGTTTCCTATTTTTCATACCATTTGTGAATAGAAAAGAGGCAAAGTACTGATATAAGGCTATACAACTTGTGGCCTCTTGGTTGGTATCAGGGAACACGTGGGTTAATTGAGCCAATCCCAAGGCCGATTGGTCAATTTCTACATTTATGTCCTTAGATGGCGGGATCATAATTTCTGCTGTAGAGTTGTCCACGCGGTAGTTGAATTTGAAGCTTTGCTCATTGTTTCTATCACCAGTAACTGCGAATATATATGTATATATATATATATATATATATATATATATATATATATATATATATATATATATATATATATATATTATAATCAAAAAGGTGTTGATGTAATTTCATTTTTTTTCTCAGAAATAAATATTGAGCTTGCATGCGTTCTTCTAGTATTATACAAAGTTTGTTTGGAGGTGTACATTAAAAAAAACAAAACAATCAGTATTAGTTAAGAAGTGTTTAAATGTAAAAAAAAAAGATTCTTCAGCCAAAAATTTGCGACTTTTTGCTTACATTAATAAGAAAGAATACAAATAATCATGGAGCTAAATAATATAAAGTCATATTGCTGAGGTTTTTGATTTTAAATACACATTTCGTCATCTGGTTTATTTCGACATAACATCGGATAACGGCGATGGGTCACATTTTTGCAGACAATTTGTGTTTTATAGATAGACCGAAGCTGACGTTACTTAGGTCCATTTTATTGATTTTAGCCAGTAATTTTTATGAGTAGTTCTCACTAAACTGTATTAATCAGGCAGACTATAAATTTTCAAAATTACACATAGTTTTGTGGGTTGGTACGTTGTTTTCGGCTGACGAATGTTGTGAGCTTTTTGGACATGTGCAAAGCATCAACAGATTATTAACAAAAAACACTCTTAGTGTTAAATTTCCAATACAGTTGTAACCCACCGTCCCAATCTGGTGTTATGTTGGAATGACCTTGATGATTTAAAGTTAAAATAATCTTAAGTTTACGTTTGCTTAAATCTTATAGATTGAGCTTAAAACTAAATTTTAAGCATATGGTCCATCGTGATATAATACCATTCAGAGAAGGCGGGTAACATTTGGTATCCAGCTTGTATTTAGCAAAATGAAATGGACTAACCTTTTACAAGGAATGTACCGTTTTCTTTCTGTGGCTGAAAACTGTAATAGGGAATGGAGCGGCAGGGAGCAACAGAATCATTACACAATGGCCAAGAGAAATTTATGTCATATTTTGGCTCGTGGCATTCAGAACATTGGATGGCAAGTTGTACAGGAACACTTGTGAATAGCCTGTTTGTTTGGCAGTTCAGTATACACCTGATGACGACCAAAAATATAGCAATATCCATTTCTTCAACACTATCAATTCTACTTCTAAGAGGTGTTGAACGAAAATGAATATAATTTGTGACTCACCAACTCAAAACGGTTTTTATGATAAAAATTGAATTAATAGGCATGGTTATGGAGGCTGGCTTAAATTTATGTTTTGCGAGGAAAACTAAAATCTAATATTTCTGGCAATGTAAAGTGTAAAGTCGCTTTAGATATCTGGATCACCCCGACATGATACCGATTAGAGGCAGTGGGTCACAATCGTTAGTTAACAACAACAAATAAATAAAAACAGACAGAACCGGATATTGAATATGGAAACAATTACCAAATAAATAAATAAAGAAAACCGGAGAATTAATATTATGGAAAGAATTGTCGCTTAAAAGGGAAAAGAAAACAACTAAACTGAACCGGATAATAAATACCGAAAAATTGGGCCCAAAACCATTCTTCAACCAACAACAAAAAAAAAGTAAAATGGCAATACTTTGCATATAATTCAGGAAGACAAGAGAAAAAGGTCTTTTTTACGTCTTGTCGGAGTTATAAAATACTGACCTTCCTCGCAGCACAGTTAGATGCCTCGACTAAAGGTCCCGTGAGGGAATAAGGATACAGTGCAGTCCTGATAATTCGAATTGGGTGGGAAAAGCAAATGACTTCTATTTATCAGAATTCGATTTGTCTCCAAACAAGGGAAATAACTAAACCTGACTCCAGGTATCAGGGTTAGATCTATTTATAACCAACCCCCTTTGTTAGCCAGCGGCCAGCAGACCACAAGTTAGTCTTAGTGATGAGAGCGCGAGAAGGAGAGAGGGATGACGCGAGACAGCTGGTCAATTTGGAGAAAGAAGAGAGAGGGCGGGTGGGACGGAGAGGGAACAACACGCCATTACATGCCTCAGGGGTCTAGTTATTATTATTATTAGTCAGCTCAGTCATTAAAACGCGTGGGAGGGTGGATACGGAGAACAGGCAGTTCGTTATGACCTTCCAGAGTTTTTTTTTTTAGTGATGGGCAAGCACTTGCACTTCGAATAAAGAGAATAACGACTGTTCGAATTCGAATTAACCATGAATATTTTATATAGAAAAAGAAGAAAATAATTCATTACATCGTATTTTCTTCGATTTAAAATAAATTCGGTTAATCAGATTTCGAATTATCTGGACTGGACTGTAATCCATCAATCGAATGTCTGTTGTCAACAGGTTGTCAACAGGACTATTCCATGTTGTCACTGTGAGATGCCGTCGCCTAGGCATTCAGTGAAGGAATTTAAAAACGTCTGGTGTCAACAGGAATCATCTAAATTGGCCGAAATGACCAACTTGATTTCAAATAATTTTCCCCTCGGGATACAAAAACCAAAGTGCTTGAAGCAAGGTTCGAACCCGGGACATTCCTTCGTCGGGGTTACACATAGGCAAAAAGTAGTGTAGTGTTTACTTACTTTTATGATGACGATGATGATGTTGATGATGGTGATGATGATGCTGATGATGCTGCTGCTGCTGATGATGATAATAATAATAACAATGGTGATTATCATCATAATAAAAATAAATAATAGACAGAATAAAGCTCAGGAGGACGATTACTCAAACCTTAAATCCATGTGCGGCCATTCTTCATCCATGACAATAATACGCTTGTTGATGGCAATTTTTGTTTCAAACTTGAGGAAAACCGACATAGACAGAGTCACAATCAAGCCGATTGTGAAATTTCGAGGGTTTTCTAATCCAAGTAGATCGCTACTCTTAAGATGGACTGCACGGACTGAAATTTTATAAAGGTTGAAAATAAAACACAACAATTAATCCATCTTATGCATTTTATAAGCTGATAATAACCTGACAAATGCAATAAAATCACAATAAAAATCAACATAAAGAATAATCAAACTGTCTAGTAAAGAAAAAGAAGATAAAATATTTTTTTTCTGGAGACACACACACTCTCTCACACGACAAACATCATCATCCATCTTGAGTACGTACTCTTGAGTACGTTGCCGGCCAGCTGTCTCCATGTATCATGATCCTCTGCGGTGCGCATGAAGTCTGCGTTGCTTTTAAAATTACTTTTGGTCATTCTTAGGTTATTTAAACGTCATTCTCTGACTCCCTCTAGCTCTATATCCTTCGACCATCCCAGATGTTACCAACTTTTCTCTTCCGTCTCTTCTCCACATATGTCCCAGAAACCGTAACTGCCTCTTGCTCATGGTATCTATCAATATTCTTCCTTTTCTCACCTTTGCCAACACTTCCTCTTTTGAATACTTGTCTGTCCATGATAACCTCAACACTTTCTTATACATCCACATCTCAAATGCCTCTAACCGCCTAGTACATTCTTTGTCAAACATCCACGTTTCACAACCGTACAAAAGGGTCCTTATAACATATGTTTCCACTACTTCCATTCTGATCTTCAAATTTAGGTTGTTGTTTGACACAACTGGAGCATTGTATGAAACACATTTTTGCTTTTGCTATTCTTCGTTTTATATCCTTTATGTCACGTGCGTCATGGGTAATGGTGGCGCCTAAATATTTAAATTACTTTACTTGTTTGATGGACTCTCTTTTACTTGACAAGTGAAAGGTAGTGATGTTCTTGTCATTCATTGAGGCCACCGTGCATTCGGTTTTCTTAACATTCAGTTTCAGCCCATCTCTTCACTTTTGCTCACCAGTATAGCTAAAATTTCCTGCACGTTTTCTGGTGACCATGCCATCAGAGTACCATCGTTTGCGTATCTTATGTTATTCATATTCTGTCCCCCTCCCTCCCAACGACGACGCCTTTCATATCTTCAATTGCTTTGAATATTATTTCACTATATATTATGTTAAAAAGGTCCGGTGATAAGACGTGACTTTGTCTTACTCCTTTCTCGATGTTAAAGCAGTCCGATGTTTCGTTATCAAGTTTGACACACGCTGTTTGATTCGAGTACAAGTTTTTCACATTTCGAAGGTCTTTACATCTATCTTTTCTAAGATTTTGAAGAGCGTTTCTTGTACTGAATCCAAAGCTTTGGAATAATCAATGAAGCACAAATAAAGTGATTTTTCTTTTTCGATTGACCGATGCATTATTGTTTTCAAAGTAAAAATTGCATTAACCCTACCCTTGTCTTGACCAAAACCAAACTGCTCGTCACTTATCTCTGGAGAGATCTTGCTCCTCATTCTTTTCATAAGTATTCTTAATATAATTTTTGTGGCCTGGCCCATTATTCTGATTATTCTGTGTTGGTCACAATCAATATTTCCTTTTTTTGGAATGGTAATGAACACTGACTGTCTTAAAACATAAGGCAGGACACCCTTTTCATATATGACGTTGTGGGCTTTGGTCAGAATGAATGTATATTCCCAGAGCCCAGATCGTCGAGGGGGTCAGTCAATTCCATTTAGAAACTCTTGACCTACCGCTTTCCCTTTTTTCATCTCTTTGCAAGCAGCTTCTAATTCTTCTCGCATAATCTGGGGACTCGTGTTCACAGTAGTGATTTCTTTACGCCCCTCTTTTGTCATCCGCGTAAAGGTATTCTATGTATACTGCTCAACGTTCCAAAATTTCGTTGTCGTCGATAAGTATATTACTGTTTGCGTCTTTAAAGCATTTTCTTGTCATGGCGGGTCGTTTTCCACTTAGATCTTGTACTGATCGGTAGAATAGTTTGAGGTTAGATTGTTTTCGTCGTTCAATTCTGTGACATTCATGTCCAATATAATCTTTCTTCGCCCTCTTACATTTATGTTTTATACTCTTATTAGCTTCTTTATATTCATTGCTGTTGTGTTCTATCTTTCTTCTTTCATCCATCATTTTCAAGATATTGTCAATCATACATTTATTGTTTTGGTTCGTGTATTATTCACAGATGGAATAGTCTCTCTTGCATATTCTGGAGAGGTGTATTAAAGGATGCCATTATGCTTAGATATCTGAATGTGTATGGGTGGGTGTATGGGGGAAAAGAAAGATCGTTTCTATTTTACACGTTTGTGTTGAGAATATTGGCTATTAAGCTTAAATGCTGGCCAACAAACTTCGCGGAGTTGTGTGTGTTGAATCCGTGACCTCAAGTAGTCGGGGAGGGAAGGCTCTAATAAAAGACTAGGGTTAGAAGCGTATTTTTTTTTTTGGGGGGGGGGGGAGTTGTGGATAGCTCATACCGTAGAGTCACGCTCTCCCCGGCCAGGTGGAGTTGTCGTACTTGTAATTGTAAGGTCGCGGGTTCAGGCCCTCCTCGCCGCCGCGAAATTTTTATTCTCTATTCTTCTGGCACTTTCCTACTCACTTCATTTCTTGTTGTTATCAACATAAGTGCCTGCTCCACTCACTTTTCTGAATTAAAAATTCACCCCAAATACCGGAGCAATCTCAATGTCTCAATCGTTTCTATGTTACATGTTTGTGTTGAGAATATTGGCTATTAAGCTTAAATGCTGGCCAACTAACTTCGAAGCGTTTGTGTGTGTTGAACCCATGACCTCAAGTAGTCAGGGAGAGAGAAGGCTCTAATAAGACTAGGGTTAGACGCGATCTTTTTTCTTTGGATCGCGGATAGCTCACACGGTAGAGCCACGCTCTTCCCGGCCAGGCGGAGTTGTCATACCAATAAGGTCGCGTGTTCGAGCCCCCATCGCCGCCGCGAAATTTTTATTCTCTGGTGTCTTCTGGCACTTTCCTACTCACTTCATTTTCTGAATTAAAAATATAGACTACAACCGAGCTATTGAGTACAATGCCATATCGCTTATATTTTTATTTCTTGATTCACTTTCCGTCATCTGTTTTACCATGACACAATAATGAATGAGGCGATGGATCACATATCTAATTTAAAACAACTCAAATGACTTACCGTTATAGGACAGCCTATGAACTGTGATGAGGAGAGAAGAACACAATAACCTATTAGTTCATTAACATAAACATTTGTGATCACGTTTCCAAACATTTCATTATAACATTTCAATTAAATTCATCAGTTATCTGTAAAAACACATTTTAAAAAAATATGCAAGAAAACTCGCCCTTAAAGAATGGAAAAAAAAATTATAATGAGCCTCAACTTGAAAACCTCTCAAACCTGGGAATTCAGAGAAGACTTCAAAGCAGTCTTAGGCTTGCGAGTTTTTGATAAAATGAGTCATTTTAGTGGATCTATATTTAAAGGACGAGTTGTCTGGCTAAAACATTAAAAATTTTGTTGTTGTTTTTTCAGAGTACGGCAGAGTCGGGAATTAACGTTCTAGTTGTCAGTGGAGTCTTTGACGTCCTATGGTGGATTTTTGTAGGCCACTCTTGATGGGTCTTCTATCCCTCTACATATCCTGTTCCATTTTGCTCTTTATCTTTGACTTGGAATGAAATTAATTGATCTTGTCCTGGGCCTGGTCGGTGTCCTTGAAGGAAAGACTCACATGTATAGTGCATTATATTAATCTTGGAAGATGATATATTTTCCCTGTTAAACATCTCCTTGTTGTGTAACTGTCTGTTTCCGTTTTTCTTTCTTTTTGTTTCGAAATATAACATTGAATTCCTCCTGGTGCATTCTGCGCTTGTGTCTGGATGAGACGTTTAGATGATCTTAACTAAGTAAAATGGTTTTCTGCTCTTGGAATCTGCCTCTGTTTATTATATGACCCTGTCCCCTTTGTATTATTTTTTACTTGGATGCCTTTTTAAAATTGTAAATCAATAATATCTTTTCCTGTTCAACTCGTCCAACGAGTTCCTCACTACAAATACCTTGGTGTAACGATTGATGACAGGCTCAAGTGGGATGAACACTTGAAAATAATTAGGCATAAGATGTGCAGACGTACATATTTTTTAAAATCAAAACTCTCTCAGTTTAGAATAGATAAAACCCTCTGCACATTATTTTATAGAGCAGTAATCGAAAGTGTTTTGTCATTTTGTATAACAGCTTGGGGAGGCAATTGCTTAGCAGTGGAAAGGAACAAATTAAATTCAAATATTAAAAAATCCATTAAACGCTATATAAATGATGTTGACGATGTAGATCTTTTATACGAGAAATGTATAAATAAAATAACTAAAATATTAAATGACTAGTATCATCCACTAAGACCATCAATTATTATGTCAGAAAGAAGTGGTCGCCATTTCTCTATTTCAACGAAAACAGAGACACCGAAAATCTTTTCTGCTGTCCAGTATTAGGCTTTACAACAACAAGCAATAATCATTTTATATAATTATTTCTAATTTTTACTTTTAAAAAATATAAATATTAATTTATTAATTTATTTGTTTTACAATCTTTTCAATTTTCAATTTATAGTGACAGTTTTAACTATTATACAGTGTTGAAATTATTCATATCATAAAGTGCAGCTCTGATTATAGAGCTGCTCCTTTTTTATATATACATCCTATTTCTATTGTATTTTTATCTTATTGTGTAAATTATAACACGTCTGTACAAAAAAAATTCCTTTTTGGGATACAATAAAGTATTATTATTATTATTATTATTATTATTATTATTATTATTATTATTATTATTATTATTATTATTATTATTATTATTATTATTATTATTATTATTTTCTTCCTGTTATGACTCTTCTGAAACAACCATAATGTGTCTTAAGCTCCGAAAAACCATTAAAAAAGACAAACAAAACTAAACAGTTCCAGTTTTATATGCCGGGGTTTTCTTTGATTAATTCTTGCAGTAAAACAAAAAAAAAAAAAATACTACCCACTGAATAAATACAATTTTTAGCATCTAGATTACTCAGACCGAATACAGGTTTGAAAGGATGGATCACTTATATAATAATTGAAGTTGACCTCACTCAACTCTTTATTATTGTTTTCAGACCACCAGTTGGGTGATTAGCTCTCACAAAAATACATTAATCAAGCTATGAACGTTTGGTATTACAGCTAGTTTAGAGTATTGGTATATTTTATCTGGCGGGTAAAACGTGTGAATAGTTAACACATATCATCTAAATCCAGCAACAACCGAACAATGTATGAGCTTCGGGATGAATGCCTCAACATCTTTTATTCTGTACATTTTGCACACATGAAAAATAAATAAATTTGTTTTTTGTTTTAACATCTTTTACGATTGTTTTTGAAGAGCGAGCCATGATTAAGGGGAGAGGAAAAGAAAGACACTGAGTGAAAGTCAAAAGATCAGAGATATAGAGTTTGTAAATGATAATGATAACTATTAGATTTTTGACCAATCAAAACACAGGATTTGTGTCAACCCTTCAAGCTGGCTTGGACAAACACAGCTGGTTATGTAAAAACAATAGCTTGAATGAAGTTAGCTTCTCTCTGCGTCTCACGCAGCTTTGTGCGTTTGTACGATTGATGTGGTGGATAGAGCTAGTGAGTGTTTTACTAAAACAAATACCTTTGATAGTAATACCTGTGTAATGGGCATATTACATTTCCATCTGCTCGAGGTCATGGTCACATTGGAATAATATATGCTCAAAGTGACATACATTGTGAAAAGTGTTCACAGTTTTTGAAATATATAACGTCACGATCGGTCATTTTGTTCAACTTTACACATGGTTATGCTTAGAACTTTCTTAAACAAAGCATCGTGTTTACATTTCTGAAGAAATATCCAATCGTTGGACAGCAATAAATCATGTGATTGATGACTTGTTTGGACGAAAACATGAATATAGATCGTTCCATTCTCGCGGACAGTCCAAGGGAGCGTAATCGACACTTAGATAACCACGCCTCTCGGACAGTCTTTATAATATTAACAATGACAGTGGTTGGTACACATAGCAAACAACACGGGTTTTACTATCGATGATATGTGTCTAAGTAAAATACCCACTGTTCTACCGCTTGATGAATAAAACTAACACAGAAAACAATGTATAAAAACTTGATTATAATATGATCGAGAAAATCGTGTGATAACTAGTAACCCGTTTTGTGGTATGAAAACAAAATAACACTGATCAGAGAAAGGACGAATCCATGTTTTGACACAGTCATTGTAATAATATCGTCCGATGCGATTCGTTTTAACCTCGCTTGTGTAAAAAATGGTAACGATCTTTTTTCAGGCTTTCGTCCAATAAAGTCATCGGTCACATGTCATGTTGCTGATCAACGACTGGATATTTATTGATAAACATAAAAATGCTGATTTATTTATGAAAGTTGTAAGCATACCCATGGGTCAACATGTACAAAATGACCTATGGGCGTGATCTATATTACATTTCCATGTGCTCGAGGTCATTGGTCACATTGGACTATGTGCTCAAAGTGGCCCACATAGTGAAACACGTTCACAGTTTTTGAAATAGCTTGCATCACGATTGGTCATTTTGTTCAGCTTGGCACACGGGTATGTTTACAAATTTCATAAACAAAGCGGAGTGTTTACATTTCTGAAGAAGTATCCAATCGTTGGACAGCAACAAATCATGTGATTGAAGACTTGGTTGGATAAACACATGAAAAAAGATCGCTCTCATTGTGATATAGATAGTATGCAGATGACGTCACTCAGGCCTTTGTTATTGTTTTTGCCATCCGCGTTTGTGAGTTGTTCTCACTAAACTGTATTAACTAGACTATAAAAGTTCATGGTTACACAGAGTTTGTGTGTTGGTCCGTTATACGTCCGGATGGCAATGTTGTGAACTCCTTGGCCAAGCGCATTCTATCTATAGATATTATGCGCTTGGCTAAGCAGCTCATAATTGCCATCCGGAAGTATTACGGACCAACACACAAAACATTGTGTAATCATGAACTTTTATAGTCGGGATAATACAGTTTAGTGAGAATCACTCACAAACGCGGATGGCAAAATACAATAACAAAGGCTTGAGTGACGTCATCTTCGTTCTATCTATAGATAGTTCGAAGATAACGTCACTCAGGTCTTTGTTATTGTTTTTTGCCATCCGCGTTCATGAGTAATGTTCACTGAACTGTATTAACCCGACTATAAACGTTCATGGATACACACAGTTGTGTGTGTGTTGGTCCGTTATACTTCCGGATGGCAATGTTATGAGCTTCTTAGCCAAGCGCATACTATCTATAGAACGAGTGAAGCTGACGTCAATCAGCTCTTTGCTATTATTTTTAGACGCTAGTTGGATGATTAGGTCTCACTAAATTATTTCAGATTTTAAAGGTTACACACAGTTTTGTGTGTTACACGTCTCATCTGATGTTGTAGGAGGTTTAAACGCATATTATCAATTAAATACTTTGAAAACTCTGAACGCTTTGTATTGTGTAGGTCATTTTGAACACATTTTGCAATGTGACAAATGACTCGCGCACATGGAAACAAACAAACAAACAAACACAAAAACAAACAAACAAACAAACAAACAAACAAAAAAGGTTTTCGCCTCCATTTGTTAAAAGGGGCCTGACTCTTGTGGTCTAAAAATCTTGGCTGTTTGGCATGTATCCAAGATGCTATAATTAATAGTATCACATACTCACATTGGGTTTCAAGCTTTTGACACACGGTCTTTGCCCCTTCACAGGACCATTCATACCTGAAATGATGATTAAACATTGGGATGCAGTGCGCCTGCCAGACGAATCGTACCATCACACAAAACTATGTGTCACTTTAAACGTTTTATTAGATTATGTATTGAATGTTTGAGTTTACTCATTGTGTTATATTTGTTATTGCTTTTTATTATTAGTTTATATTATATTCTATATAATTTGTATTATTATTATTATATTAATATTATTATATTATTATTATATTATTATTATTATTATTATTATTATTATTATTATTATATTATTATTATTATTATTATTATATATTATTATTATTATTATTATATTTATTATTATCATTATTATTTTTTTTTTCATTTTTTTTTTCATTATTATTATCATTTGTATAATTACCATCGTTATTAAGAAGCATATTATGCATATTAAACTTTCCAGATTTGTGATCCAGTTGAGAGAACAAAGTTGACGTCACTCAGGTCTTTGTTATTGTTTTTTTTTGCCACCCGCGTTTTTGAGTAATTCTCACCTAATTGTATTAACCAGACTATAGATAGTATGCAGATGACGTCACTCAGGTCTTTGTTATTGTTTTTTGCCATCCGCGTTTGTGAGTTTTCTCACTAAACTGTATTAACCTGACTATAAATGTTCATGGTTACGCAGAGTTTGTGTGTTGGTCCGTTATACTTCCGGATGGCAATGTTGTGAACTCCTTGGCCAATGCATACTATCTATAAAAGTTCATGGTTACACATTAGTTTTGTGTGTTTGTCCGTTATACTTCCGGATGGCAATGTTATGAGCTTCTTATACTCAGCTTGAGGCCTCAATGTCGAATAATTGTCATAATGGTGACTCATCAGGTCAATTCGGGAATATGTCGGTTGGAACAATTTTAGAAAATCACGTTTAAATTCCAAAAGATCAGAATGAGTAAATTTAAGTGTTATTTTTTGTTCTTACAATTCAAGAAACTATAGATAGAATGCGCTTGGCCAAGGAGTTCACAACATTGCCATCCGGAAGTATAGATAGTATGCAGATGACGTCACTCAGGCCTTTGTTATTGTTTTTGCCATCCGCGTTTGTGAGTTGTTCTCACTAAACTGTATTAACTAGACTATAAAAGTTCATGGTTACACAGAGTTTGTGTGTTGGTCCGTTATACTTCCGGATGGCAATGTTGTGAACTCCTTGGCCAAGCGCATTCTATCTATAAGGGACCAACACACAAACTCTGTGTAACCATGAACTTTTATAGACTGGTTAATACAGTTTAGTGAAAACAACTCACAAACGCGGATGGCAAAAACAATAACAAAGGCCTGAGTGACGTCATCTTCGAACTATCTATATACACTCTTCAATAAAACTATCAATTGATTTAATTCAAATCTAATAGGATTCAATAGTCAGATGTCACGTCAGCCCAGCAACGAGCAGCTGGGTTCTAAACAAAGAAAATCGGTACTTTTTATTCTTCATGCTGGCTAGAACTTTTTCAAATGCCATGTGATCAAAATGTATAAAACTATCAGATTTATAATGTCATTCTCCTCTGGATACACTTTTATACTCGTCGGAGAAGTATTTCATAAGGGCGACCGCCATTGTTCCGATATTTTAGAACCAGTTACTAAGTTACCATGCGTTATTACGAGGGAAGTGACGTCACGACTGTTGAAGC
>NC_088368.1:13495531-13503031 GCF_034508935.2 Berghia stephanieae | reverse complement strand
AGTGTCCAATTGCACCAAAACGGTATTATAACGGGTAATGCGGTGATATAAAAATGTATTTAAAAGTTTAAATGACCAGAAATGTGAAATTTTAGTTTTTGTCACTGTAGGAAGTTGAGGTGACTCTTACAATCTGCAAAGGCACATCCAGATATAAAATAAATTACCACTCTCAAGAAATCTAGTGAACACTCTAAAATGACCAGGAAATATTTCAAACTTCAAAACATGCAGGGTATTGTTTTATATTGGTTTAAGCGACGTTTATGTTATTATACATTATAAATTAATAGATGGAATGTATCATGCTTTAAGAAATTGAATGTTTCTTTCAAGATAATTTGTAGAAACTATTTATCTGTGTATAAAATTCTCCCTTGATCAATGATATATTGATTTTTTTAAATATACTAAAATAGTCATATGAGCAGAAATATGGCTTTTATATCATTATGTTCGGGAAAACTGGTGACATGACAAGATCTTTTAGATGTGATTATTTTGATATGTCATGAAGAGATTATTAAATACTCTTTTTCTCTTTACTCTTCCCTTAATACTATTCTATCGTGTGACGTTACTGGTGTGAGGTTGTCTTTCGTCGAGCACGTATCTTGTCGTCGCAGAATAAAGCTTGCACGAACTTTGATTATTGCCTTCCTGTTTATGAGACTATCCGGCATCACGTTTACTTTACATTGCGATCAATGTATTATTTTGGTAGATGATTTGCCTTTATCACATTTTGATTTCCATTTCCCAAATCGTGAGGCTACAACTTGTATCAAGCAAGCAAACAAGCAAACAAGCAAACAACCTGTATAAAGGCGGATTTCTTGCTCCAGAGAGGCATGATAATATGGAAAATGTCCAGAAAACAATAATCATCCAGAGGAATCGCTCAGGATGGCGTGTTGTGGTCGAAGGCCCTTTACTCCACGAGGAGTGATTTGGAATAAGTAATTAATAAAGTATGTTCAGGTGGTTCCTTTCATAGTGATCAGAAACCTGAAAGGTAAGAAATAATAAAATAACCCCCCCCCAAAAAAAAAAACAAAAAAAAAAAACAAAAACAAAAAAACAACAACAAACAAACAAACAAACAACAAAATAATAATTTTAAAAAAACAGACTACAAAACAAATCCATGTCTTTATCAAGAAAGGCTTATATCATTAGACCTTAAGGACAAAATCGACCGTTAAAGACTCTTACAGTAAACTGAGGAAGATAACCAATCAAAGGCCTATTAAAAAAAAAAAGCGGTGCAAAAGAGAGAATGGAGTTAGACTGGAAGCAACTTCAGAAAAAAAAACAGCCTTCAAATGTAACCAGACAGCTCTAAATTGGAACCTCCATGGCAGAAAAAACGAATGAAGACACATGGTAATGATCGATGGTTAGAGAGATTCTAATTGAAGAAGATGGTCCAGACATGCTCTATATTGGAAGAAGATGGTCCAGACAGGCTCTATATTGGAAGAAGATGGTCCAGACAGGCTCTATATTGGAAGAAGATGGTCCAGACAGGCTCTATATTGGAAGACGATGGTCCAGACAGGCTCCATATTGGAAGAAGATGGTCCAGACAGGCTCTATATTGGAAGAAGATGGTCCAGACAGGCTCTATATTGGAAGAAGATGGTCCAGACAGGCTCTATATTGGAAGAAGATGGTCCAGACATGCTCTATATTGGAAGAAGATGGTCCAGACAGGCTCTATATTGGAAGAAGATGGTCCAGACAGGCTCTATATTGGAAGAAGATGGTCCAGACAGGCTCCATATTGGAAGAAGATGGTCCAGAAATGGATGGTACCGTCTTAGCCCAAGTACCAACAGCTTCCATGTCAGACACATTAGTAATATGCAAATATGAAGTTTAAACGTGTGACCCTTGTTCAAGATTTTAGGAAATCAAACGCTTTATTATTAATAGGAAATCGAAAAGGCCAAAAGTTTTTCCACTCTATCGACGAGAAACCAACTCCAAGTTTTAGGTTTATGGCTATAAATTGAATTTCAAGTACCTTTGTCATCCCGACATTATACCGTTTTGAGACGATGGGTCACAGATAAATAAACAAACAAATAAATAAATAAATAAATAAATAAATAAGTAAATAATATATCAATAAATAAACAGAAAATTAATTTTGATTAATTAATTAATTAATTACTTCAAAAACAAACAAAAAGCAACAAACAGACCAAAAGAAAAAAAACAACCCAAAAAACAAACAAATATAAAAAACAAACAAATCATGACAGTTACTCACCTTAAACAAGAGTGAAACATCATTATTGAAAGTCATACCTATAAAGAAAAATGTTTCATTACGATATCATTGTGAGGAGGAAGGTGAGGGAAGGTGTTTTCAATTTCCAGAATAATAGACAAAAACACACACATATCGGGGATTACAAACTACCAGACTAGGTATCTTCCAACCCATATAATATTAGAAACTCCAATCCTCGCGATTCTGCCGCTCAGTTTCTGGATTTGCCATAGATGGAATGCTGTAGCCAAGGTTTATGAATTGTTCATCTTTAGGTACCACTTGTCAAAGTAGGATTTGAGTTTGGCAACGTCCTCACTGAGTACGCTCTCGAGACGGATAGACAGCTTACTCTGAGTAATGAGGGCCCAGTCAGCAGCAGCAACAGCAGCAGCAGCAGCAGCAGAAGAAGAAGAAGAAGAAGAAGAAGAAGAAGAAGAAGAAGAAGAAGAAGAAGAAGAAGAAGAAGAAGAAGAAGAGAGAGAAGGAGGAGGAGGAGGAGAGAGGAGGAGGAGAGGAAGGAGGAGAGAGGAAGAGAGAAGAAGAAGAAGAAGAAGAAGAAGAAGAAGAAGAAGAAGAAGAAGAAGAAGAAGAAGAAGAAGAAGAAGAAGAAGAAGAGGAAGAAAAAGGAGGAGGATTAGGAGAAAGACGATAAGGAGAAGGAGAAAATGTGTAATTATGTACCAACCATGTTTTTTGTTAATTCTCATCCCTTCACAACTTTCATTCAAGTTCCGATTCTCGTCAACTTGAATCAAGACTTCATCCAATGTAGTATCAGTACCCCTTACTGTCAATTTATATTTGCCTCCCTTCTGAATGCAAAATGAGAAAAATTAATGTTGATTATAATGATTATGATGATGATGATGATGATGATGATGATGATGGTGATGATGATGATGATGATGATGATGATGATGATGATGATGATGATGATGATGACCATAATGATGTTGACGATGATGATATAAACATTTTAACATTAGGAGAGAAATAAGCTCAGGATACTTTCTAAATGAAAAAGGACACTTGTTCCCAAGGAATTTACCCAATGGAAACCGTACGGTGCTCTTATTGGCTAACCAACCAGCGGCCTCGATGAGAAAAATATCCGCCATTTTGATGTTGGCTGGGAATCGCGTTACTATAGTAAACAAGCGCTGATCGGCCGTTCCTGAAAATAAGTTGCTGCTCGCTCGTTTAACTCAAAATTATTCAAAACGATCTCTCTAAAATGATATAAATGTGACTTCTTAAGGTTTTCTTCACGGTCAAAACCACACAACATTCTATTAATGATTACGTCCGAGGCAAAAAGGAATATTGACAGGTCGACCAAAAGTTGAACTCGTGAGACGACAAACATCAATGCGAAGTGTAGCGAGAGTCAAGCTATTGTTTGTCTTGTCCTATTCTATATAGAGAAAAGGATAAATAGTATAGCCTCGTGTGTGAGTGGTTGCGTGTCATAGTCTTGTTTTTAAATTGTTTCTGTTGTTTATGTGTGTAGTGATGACTCTCTCACACTCAATTTCAATGCCGAAAGAGGAATTCCCGCACACAAGAAAGGGGAATTGGGGTGGTATTTGGCATAGATATTGTATAGTATCTAGTTCTAAATAGATAACTGATTAGAATTATATTATGATATATAAACACAATGCCAAATACAATTCCGAAGTTTCCTTCTTTCAAATGAAGTAAAGCTCCAAAACCTTATGGTAGTGATTGTAGTACTGAGTGTTAGTGAGGTGATGTGGTGTTGGTGGTGGTTGTAGTTGTAGTAGTAATAGTGATGATGATGTGGTGGTGGTGATGATTGTAGTTGTAGTAGTAGTGGTAGTGATGATGATGTGGTGGTGGTTGTAGTAGTAGTGGTAATGGTAATGATATGGTGGTGGTGGTGGTTGTAGTAGTAGTGGTCGTGATGATGATGTGGTGGTGGTGTTTGTAGTAGTAGTGGTAATGATGCGGCTATGTGGTCTAGTAGTATGACACTCGCTTCCGGATCGGAAGGTCCTGGGTTCGAGCCTCGCGCTCGGCGCATAGTTGAGTCCTTGGAAAAGGCTCTTTACTCACATTCTCTCACCGTACTCAGGTGTAAAATGAGTACCTGGCCGTTAACAGAGTTGTCTTTGTCCGAAAAATTGTAATATCGCCTAACAGGCGTCATGTCCCGTCCTACATGTTAAATGTTGACCAGGGACCCCTTGTAAAGCGCTTTGAGCACATTTAGTAGATATTGCACTATATAAAGCTCAATTTAAAAAAAAATATATTTCAATGATGATGATATGGTGGTGGTGGTTGCAGTAGTAGTAGTGGTAGTGATGATAATGTGGTGGTGGTTGTAGTTGTAGTAGTAGTGATAGTGATGATGATGTGGTGGTGGTTGTAGTAGTAGTGGTAGTGATGATGATGTGGTTGTGGTGGTTGTAGTAGTAGTTGTAATGGTGATGATATGGTGGTAGTGGTGGTTGCAGTTGTAGTGGTAGTGATGACGATGTGGTTGTGGTGGTTGTAGTAGTAGTGGTAATGGTAATGATATGGTGGTAGTGGTGGTTGTAGTAGTAGTGGTAATGGTAATGATATGGTGGTGGTTGTAGTAGTAGTGGTCGTGATGACGATGTGATTGTGGTGGTTGTAGTAGTAGTGGTAGTGATGCTATTGTGGTGGTGGTTGTAGTAGTTGAGGTAGTGATGTGGTGGTGGTTGTAGTAGTAGTGGTGGTGGTGGTTGTGGTAGTAGTGGTAATGATGATGATATGGTGGTGGTGGTTGCAGTAGTAGTGGTAGTGATGACGATGTGGTTGTGGTGATTGTAGTAGTGGTAGTGATGATGATGTGCTGGTGGTGGTGTAGTAGTAGTGGTAGTGATAATGATGTGGGGCTGGTGGTTGTAGTTGTGGTGTTAGTGATGATATTGTGGTGGTGGCTGTAGTAGTAGATGATGTGGTGGTTGGAAAACACATTACAGGTTATTATAATACATGATTACACACATTCTCTAACTTCATTTTTTGACAGCTTCGTTGTGCCATAAATATACGCAACAGTTCTGAAACATTTTATTGTGGATTTTGATATTGTTTGTTGTTTTTCTTGTGTCGTTATGTTGACTTAGATACCGAATGAATGGTAATTACTACATTCTCAGCCAACACCAAAATGGCGCTGAATGCTTTCATTGGTGGACACTTTTTAGGCTTCGTACGTATTCTCATTCGTTTAATTCTATGCTTGTTCCTTACCTTATTATCTCGGCTATCATCTCTTTCGTGGCGAAGCGATTGGGTGCTTGATTTGCACGTGTTGCATCAACATGGTTATGTTGGTAAAATGTGAGCAATCGTCTCAAAACGGTATTATGTCAAAAAAAACCCCCCCCCCCCCACACACACACAAAAAAAACAAACAAGAAAATAGCAAAAGTAAACCCCCACCCCCAAAATAACCCCCCCCCCCCCCAAAAAAAAAAAAACAACAAAAAACAAAAACAAAACAACAACAAAAAATACAAACAGCAAGACAACAAGAAAAGATCAAGATCTTTACATCCTAACCAAAGGAACAGAATTCATACCCCTTCCAGGGCGGCCAGATGGCAGAGTTCATGGTGGCCAATTTCGACTTCAGAAGTGGCTAAAGAACCTCACATGGTCAAACACTAATAACGCTCTTACCCCTTGGAAAAACTCAACTTCAAATGGACAAGAAAAAATAATATTATTGGAAAAATAAATATAACTAATTGAAACACGATCACCATCTGGCAGCCCTGACCACCCCCCCCCCCCTAGTCACCTCACCCTAGATTCACTTTTCGGAAATGGACAGTGACTGACTGATGGCAGGGCTATTCCAATCCTCCCTTGGAATAGACCCTACATTACAAATTTCGCTTTGGCGAATAAATAAACGTAATTTAAAAAAAACTAATCTCCTGTAAGTTTAAGAAAAAAAATCCTATTTTTTGGCATCTGGTTTTTCCCTCGACACAATACCACGTTGAGACGACTGGGTACTAATATTACCACACAAGAAAACTGAAATAGATCAATCAATGTATTTAAAAGAAAAATGATTCACAAACAAACCTCTAAGATAAAGTACATCCGCTTGGATTTCGCAGGCACTCCACGTTCCTTATACTCAAATTGGCAATGAGCAACAACCTGTAATCCAAATGGTTTTACAAGAGATAACAGCGCAGTTACAATTATATGATTTATCTGTGTTAGTGTGTTGATCTCGTGACCTCAAGTAGTTGCGAGAGGGACTCAAAATAGAGAGTACTGAGAGTACGTTTGGAACCATTTTTTTGTTAGTGACGGATAGCGTCGTCTGTGGCCACGCTAACATTTCATTCATACTGCAACCACCATTGAGTACAGACGATACAAGTTATTTTTCAGTCTATTTTATTTGTTTTCCACGTTTATTTGTGTATTGTTGTGCTGACGAAGGGTTTGTACCCGAAACGTCCATTGTCTGTTTTGTTCCCATACGAAGCCTTTCTATTTTCACTCTTTCGTTAGTATTTTACGATCACCGGCTTCAGGCAGGCCTTACCGTTTTCTAGTCGTCCACATCGAAACTCGAAGCCCCAAGCTGACATGGACATGGACATGGACGAGTTCAAAATTTGTAGGAATAAATTTAAAGGGTAAGCGAGTATTGCAAAACGTGTCAATAAAATCATAACTATCATGCCTTTGTGTCATATTACTGTCTGTTGTTTGATAAAGGGGAAACCCGAAACGTTCACACCATTCGTATTTTTACATAAATTGAAGTTGACATTCTACCACATCATTGTCATAGAAACTTTTTTTTTGAAAATACATTAGGCTGTATGACTATAAATTTAATATAGTCCGGGTTGGGGCAGGAGTATATATATATATATATATATATATATATATATATATATATATATATATATATATATATATATATATATATATATATATATACGTATTCCGGGCGAGGGGGTTTGAAAATCTATTTTCATTTTAGCTAGGTAAACCGATAATAACTTAAATTTATTTACACCAAACCAATCAAAAGACGTCAAATAATTGAGTTTTTTTAAAAAAACAGTGGACGGTTCCATCCTCAGTTAGAGCTGTTAGAATTTGAGGTATAGAAAAAGTGTATGGATTTGGGGCGACCTACCTTACTATTGTATTGTGGAAAGAATATGTTTTCATAATCG
>NC_088368.1:13445531-13490531 GCF_034508935.2 Berghia stephanieae | reverse complement strand
TCAAATCCTGTTAAAGAATTTTTTTTTCAAGGTGAGGAAAGTAAGTGAGTCAATTTATTACCTCTAACCGCGAGATATTGAAATTAAAAAAAAATATTATTAAGCTTTTTGCCGGTAAACGGGGGTCCCATGCGTCAGTTGGTAGAGTACTCGCTTCTCATGCAAAAGGACCGGCATCGATCCCAGGTGAAATTGAGACTTCTTTGATGACCCCAAATTGGTAGCTAAGATTGTTAGATCTGGCAGAAAGAACATCGTGTAACAATTGCAATTTTCTGTTTAACGTTAGGGATAAACTCTGGCTTTATGGGGCTTGTAGCTCTGAAAAACTCCTTTTGTCACCAGAAAACACCATATATCAGGCGTTCATATTTACATTTGTACTTATAAGGGATAAGCAATATTTCTAAAAAGGACCTATATCCTAAATAAAACAAGTCGTCATTCAGAGCAATATGTACCATGTTTTTCCATGTTTTTGATGTACCATAGGAAGGGAGTAAATGTGACTCGTATATAAGGGGATAAGACATGAGTCAGGTTAAATTTTTTTTTATTATTCTCTCCACTTTAATTTCTCATTTAAGCACCCCTAACTATTTATCATTCGGAGGTATGCTATCCTTTCGGATTGGAGGATGGTTAAAGTGCTTTCCGCCAAATGGAACAGGCAGGCTATCCGTTCACTGCTGGATAAAATCCACTTCAATTGCACGCGTGATCGATATCGAATCTTTACTTGTGACTCGCCATCGATCTGAAACAAAGATAAATTTGTCCGTGAGGTATATTTTCCAAATAATTTCATCTACAATTATGTGTTCCCAGTGCAACAGTTCCCACAGTTGTGCAATAATTGTAAAGCTGATAAATTTGTCCGTGAGGTATATTTTCCAAATAATTTCATCTACAATTATGTGTTCCCAGTGCAACAGTTCCCACAGTTGTGCAATAACTGTAAAGCTGATAAATTTGTCCGTGAGGTATATTTTCCAAATAATTTCATCTACAATTATGTGTTCCCAGTGCAACAGTTCCCACAGTTGTGCAATAATTGTAAAGCTGATAAATTTGTCCGTGAGGTATATTTTCCAAATAATTTCATCTACAATTATGTGTTCCCAGTGCAACAGTTCCCACAGTTGTGCAGTAATTGTAAAGCTGATAAATTTGTCCGTGAGGTATATTTTCCAAATAATTTCATCTACAATTATGTGTTCCCAGTGCAACAGTTCCCACAGTTGTGCAGTAATTGTAAAGCTGATAAATTTGTCCAAGAGGTATATTTTCCAAATAATTTCATCTACAATTATGTGTTACCAGTGCAACAGTTCCCACAGTTGTGCAGTAATTGTAAAGCTGATAAATTTGTCCGTGAGGTATATTTTCCAAATAATTTCATCTACAATTATGTGTTACCAGTGCAACAGTTCCCACAGTTGTGCAATAATTGTAACGCTGATAAATTTTTCCGAGAGGTATATTTTCAAAATAATTTCATCTACAATTATATGTTTCCAGTGCAACTGTTCCCACAGTTGTGCAATAATTGTCTAGCTGATAGTGATTAAGTACAGTGGTATCCGCATTAAGTCAAGACTCTGAAAGTCAACTTCGGCTTAAAGTCACCAACTTTTCCTATTATCTGATTATGTTCCACTGATAATGGATAGAATCAATCTTGCTTAACCCTTCCCTTACCACCCATAGGAAAATAGTCACATTCGTTACGATGAAACCGACAATTTTCTCATTCTGATTCCTCTTGTATTGTACATCACAAAATCTAAAGAATTGCTTTGATTACAGCTATAAATACCAAACACTGTGTTGTAGACATCATTTTGCTGAACAACATTCTGTATAGAATGCACTTGTTACTTTTCTGTTTGATTAGGAAAAGTCTTATTTTGTGTCGGGTGGGTGTGAATTTTTGGGGGAAATTCTAAAAATAGCTGGTAAGGAGAGAGTTAAAATCAACCAATCTTTCTGATCCGGCGGTGCCGACTTAGTCAAGATTCCAATGTAGTTGGGTATGTTAGAGCTGACAGAAAGTCACTCACAACAGACGAGCAACCTATCCAAATGGTAGCAAGTACAACATGGGACATACATTTTTTAGGCAAACTTAAATAAATCCAGTTCAACGTTCTAAGTTTAAATTTGTATCTTCAATATCGTCATCATCGTCATCAACATCGTCGTCGTCATCATCATCATCATCACCACCATAATAATAATAATAATAATAATAATAATAATAATAATAATAATAATAATAATAATATATAATAATGATAATAATAATAATAATAATAATAATAATAATAATAATAATAATAATAATAATAATAATAATAATAATAATAATATTTATTGTCCAAAAAAATGGCAGTTAATCATTTGGTTTACAGTGTTTGAAATTAAAAATACAATACAAAAATACCGTTGTGTTTTTAATGGGACCCCAGAGTAATATTGTGGAATCACTCAACTCAGAAGTGTTAAGTGATATGTGAGAGAACAGTTCTATTACTGTGTATAAGTTAGAGTATATACAAATATTATATCGCATCAACATTTTAAGAAGGAAAAACAGTATAAGTAACTCAACTATGGAAAGAAAGGAACAAAGAGTGCATCCTTCTCTTGGGCATGCCACTCTGCTATTTGTAAGCACAAATAGTATTGTAAACAATGGACTTAATGAATAATAACTATTTACGTAGTAACTAAAATCAATTAGCTAGAAACAAAGGGGAGCAACTCATTCCTAGAGTAACTCTATGTATAAGTCCATAACAAATACATGAATAAAATAATAACATATAAACATCAAAATGATAAATGATATAAATATCTTAATGAAGATGACGTTTCATACAAGTTTTAAAAACCCAAACATACTCTCTCTTACTCACACGCACGCCTTCACACACCCCTACACACACACACACACACACAGACACAGACACATAGACACATAGACAAACACACACGCACACACACGCACACGCACACAAACACACACAGGCACGAGCATTTGATTCATCATCACCATCATCATCATCATCATCATCATCATCATCATCATCATCATCATCATCATCATCATCACCATAATCAATACTATGCTTGGTACAGTGATTGGTGATTATGATTGATCACACAATCATTGTGACACAAGATCTACACAATAACATTACTATGGAAAAAATTTGAAATGCTTAAGATTGAATCATTACTTACTTTGTGAACTTTTTACCTCTGAAATTTGACAAAAAGCAGCGTTAAATTAACGAGTTTACGAATACAATGGACAATATGATGATAATGATGATGATCATGATAATGGTGATGATGGTGATGATGATGAGATGATGATGATGATGATGAGGTGTGATATATGATGAATTGTTGTATGTTGATGATGGTGTTAGTGTTGTGATTGTTGTGGTAATGATAATGAGGATGAAGATGTGATAGTGGAAGAGTCAGAGGAAGAGGAGGAGGGGGAGGAAGAGGAGGTTCTGGGTAAAAAAAAACAGCAACAAAAGGACGCAGGAGATAAATGATGATAAGAGAAAGAGGAGAAGGAAGAACGAAATAGAATTCGAGATTCGAACACTTAATAGAATCGATGATCACAACAATTGCTGTCGTCGTACGTTTTTGCTGTTGCCGTAGTTTTGGTTTTTAATCATTTTATCTAACATGCAAAGTAAAAACCAATTCAATAAAAAAACTGCTAAACCAAAGAAATCGATGAAAAAACATGTGTCCCCTTTTTTCATTATTATTCTTACTAAATTCTTCAAAACATAAATGGTCATATTATGTACTACTATTTAATAGAAAAGCGTTATGTTAAAAATAGTAGTACATATTAGAATTCGTACTTATTAGAATTATCTTCCGTTAAATTGTAGTACATAATAAGACCATTTATGCCTTCAAGAAGTTGGTAACGATGAAAATAATAAAATCTTGACGATGTAAACCTACAATTCTTTTCGATTTATCAATCACTTTGGTTTAGCCGATTTGATTAACTGATCTCTACTTTGCAGTTAGATAAATTGATTAAAATACAAAAACAACAACAAGAACAACAAGAATACTTAAAATATGTGCTACTTTCACTCAGAAAACAATACTTCTATGGACTATTACAGTTAAACAAGAATAAAAGAATAATACTTAATTGTCACTCATCGCCTTATCTGATATTAGGTCCAAATAAACGAGTCGCTAACAATCTGAGTCTCGGTCTAAAATATGAGATTTGAGTAAGCTCATCTGTTTTTATAATCAAAGATTGGTGTGGAACAAAAGGTAAAAATCTCAACATCTTTACTCTTATGACTTTGATATAAATTCAATTTCCAGAAACATTACAATATGCGATGTCAACTGTGCGTTATAGTAAGAATGAAAATAGGTTTTTGATGAAGCGAGTGAATATAAATATCAAAATATGATAATTATTAACGCCAGGGGAAAATAAAAATCAACAATCAAAATCATCACAATGTACAAGCAGCTCTCTGGAGACCTAAGCAGGAATTGCTATGAATGAAGAGACGTCAGACATGCCAAATATTGGCCAACGAGTCCCAAAATACTTCTGTTCCACATTAGTTGGACGTTCTCTCTTTTCTTTTTTAAACTGGAAGAGGTTTCGCGTGATTCTTGTTAGTCTCGGAGAGGACTAGGTGCTTTTTCTCACATACCAGGAGACAGGGTGATCAAGAACAAAGAGAAATTATCTTCCAAAGAGGATACTAACCATTTCCATGGAATAGACACCCATTGCTCTGTCAATAGCAGATGGAAGATTTGAATATCAAAGTTATGTGCGTGCATTTAAGTGAATAGAGCACCGTGTATATACATGGATTTTACATAGGGAAATCCCTTCACACCGGCGAGGCATGGAATTAGGGACATCATTCTTTTAGACAGTGCATAATTCAGATTCAGACGTGAGTCAAAATTATCTTCCTGTTTGTTATTATAGCGGATGTTTCTTTTTTCGAATGGTTCCAAAATGTTATTTGCTTATACATTTATGTTCAACGAATTTTGTGTTTCGATGGCCAATGATGATAATTGAATGTACACAAGACATTCAAATCAGTCCAGATTTCAAGTTTCATTTCCTACTGCTTTATTTGTTGTGATAAATTAAAAATCCAAATCAAATAGCATGGTCATAATTCAATCAGTTTCATAAATTTCAAATCCGTAAAATCAATCCAAATGCTAAGTCAATTTGGTGACCATTTTCAATATAAGTGGAATATTTCTAAGTCCGTAAATACAATCAATGATGGTAAGCACAAAAATGTTGATGTAAAAATGTGCAGCCCAAAGTAAAGTAGAATACCGTTTAGATCAAAAACACCACGTTTTATACCTGTTGTGAATGAAAGTTATTATATTCAAGTATCGTAACTTGTATCGTCCATCTGATGTAGTATCATTAACAACTAGCGTCTGTTCTAGTAACTACCTTGTTGAGAGTCATTAGGTATCCAACCGTCATCCTGTACACATGTATCTTATGTTATGTTGTTTAATGTTGTTTATGTTCTTTACTGTAACAAGTTGGTTTGTTAATTCTCGGAATAAAACGTCTTATTAATTAATGATCTAAGAGCACAACAAAATGTGGACGAAGAGTTCTGTACAAATTGTGGAGTAATAGATTAATAATTTTTCATAATTGTAGAAATGAACATTTCATATTACAGTGTTTGCAGTTACTACTATTTGGCACCGTAATATACAAAAACAGTGACTATTGTGCTACCTGAGATCCTAACGAAAGAGTGAAAATGGAAAGGCTTCGTATGGGAACAAAACAGACAATGGACGTTTCGGGTACAAACCCTTCGTCAGCACAACAATACACAAATAAACGTGGAAAACAAATAAAATATAATGAAAAATAACTTGTATCGTCTGTACTCAATGGTGGTTGCAGTATGAATGAAATGTTTAGCGTGGCGTGGGTAGAGGATAGGGTGCCCCAGGGGGGTGATCTAATTGATAAGCAAAGGTCAGCGTCAGGGAACAGAACTTTCCAGACTATAATGGAAGATAAAAGACATATTGGTAGTAGTAGGGTGAATTTTTAATTCAGAAAAGTGAGTGGAGCAGGCACTTATGTTGGTAACAACAAGATATGAAGTGAATAGAAAAGTGCCAGAAGACAATAGAGAATAAAATTTTTTCGCGGCGGTGGTGGGGTTTGAACCTGCGACCTTATTGGTACGACAACTCCGCCTGGCAGGTGAGAGCGTGGCTCTACCGTGTGAGCTATCCACGAACACAAAAATATTCGTTTCAAACTCAAAGTCATTACTAGATCCCTCTCTCACCCACTTCTTGAGACCGCCGATTCGTTCGTACACCACCATCGCGAATAATTTTGACCAGCAGTTAAGCTTAATAGCCAATATTCTCAACACAAACATATACATAGAACGATTGAGACATTGAGTATGCTCGGTGTATGGGGTGAATTTTAATTCAGAAAAGTGAGTGGAGCAGGCACTTATGTTGGTAACAACAAGATATGAAGTGAATTAGAAAAGTGCCAGAAGACAATAGAGAATAAAATTTTTTCGCGGCGGTGTGGGTTTGAACCTGCGACCTTATTGGTACGACAACTCCGCCTGGCAGGTGAGAGCGTGGCTCTACCGTGTGAGCTATCCACGAACACAAAAATATTCGTTTCAAACTCAAAGTCATTACTAGATCCCTCTCTCACCCACTTCTTGAGACCGCCGATTCGTTCGTACACCACCATCGCGAATATTTTGACCAGCAGTTAAGCTTAATAGCCAATATTCTCAACACAAACATATAACATAGAAACGATTGAGACATTGAGTATGCTCCGGTGTATGGGGTGAATTTTTAATTCAGAAAAGTGAGTGGAGCAGGCACTTATTTGGTAACAACAAGATATGAAGTGAATAGAAAAGTGCCAGAAGACAATAGAGAATAAAATTTTTCGCGGCGGTGGTGGGGTTTGAACCTGCGACCTTACTAGGTTTGAGGCGGACGGTAGAGAGGGGGAATCAGAGAGAGAGAGAGAGGGGGGGAGGGAGAAAGAGGGAGGGGGGGCAAAGAAGAAAAAAGAAAGAAAGAAGAGAGAGAGAGAGAGAGGAGGAGAGATGAGAGAGAGAGAGAGAGAGGAGAGAGAGAGAGAGAGAGAGAGAGAGAAAGGGTGGAGGGGAGGTGAGAGAGGGCGAGTAACAGCCGAGTGATAGCTGGGTCTATATGTATATTAATGGATGAAAAAGTGGATGATTGGATAGCTCACACGTAGAGCCACGCTCTCACCTGCAGGCGGAGTTGTCGTACCAATAAGGTCGCAGGTTCAACCCACCACCGCGCGAAAAATTTTTTTATTCTCTATTGTCTTCTGGCACTTTTCTACTCACTTCATATCTTGTTGTTACCAACATAAGTGCCTGCTCCACTCACTTTTCTGAATTAAAAATTCACCCCATACACCGGAGCATACTCAATGTCTCAATCGTTTCTATGTTATATGTTTGTGATGAGAATATTGGCTATTAAGCTTAACTGTGGTCAAAATTACTTCGCGATGGTGGCGAACGAATCGGCGATCTCAAGAAGTGGGTGAGAGAGGGATCTAGAAATGACTTGGTTTGAAACGAATATTTTGTGTTCGTGGATAGCTCACACGGTAGAGCCACGCTCTCACCTGCCAGGCGGAGTTGTCGTACCAATAAGGTCGCAGGTTCAAACCCCACCACCGCCGCGAAAAATTTTTTATTCTCTATTGTCTTCTGGCACTTTTCTACTCACTTCATATCTGTTGTTACCAACATAAGTGCCTGCTCCACTCACTTTCTGTGTTTAAGCATAAGTTTCAGGAAGTCAAATTACAACCCTGTTCGGAAACGTTGAAAACATTAAATGGAACAATTATTCCCATCAAAGGAGAAGTTTTTGTTAATGTAAAGGTTTCTTCTACCGGCGAAACTGAAAAACTTCCACTCATTGTCGAAAATGTACCGCATAAACATGTCATTTTAGGAAGGGATTGGATTTCTAAACTAAAAATTCAGATTTCTAATACTTTTCATGTTCATAACTCATTGGACATCATATTAGATAAACGCAAACAACTTTTTACAACTGAGTTGGGAGAACTGAAAGGGGCGAAGGTAAAAATTACAATGGAAGAAAATGCACAGCCCAAATTCTTCAAACCAAGACCGATTCCATACGCTTTAAAGGAGAAGGTTGAAGAACACATAAGAAAGTTGGTAAAAGAGAAAGTAATCACGCAAGTTACTCATAGTGAATGGGCAGCACATATCGTCGTTGTACCAAAACCGGAGGGTAAAGTAAGACTGTGTGGTGACTTTAAAGTGACAATTAATTCTGCAATGAAAGTAGATCAATACCCTCTGCCAACGGCACAAGATCTATTTGCAAAGCTGTCACGTGGAGGAAAATTCTCAAAGTTGGATTTGAGTCTAGCTTATCATCAAATGGCCATGGACTCAGAAAGTAAAAAGCTTGTCTCAATAAATACTCATATTGGGCTGTTTCAGTACAACCGACTTCCATATGGAGTGGCATCAGGACCAGCACTTTTCCAAAAGTACATGGAAGAAATTCTTGCGGGAATAGGCAATGTTCAAGTTTTCATTGGTGACATACAGTTGACTGGGTGTAATAAAAAGCAGCATCTTGCAACTTTAGGCAAAGTACTGACAATGTTAGAAAAATGTAAATTCATGGTTGACAGAATTGACTACCTTGGTCACACAATCGATAAAAATGGATTACATCCCCAGGATGATCAATGCGCCTAAGCCTGAAAATGTAAAAGAACTAAGACGTTTTCTAGGTGGAATTCAGTATTTTTCTAAATTTCTACCAAATTTGTCAGTAACATTGAAACCACTACACGAACTTTTGCAAAATTACGTATCTTGGTTCTGGTCGGATGAAACAATAAAGGAACTTCTAGTTTCACAAAAGGTCCTAACTCATTATAATCTAGAATTTTCTCTTGGATTGTCAACCGATGCGAGTAAAAGGGGAATCAGAGCTGTAATATCTCACATTATGCCAAATGGAGAAGAAAGGCCGATTTCGTTTGCATCAAGATCCCTTACAAAGACTGAATCTAATTACAGTCAGATAAAAAAGGAAGCATTAGGCATCATGTTTGGAGTACGCAAATTTCACCAATATCTATATGGCAGACATTTTGCATTTATCACTGACCACAAGCCTCTGGTGAAAATATTTGGACCTAAAAATAGCATGTCAGCAATGGCGGCAGCAAGAATGCAGAGATGGTCAATGGAACTAAGTGCTTACCAATATGACATTCAATTTCGAAAAACAGAAGAGCACTGTAACGCATATATGCTTTCTCGATTAACTCAACGAGAAACAAAACAAGACGAAGAATTAGTTTCATTTAACTAAATGATATACCTCTCACTGCGAAGGAAATAGCGGAAGCAACCCGAAAGGACTCGATATTGTTGAAAGTTCTGCATTTCACACTGGATGGTTGGCCTAACAAAATCAACGATGAAATATTGAAACCTTTCTTTCAAAGAAAAGAAGAAATAATCGTGGATTCCATTGTTTTACAATGGGGACCGAGAGTTATAATTCCAGAGAAATTCAGAAAACGGATACTGATGGAATTACATGAGGGTCACCGTGGTATAGTCAAATCAAAAGCACTGGACACATATTGATAAAGACATTGAGGAAATGGTTCAAAACTGCAAAAGTTGCTCTATGGTGAAAAATATTCCACCGAAAGCACCTGTCTTAACATGGACATGCCCTTCAAAACCATGGGAAAGACTTCATCTGGATTTTGCAGAATTTGAAAACGAGCATTACTTCATTCTAATCGATGCATATTCAAAGTGGCCAAAAATGTTCCCAATGAAGAAAACTAATGCTCAACATACTGCTGATGTGTTGCGACATATAATTGCAATGCATGGATTACCAACAACTGTCGTGATCGACAATGGACCTCCTTTCACGTCGAGGGATTTCAACGAATTTTTGAGAATGAATGGAATTCGGCACGTAACATCACAACCTTATCAACCGGCAAAACGGTATTATGTGGGGATGGACCAGATGCTAAAAAGTCAAATTATAGTTAAACTGGTAAAAAATTTGAAACTTTGGTATTTAGCACAGTAACATATGATATTCCTTCTCCTCTATAAAAACTCAACTTAAGCTACGCAGCAGTTGCCAAACCAAATGTTCACACTCAGTGAGTTTGGTTTAAAATGTCTCAAACCCGTTAATCGATCAAAGCTGGACGCTTTGCATTAAGTTGCTCTACTGAGATGGGAACGGGAACACAAGGACTTGGATCAGAATATGCGGAATGACATCTTCTTTACAGACGAATCGGTTTTTGAAGTTGATTCCAGAGACAAACAAACTTCGTGCTATCGACGAGGAGGTAAACATCTCAATGGCAAAACCATAATTGAAGTAAGAAATCGAGAATATGCATCTGGAATGGTGTGGGGAGTGACAATACGATTCCATAGTCTGATGTCACGCCGCCCGGCAACGGAGGCCATCTTGGTTCTAAACAAAGAAAATCATTTCTTTTTATTCTTCATGCTGGCTAGAACTTTTCATATGCCTTGTGATCAGAATGTGTAAAAGTCAAAACATGATCAAATTTATGGGTTTTTTCCCCTCTGGATACGCTTTTATGCTTGCCGGAGAAACATTTCTTACGGCGTCCGCCATTGTTCCGATAGTTTAGAGCCAGCGTTACTAAGTTACCATACGTCACTAGGAAGGAAGTGACGTTACGACTGTTGAAGAGTATTGGTGGTAGGAAAATTGAGCTAATCAACCAATGACTCAACATAGACATATACATCAGCGATATTCTTGAACCAATGGTCGCCCCTTTTGTTCGGAATCAGAATAATCAAGTGGTGATATTTCAGTTTAATATCGCCTCAGCACATAGAGCTCGACAAATATCTGCTTTCCTAAACGATTAAAAGGAGGGTGACGAGCCCGTTCTGTGTCAGTTGTGGCACTTGACATGAATCCCTTTGAACACATGGATGATTTTATGTGAAGAAAACAAAAAAGACCCCCCAAAACCCAAGACAGCTATACAAAATTCGATGAAAAGTTTGACACACTAAATACAATTTTATATGATATTCCATCAGAAAGAGAATATAAACTAATATAATCATTGAGGCAAAGAATTGTGTGGCTGATCAATCCTAGCGGAATACATAAAAAGTAATAAAATGCATCATAAAGTGCATCATTTATACTGATTTCAACGCTATTCTCGATAGTGCAAAAACGAATTTTAATGACTGGTTTTGAATATCTGCGACTTTTCAACAGTTTATACAAATTCAATAAGTTATACACCATTGTCTAGTTTCCAAATATCTATATGTTATTGTCTTTGTTCCAACCAGTATAGAACTAGTGGCGGAAATAAACGGTCGAATATCTTTTGTAAAAGATTATATATGCTTAATAAAACGTCTAAATAAAAATTAGATAACCACATCCTTTTAATTTACAGTTAACCTGTTTTAATTTGTAATTGAAATGGCAAAATGGACTTACTTAGTGAAAGTGGGCGAGCTGCAAAATAGACAAAGAATGAACATTTAATAGTCATGAATTTCATCAGAAAGATAAAATTGATAAGCAAGTAGCAACATTTTATATCTTTTCCCTTAATAAAACAATGATAACTGTATTCATTTCATTGTAATTGAAGTCGTCTACATCATTGGTGTGATGTTTTCTTATAAGAAATATAGAGAGTGTAGTTGAATTTGCAAAGTTCTATCCCTTTTATTATGGTGGTAACTGATCTGTCAACTCTGGTATTGGTAGCAAACAATATTACTAATTATAATTAAACATGAGCTATGTCCGATTGTAGACTTGTTAAAGCCAAAGCCTGACTATGTCAAGCACATGTCAATTTACACGACGAGGACAGTGATGATGATGATGGTGATGATTATGATGATAATGATGATGATGATGATGATGATGATGATGATGATGATGATGATGATGATAATGATGATGATAATGATGGTGAAGATAATGATTATGATGATCACGATAATGATGGTCTAATTAGACAGACATACCTTCGGTAACCAGACAAGAGAAATTATACAATAAACTATCGTTTACTCCATTGTCAATCTTCAGGGTATATTCATCCGTATCATCGAAGAACACCACCATTCTAAGCTTCACTGAGTACTCTATGCTAGAATTCCGAAGGGGTTCAAGTGTTACCGTTACGTTATATTTTTCATCACTCAAAACCTCTTGAGACTTCATCAAAACAAAATCCTCCGGTTTGGGATTAGCATATATCATAATTCCAAATTCTAGTGTCTCTCCACTCAATATTGTATATTGTTTTCCATTTTGACCATCATCCACAAGTAGAGGTCTTGCTAAAATAGAAAAAGTCAAGTATTATAGTATTAATAAAAGCCCAGTAATGACTAATGGTGCTTTTCGTAGCGCTTTGAACCTATTGAAAAGTGATTTGAGCAAATTAAACCAATATGGAGCTGTATATAAGCTCAAGTGATCGTTGTAATTATGTGGTTTGTGCAACAGCAATTGGGCTATCACAACCTCTATTTTAGTAAGGAAAATAATTGAAATACACTGAAATATAGGATTTATGACAATTTATAGAACGGAGTTTGGAATAGGCACGGAGAAGTTTGGAAGTAATAATTGATGACAGAAAAAGTGTGGAGGACCCTCGTTCGTCGCCTCTGACCCTGTAGGGGCAAAATGCCAACGTAAATCAATAAGTATAAACCAGAGTTCCCATGATTAACCATGCGTATTGTACTTTTCAGTACTTTTATAATCCACATTGTAGGACACAAAGAATTCAAATTTCAATTGATACGATTCAAGACGCCTGTTATACGTTATTGTATATCCTTACGATTAAAATATCTGCGAGTGTCACATTCATTAACATTTGAGACAAATTTCAGAAAGACAAAGAGAAGTAGCCAGTTCTTTTATATATTTGCGATTGATTGTCACCTCTCCTGTCAAACCACTGCTTTAATGGAACTAGAAAATAATACATAAGAGGTCGAATTTGATAACTATCTGCGTCAGTTTCAGAAATACCTGGACTACAGAATGGTTATGTCGACTAGCTAAAACACACTTGGTGGTACTGGTTTTTTATTTAAACGAGTTATTTATAGAGCTGAACTCGTAAATTTCAGGCAATTGTTTAATACACTTACTTCTGAAGTTTATTGTAAAGTTCGTTTCCTTAGGTGGCCCTAACTTAGAATTCAATCTGCAGATATATGTTTTCTGGTGTGCTTTCCAGTTTATGTGAAACGTTGCGTTGACAAAACGTTTCCCAACAATCATATTTTTAGCGTCTTCATAACAAATGAGAGTCGCTTTATTGACATGGTTATCGTTTCCATTGGAAAAACACTTGATCTCAACATCCAGTTGGTTTGTTATTGTTAACATGCTATTCATAATTGCTTTATCGTTGACAGTCATAACAGGGCGGTGAAGTTATGGGAAGAGGGCAGCTGTGGGAGTGAATCTGGGACTCAGAGAAGTGTACACAAGTGGGGAGTGAACCTGGGACTGGGTATTGGCGGGTTTCGTAATAAAAAGCAATTACTTTTCTACGAAACCCGACGACACCTGGCAATATCCGACAAAGTTATGGGAGGTAGGCAGCAGCGCGCGCGCGCGTGTGTGTGCGTGTCTGTGTGTGTGTAAGGGGGGGGGGGAGGAGGGGATGAACCTGAGATTCAGGAAAGTGTACACCAGTGGGGAGTGAACCTGGGACTCTGGGTTTTGTAAGAAAGCAATAACAAAATGGGGGGGGGGGGATTACATTTCTACGAAACCCGACAATATGCGGCAAAGTTGTGGACAGTAGGCAAGCGTGGGGAGTGAACCTGAGACTATGGTTTTTGGCGGGCTTCAGCTAGTTTCATATAAAAGCAATTACTGTTTTACGAAACCCGACGAAACCAATATCCGAAAGTTATGGGTAGTAGGCAACAGTGGGGAGTGAACCTGAGATTCTAGGAAGTGTACACCAGTGTGGAGTGAACCTGAGACTTGGTTTCGGCGGGTTTTGTAAAAAAAAAAGCAATTATTTTTTGTTTACGAAATGCGCCAAATCCCAACAAAATTCGGCAAAGTTATGGAAAGTATGCAAATAATGGGGAGTGAACCTGAGACTAAGGGAAATGTACACCAGTGGGCAGTGAACCTGAGACTATGGTTTTTGGCGGGTTTCAGCGAGTTTCACATAAAAGCAATTACTCTTTTACGAAACCCAGCAATATCCGACAAAGTTGTGGGAAGTAGGCAACAGTGGGGAGTGAACCTGAGACTGAGGGAAGTGTACACCAGTGGGGAGTGAACCTGAGACTATGGTTTTCGGCGGGTTTCAGGGAGTTTCACATAAAAGCCATTACTTTTTTACGAAACCCGGCAACATCCGACAAAGTTGTGGAAGTAGGCAACAGTGGGGAATGAACCTGAGACTCAGGGAAGTGTACACCAGTGGGGAGTGAACCTGAGACCATGGTTTTCGGCGGGTTTCAGGGAGTTTCACATAAAAGCAATTACTTTTTTACGAAACCCGACAATATCCGACAAAGTTATGGGAAGTAGGCAACAGTGGGGGGGGGGGTGAACCTGAGACTCAGGGAAGTGTACACCAGTGGGGAGTGAACCTGATACTATGGTTTTCGGTGGGTTTCAGCGAGTTTCACATAAAAGCAATTACTTTTTTTTAGAAACCCGGCAATATCCGACAAAGTTATGGGAAGTAGGCAACAGTGGGGAGTTAACTTGAGATTCATGGAAGTGTACACCAGTAAGGAGTGAACCTGAGACTCTGGTTTTTGGCGGATTTCAACGAGTTTCATATAAAAGCAATTACTTTTTTACGAAATCCAACGAAACCTGGTAATATCCGACAAAGTTATTGAAGAAGGCAACAGCGGGGGGGGGGGGGGGGTATCCTGAGATTCAGGAAAGTGTACACTTGTGGGGAGTGAACCTGGGACTCTGGATCTTGTAAAAATGCAATACCAAGGGGGAGGGGGAATTACTTTTTTACGTAACCCGCCAAAACCCGACAAAGTTATGGGAAGTAGGCAGCAGTGGGGAGTGAATCTGGGATTTGGACACCGATGAAGATTGAACCTGGGACTGCGAGAGGCTGATACCAGTGGACAGTGAGATCAGAATGCACTTTTATTTCGAAACCTACTGAAATTGTCAAAAGTTATGTGAAGTGGGCACCATTGGGCAATGAACCGGGATTCAGGGAAGTGCACAACGGTTGGGAGTGAACCGGGGACTGTGAGAAGAGGATATCAGTGGAAATGAACCTGGGACTATGGAAGATAGATACCAGTGGGAAATGAAGCCGGACTATGGGAGTTGGGTACCAGACGAGAATGAAGCAATTACTTTTTTACGAAACCTGCCGAAAAACCATAGACTTAGGTTTACTCCCCAATAGTGTACACCTCCCTGAGTCTCGGGTTCAATCCACACTGTTGCCTACTTTCTTTCCATAACTGTCGGATATTGTCGGGTTTCGTAAAAAAGTAATTGCTTTTTTTTTTACGAAAAAAAAGAAACACCCCTAAAAATACCACATGTATTCAGTAAATAGATGTCAATTGTCTAGTCTAATATTCAGTATATATTTAAATTAGTATTATTATTATCATTATTATTATTATTATTATTATTATTATTATTATTATTATTATTATTATTATTATTATTATTATTATTATTATTATTATTATTATTATTATTGGTATTATTGCTATTGTTATTATTATTATTATTATTATTATTATTATTATTATTATTATTATTATTATTATTATTATTATTATTATTATTATTATTATTATTATTATTATTATTATTATTATTATTATTATCCTGACATCCTTGTGCGCTGGGTTAGGTCGACTAGTCAAAACACACTTGATGTTTCGTGTTTTTTATTTTAAAAATATAACCTTATTATGGAACAGAACTCGTAAACTGCAACGTATATACTTACTTCTGAAGTTTATTGTAAAGTTCGTTCGTCCTAGGGGGCCCTAAATCGGTTTCCAATCTGCAGATACATCTTTTATCATGTGTTTTCGTTTATGTGAAACGTTGCTTGACAAAACGTTTCCCAACATCGTATTTTTAGCTTCTGCCCGGGCAAATGATAATCACATTGACATGGCTAGCGTTTCCATTGGAAAAACACTTGATCTCAACATCCTGTTCGTTTGTTATTGTTAACGTGCTATTCACTATTGCTTCACCGTTGACAGTCATAACAGGACAGTGTGTTTGCAAAGCTGAAAAGAAAAATGAATGAGAATATGCGATTCATTGCATGAAAATGGTAATAGGTTGGTGTGAGCCATATATCAAAGAGGAATCGATTATAGAAGTAAGATGACCAGGAATGTGAAATTTAGTTTTTGTAACTTAAATAAAAGTAGTTGTATTCAGCTCAATATCATTTAAAAACACGAGTAGAAATTCGTGGTTCACGATCCGGAATATCAAACAGACAATGAAAGAAATATTAATTAAGGAAAGAAATACAGAAGCATTTCAAGAGAACGTGGCGGGGCGTTTCTTCTTCATGACCTACAACAAGTTCTTGCTGATAAGGCGTTTGATATCAAAATCTAAGATTTTATCGTTGCAGTTGTGATTTTCTGCAACTTCTTTTAATCTAGATTTCTTTTTGTTTGTTGTTGTCATAATCGTGTTACCTACGGATTTTAATGGATCGTTCTACACTGTTAACGTTAGTTTTCTTGAGAGTAAGCAAGATGGGGGAGAGTGAGCCGAATAAAATTAAATTGTATTTTAACAAAGATTGGAGAATGCCACGGATTAAGTGATTTACACAGTGTCAAAACTCTAATATAATCTTGAATTATATATTCATACCATATTGGACTATCGAATCTAAATACAAGGAGAAAACAGTATTGATTTATTTGCAGTAATCTTACACATAACAATCAACTCGAATATAATGTCAAATCATTGATTAGTCAACGACGGGAAAGAACTAAAATCTGTGACTAACTTAGTCTTCTGATTAGACATCAGATAGATAAAGTAAATTGAGTTCAATCCTGACCTAACTCATTTATTATTCTTCTTAATATTATTCATTTCTTCAGATTGGACAGTTGAAAATGAAATCAGCCATATTGATTTATTACACTAAATATTAAATACCGTGACGAAATGTTTTACAAACATGAAAAGATGTCTCTTAAGATAAAAATACATTACAAACGATGAAATCCAGTAATAATGCCTGTTAACAAACTCATTCTTCCGAGTAGACAAATAATATCATTAGAGTTCAACAATTATCTAAATCACATGATGATTGATGGTAATCATGATGATGACGATGATGATGTTGACGATGGATATTATGACGATGATGATGATGCTGCTGCTGCTGCTGATAATGATGATGATGATGATGATGATGATGATGATGATGATGATGATGATGATGATATGATGATGGATGATGATGATGATGATGATGATGATGATGAAGTAGATGGTGATAGTGATCATGATAATAATAATGATGATTATGATGGTGATCATGACAATGACAAACATACCTTTGGTAACCAGACATGAGAAATTATACAATAAACTATCGTTTACTCCATTGTCAATCTTCAGGGTATATTTATCCGTATCATCGAAGAACACCACCATTCTAAGCTGCACTGAGTACTCTATGCTAGAATCCCGAAGGGGCTCAAGTGTTACTGTTATGTTATATTTTTCTTCACTCACAACATCCCGAGATTTCATCAAAACAAAATCCTCTGGTTTGGGATTAGCATATATCATAATTCTTAATACGAGTGTCTCTCCATTTATTACTTTATATTGTTTTCCATCTTGACCATCATCCACAAGTAGAGCCTTGGCTAAAATAGAACGCAAAAGTCAAAGATTATAGTATTAATAAAATGCCAGTAATGACTAATGGTGCTTTCCGTAGCGCTTAGTAACTATTGAAAAGCGATTTGAGCAAAACAAACCAATATCGAGCTGAAAATAAGCTCAATTGATTGTTGTATCTATGTGGTTTGTGCAATAGCAATAGAAATAAATGAAATAAATTGAATATAGGATTTATGACTATTTATAGAACAGAGTTTGGAATAGGCACATGGACGTTTGGAAGAAATGGCTGACAGAAAGAGGTAGGAGACCTTCGTTGGTGGCCTATGCCCCTGTAGGGGCAAAAGGCCAATGTATATCAAAAAGTATAAAGCAGAGTTCCTATGATTAACCATGCGTATTGTACTTTTCAGGACATTTTTAAATTCACAGAGTATGACACAAATAATTGAAATTTCATTCAACACAGTTCATGTCGCCTGATATACTTACTTTCTTTTATATCAGTACGCTTAAAATATCCGTCATTGTCATAGACAGGTATTCATTCTAATTTGAGACAAATTTCAGAAAGACAAAAGGAAGAAGCGAGTTCTTTTCTATATTTGAGATTAATGATTGTTACACATCCTGTCATTTGAAAAGATAAAGCCTCTCTTAGATTTGCTACAAAACGAGGTATACAACGTATCCACTAATTCCCAAAATTACAAGTTGACAATTAGGTATGTAAATTACCTAGTTTTGAGGTCAGGTCTATAATTAACAATTTTTTTCATCATAATCTAATATTCTAAACCTATTGCACTTGAAAATAAATACGAATTTATTTATTCCATTCCAGCTTACAAGGCAGTTAATTAATCTACAATCTAAATCTTTACAGTCCGATAAGTCATTCGGTAAGAGGGTGAGTAAAAGAGTTACAAGCAGGGAGTACCTGCCTTGACGATCAATCGAGATCTGGAGGCCCTTGATGGAACCTGGGGCCTCACAAAAAAGAACTTAGAAAGTCTCGATTCAAGGCACAGCAAACAATTACGTCGCGTAATCGGAATCCATTGGCCAGAGACAATTACAAATACTGATCTCTATGAAAATACAGGGTCCAACGCCTGAGTACAATAATAAAAGAACAGCGATGGAGGCTATTTGGTCACATCTTACGTCGAGAGGATAACATCCCAGCCCAAACTGCAATGACAGAATAATTCCTTCATGGCAACAAATATGTAGGGGGACCACCAACATCAATAGTAACTAACCTGAACCAGGACCTCTCTACATATCAGAAATTTATGGATTCAGATGAGGCTGAATTAATCCCTGAAGAACTAAAAATACTGCTGTGCCCTCCGTACTAAAGTCACATGCAACAAGATCTTGACAGCCTCAAAACTTTGGCCCAGGACCGTGACCAATGGAAACAACTAACAACATGGATGGAGAGAGCAGCTATACTTATCGACCATGACTGAATCACACAATTCTCAGCAAGCGTCATTCGGACTGCCAAGCTTAGTACTACTAACTACTACTACTATAACTACTAATACTACTACTACTACTACTACATACTACTACTACTACATACTACTACTTGATGATATGTAGATATGCCTCAGTTGCCGTTGCCAAAGAAGCAATTGAGAAAGACAAGAGGAAAATAGTCTGATAATTATCAAAAGAATTCCGTGTACTCAAATACTCAATTTAGAGAATAAAACAGAGAAGTTTGACACTGGGATCCCCTTTTGCTGAGCCAGAATGAAAAACACCATAGGATACCATGTGCTCAAACTTTTCTTTGACGTTTACAATTCTGAAGATCATGATATGGACAGGATTGACTAGGATATATTGATAGAAACAAGGCTGAAATGATAGTCAGATGATCTGTTGGGTCAAATAAACCACATCCAGCAAAAGCTCGTAGTAAGCAGACTGCATTAAAGGTCCTACAAAGTATCGTGATTTTTTATAAGGGCTTTGTTCTAACGCGGCTTTTTCCAAAGGTACTATTGTAAATGCATTCCATTACAAAATGGTTAATCAAGATAATCTTAGAGCTGAAGATTGGATTTTTCACCCTGACATCTTTGTGCGCTGGTTAGGTCGACTAGTCAAAACACACTTGATGTTTCGTGTTTTTTATTTTTAAAATATAACCTTATTATGGAACAGAACTCGTAAACTGCAACGTATATACTTACTTCTGAAGTTTATTGTAAAGTTCGTCGTCTTAGGGGGCCCTAAATCGGTTTCCAATCTGCAGATACATCTTTTATCATGTGTTTTCCAGTTTATGTGAAACGTTGTCTTGACAAAACGTTTCCCAACAGTCGTATTTTTAGCTTCTGCCCTGCAAATGATAATCGCATCGACATGGCTAGCGTTTCCATTGGAAAAACACTTGATCTCAACATCCTGTTCGTTTGTTATTGTTAACGTGCTATTCACTATTGCTTCACCGTTGACAGTCATAACAGGACAGTGTGTTTGCAAAGCTGAAAAGAAAAATGAATGAGAATATGCGATTCATTGCATGAAAATGGTAATATGTTGGTGTGAGCCATATATCAAAGAGGAATCGATTATAGAAGTAAGATGACCAGGAATGTGAAATTTAGTTTTTGTAACTTAAATAAAAGTAGTTGTATTCAGCTCAATATCATTTAAAAACACGAGTAGAAATTCGTGGTTCACGATCCGGAATATCAAACAGACAATGAAAGAAATATTAATTAAGGAAAGAAATACAGAAGCATTTCAAGAGAACGTGGCGGGGCGTTTCTTCTTCATGACCTACAACAAGTTCTTGCTGATAAGGCGTTTGATATCAAAATCTAAGATTTTATCGTTGCAGTTGTGATTTTCTGCAACTTCTTTTAATCTAGATTTCTTTTTGTTTGTTGTTGTCATAATCGTGTTACCTACGGATTTTAATGGATCGTTCTACACTGTTAACGTTAGTTTTCTTGAGAGTAAGCAAGATGGGGGAGAGTGAGCCGAATAAAATTAAATTGTATTTTAACAAAGATTGGAGAATGCCACGGATAAAGTGATTTACACAGTGTCAAAACTCTAATATAATCTTGAATTATATATTCATACCATATTGGACTATCGAATCTAAATACAAGGAGAAAACAGTATTGATTTATTTGCAGTAATCTTACACATAACAATCAACTCGAATATAATGTCAAATCATTGATTAGTCAACGACGGGAAAGAACTAAAATCTGTGACTAACTTAGTCTTCTGATTAGACATCAGATAGATAAAGTAAATTGAGTTCAATCCTGACCTAACTCATTTATTATTCTTCTTAAAATTATTCATTTCTTCAGATTGGACAGTTGAATAAATGAAATCAGCCATATTGATTTATTACACAAAATATTAAATACCGTGACGAAATGTTTTACAAACCTGAAAAGATGTCTCTTAAGATAACAAATACATTACAAACGATGAAATCCAGTAATAATGCCTGTTAACAAACTCATTCTTCCGAGTAGACAAATAATATCATTAGAGTTCAACAATTATCTAAATCACATGATGATTGATAGTAATCATGATGATGACGATGATGATGTTGACGATGGATATTATGACAATGATGATAATGCTGCTGCTGCAGCTGATATAATGATGGTGATGATGATGATGATGATGATGATGATGATGATGATGATGATGATGATGATGATGATGATGATGATGAAGTAGATGGTGATAGTGATCATGATAATAATAATGATGATTATGATGGTGATCATGACAATGACAAACATACCTTTGGTAACCAGACATGAGAAATTATACAATAAACTATCGTTTACTCCATTGTCAATCTTCAGGGTATATTTATCCGTATCATCGAAGAACACCACCATTCTAAGCTGCACTGAGTACTCTATGCTAGAATCCCGAAGGGGCTCAAGTGTTACTGTTATGTTATATTTTTCTTCACTCACAACATCCCGAGATTTCATCAAAACAAAATCCTCTGGTTTGGGATTAGCATATATCATAATTCTTAATACGAGTGTCTCTCCATTTATTACTTTATATTGTTTTCCATCTTGACCATCATCCACAAGTAGAGCCTTGGCTAAAATAGAACGCAAAAGTCAAAGATTATAGTATTAATAAAATGCCAGTAATGACTAATGGTGCTTTCCGTAGCGCTTAGTAACTATTGAAAAGCGATTTGAGCAAAACAAACCAATATCGAGCTGAAAATAAGCTCAATTGATTGTTGTATCTATGTGGTTTGTGCAATAGCAATAGAAATAAATGAAATAAATTGAATATAGGATTTATGACTATTTATAGAACAGAGTTTGGAATAGGCACATGGACGTTTGGAAGAAATGGCTGACAGAAAGAGGTAGGAGACCTTCGTTGGTGGCCTATGCCCCTGTAGGGCAAAAGGCCAATGTATATCAAAAAGTATAAAGCAGAGTTCCTATGATTAACCATGCGTATTGTACTTTTCAGGACATTTTTAAATTCACAGAGTATGACACAAAGAATTGAAATTTCATTCAACACAGTTCATGTCGCCTGATATACTTACTTTCTTTTATATCAGTACGCTTAAAATATCCGTCATTGTCATAGACAGGTATTCATTCTAATTTGAGACAAATTTCAGAAAGACAAAAGGAAGAAGCGAGTTCTTTTCTATATTTGAGATTAATGATTGTTACACATCCTGTCATTTGAAAAGATAAAGCCTCTCTTAGATTTGCTACAAAACGAGGTATACAACGTATCCACTAATTCCCAAAATTACAAGTTGACAATTAGGTATGTAAATTACCTAGTTTTGAGGTCAGGTCTATAATTAACAATTTTTTTCATCATAATCTAATATTCTAAACCTATTGCACTTGAAAATAAATACGAATTTATTTATTCCATTCCAGCTTACAAGGCAGTTAATTAATCTACAATCTAAATCTTTACAGTCCGATAAGTCATTCGGTAAGAGGGTGAGTAAAAGAGTTACAAGCAGGGAGTACCTGCCTTGACGATCAATCGAGATCTGGGAGGCCCTTGATGGAACCTGGGGCCTCACAAAAAAGAACTTAGAAAGTCTCGATTCAAGGCACAGCAAACAATTACGTCGCGTAATCGGAATCCATTGGCCAGAGACAATTACAAATACTGATCTCTATGAAAAATACAGGGTCCAACGCCTGAGTACAATAATAAAAGAACAGCGATGGAGGCTATTTGGTCACATCTTACGTCGAGAGGATAACATCCCAGCCCAAACTGCAATGACAGAATAATTCCTTCATGGCAACAAATATGTAGGGGGACCACCAACATCAATAGTAACTAACCTGAACCAGGACCTCTCTACATATCAGAAATTTATGGATTCAGATGAGGCTGAATTAATCCCTGAAGAACTAAAAATACTGCTGTGCCCTCCGTACTAAAGTCACATGCAACAAGATCTTGACAGCCTCAAAACTTTGGCCCAGGACCGTGACCAATGGAAACAACTAACAACATGGATGGAGAGAGCAGCTATACTTATCGACCATGACTGAATCACACAATTCTCAGCAAGCGTCATTCGGACTGCCAAGCTTACTACTACTACTACTACTACTACTACTACTACTACTACTACTACTACTACTACTACTACTTGATGATATGTAGATATGCCTCAGTTGCCGTTGCCAAAGAAGCAATTGAGAAAGACAAGAGGAAAATAGTCTGATAATTATCAAAAGAATTCCGTGTACTCAAATACTTAATTTAGAGAATAAAACAGAGAAGTTTGACACTGGGATCCCCTTTTGCTGAGCCAGAATGAAAAACACCATAGGATACCATGTGCTCAAACTTTTCTTTGACGTTTACAATTCTGAAGATCATGATATAGGACAGGATTGACTAGGATATATTGATAGAAACAAGGCTGAAATGATAGTCAGATGATCTGTTGGGGTCAAATAAACCACATCCAGCAAAAGCTCGTAGTAAGCAGACTGCATTAAAGGTCCTACAAAGTATCGTGATTTTTTATAAGGGCTTTGTTCTAACGCGGCCTTTTCCAAAGGTACTATTGTAAATGCATTCCATTACAAAATGGTTAATCAAGATAATCTTAGAGCTGAAGATTGGATTTTTCACCCTGACATCCTTGTGCGCTGGTTAGGTCGACTAGTCAAAACACACTTGATGTTTCGTGTTTTTTATTTTAAAAATATAACCTTATTATGGAACAGAACTCGTAAACTGCAACGTATATACTTACTTCTGAAGTTTATTGTAAAGTTCGTCGTCTTAGGGGGCCCTAAATCGGTTTCCAATCTGCAGATACATCTTTTATCATGTGTTTTCCAGTTTATGTGAAACGTTGTCTTGACAAAACGTTTCCCAACAGTCGTATTTTTAGCTTCTGCCCTGCAAATGATAATCCATTGACATGGCTAGCGTTTCCATTGGAAAAACACTTGATCTCAACATCCTGTTCGTTTGTTATTGTTAACGTGCTATTCACTATTGCTTCACCGTTGACAGTCATAACAGGACAGTGTGTTTGCAAAGCTGAAAAGAAAAATGAATGAGAATATGCGATTCATTGCATGAAAATGGTAATATGTTGGTGTGAGCCATATATCAAAGAGGAATCGATTATAGAAGTAAGATGACCAGGAATGTGAAATTTAGTTTTTGTAACTTAAATAAAAGTAGTTGTATTCAGCTCAATATCATTTAAAAACACGAGTAGAAATTCGTGGTTCACGATCCGGAATATCAAACAGACAATGAAAGAAATATTAATTAAGGAAAGAAATACAGAAGCATTTCAAGAGAACGTGGCGGGGCGTTTCTTCTTCATGACCTACAACAAGTTCTTGCTGATAAGGCGTTTGATATCAAAATCTAAGATTTTATCGTTGCAGTTGTGATTTTCTGCAACTTCTTTTAATCTAGATTTCTTTTTGTTTGTTGTTGTCATAATCGTGTTACCTACGGATTTTAATGGATCGTCTACACTGTTAACGTCAGTTTTCTTGAGAGTAAGCAAGATGGGGGAGAGTGAGCCGAATAAAATTAAATTGTATTTTAACAAAGATTGGAGAATGCCACGGATAAAGTGATTTACACAGTGTCAAAACTCTAATATAATCTTGAATTATATATTCATACCATATTGGACTATCGAATCTAAATACAAGGAGAAAACAGTATTGATTTATTTGCAGTAATCTTACACATAACAATCAACTCGAATATAATGTCAAATCATTGATTAGTCAACGACGGGAAAGAACTAAAATCTGTGACTAACTTAGTCTTCTGATTAGACATCAGATAGATAAAGTAAATTGAGTTCAATCCTGACCTAACTCATTTATTATTCTTCTTAATATTATTCATTTCTTCAGATTGGACAGTGGGATAAATGAAATCAGCCATATTGATTTATTACACTAAATATTAAATACCGTGACGAAATGTTTTACAAACCTGAAAAGATGTCTCTAAGATAACAAATACATTACAAACGATGAAATCCAGTAATAATGCCTGTTACCAAACTCATTCTTCCGAGTAGACAAATAATATCATTAGAGTTCAACAATTATCTAAATCACATGATGATTGATGGTAATCATGATGATGACGATGATGATGTTGACGATGGATATTATGACAATGATGATGATGCTGCTGCTGCAGCTGATAATGATGATGATGATGATGATGATGATGATGATGATGATGATGATGATGATGATGAAGTAGATGGTGATAGTGATCATGATAATAATAATGATGATTATGATGGTGATCATGACAATGACAAACATACCTTTGGTAACCAGACATGAGAAATTATACAATAAACTATCGTTTACTCCATTGTCAATCTTCAGGGTATATTTATCCGTATCATCGAAGAACACCACCATTCTAAGCTGCACTGAGTACTCTATGCTAGAATCCCGAAGGGGCTCAAGTGTTACTGTTATGTTATATTTTTCTTCACTCACAACATCCCGAGATTTCATCAAAACAAAATCCTCTGGTTTGGGATTAGCATATATCATAATTCTTAATACGAGTGTCTCTCCATTTATTACTTTATATTGTTTTCCATCTTGACCATCATCCACAAGTAGAGCCTTGGCTAAAATAGAACGCAAAAGTCAAAGATTATAGTATTAATAAAATGCCAGTAATGACTAATGGTGCTTTCCGTAGCGCTTAGTAACTATTGAAAAGCGATTTGAGCAAAACAAACCAATATCGAGCTGAAAATAAGCTCAATTGATTGTTGTATCTATGTGATTTGTGCAATAGCAATAGAAATAAATGAAATAAATTGAATATAGGATTTATGACTAGTTATAGAACAGAGTTTGGAATAGGCACATGGACGTTTGGAAGAAATGGCTGACAGAAAGAGGTAGGAGACCTTCGTTGGTGGCCTATGCCCCTGTAGGGGCAAAAGGCCAATGTATATCAAAAGTATAAAGCAGAGTTCCTATGATTAACCATGCGTATTGTACTTTTCAGGACATTTTAAATTCACAAAGTATGACACAAAGAATTGAAATTTCATTCAACACAGTTCATGTCGCCTGATATACTTACTTTCTTTTATATCAGTACGCTTAAAATATCCGTCATTGTCATAGACAGGTATTCATTCTAATTTGAGACAAATTTCAGAAAGACAAAAGGAAGAAGCGAGTTCTTTTCTATATTTGAGATTAATGATTGTTACACATCCTGTCATTTGAAAAGATAAAGCCTCTCTTAGATTTGCTACAAAACGAGGTATACAACGTATCCACTAATTCCCAACATTACAAGTTGACAATTAGGTATGTAAATTACCTAGTTTTGAGGTCAGGTCTATAATTAACAATTTTTTTCATCATAATCTAATATTCTAAACCTATTGCACTTCAAAATAAATACGAATTTATTTATTCCATTCCAGCTTACAAGGCAGTTAATTAATCTACAATCTAAATCTTTACAGTCCGATAAGTCATTCGGTAAGAGGGTGAGTAAAAGAGTTACAAGCAGGGAGTACCTGCCTTGACGATCAATCGAGATCTGGGAGGCCCTTGATGGAACCTGGGGCCTCACAAAAAAGAACTTAGAAAGTCTCGATTCAAGGCACAGCAAACAATTACGTCGCGTAATCGGAATCCATTGGCCAGAGACAATTACAAATACTGATCTCTATGAAAAAAACAGGGTCCAACGCCTGAGTACAATAATAAAAGAACAGCGATGGAGGCTATTTGGTCACATCTTACGTCGAAAGGATAACATCCAGCCCAAACTGCAATGACAGAATAATTCCTTCATGGCAACAAATATGTAGGGGGACCACCAACATCAATAGTAACTAACCTGAACCAGGACCTCTCTACATATCAGAAATTTATGGATTCAGATGAGGCTGAATTAATCCCTGAAGAACTAAAATTACTGCTGTGCCCTCCGTACTAAAGTCACATGCAACAAGATCTGGACAGCCTCAAAACTTTGGCCCAGGACCGTGACCAATGGACACAACTAACAACATGGATGGAGAGAGCAGCTATACTTATCGACCATGACTGAATCACACAATTCTCAGCAAGCGTCATTCGGACGGCCAAGCTTACGACTACTACTACTACTTGATGATATGTAGATATGCCTCAGTTGCCGTTGCCAAAGAAGCAATTGAGAAAGACAAGAGGAAAATAGTCTGATAATTATCAAAAGAATTCCGTGTACTCAAATACTTAATTTAGAGAATAAAACAGAGAAGTTTGACACTGGGATCCCCTTTTGCTGAGCCAGAATGAAAAACACCATAGGATACCATGTGCTCAAACTTTTCTTTGACGTTTACAATTCTGAAGATCATGATATGGACAGGATTGACTAGGATATATTGATAGAAACAAGGCTGAAATGATAGTCAGATGATCTGTTGGGGTCAAATAAACCACATCCAGCAAAAGCTCGTAGTAAGCAGACTGCATTAAAGGTCCTACAAAGTATCGTGATTTTTTATAAGAGCTTTGTTCTAACGCGGCCTTTTCCAAAGGTACTATTGTAAATGCATTCCATTACAAAATGGTTAATCAAGATAATCTTAGAGCTGAAGATTGGATTTTTCACCCTGACATCCTTGTGCGCTGGTTAGGTCGACTAGTCAAAACACACTTGATGTTTCGTGTTTTTTATTTTAAAAATATAACCTTATTATGGAACAGAACTCGTAAACTGCAACGTATATACTTACTTCTGAAGTTTATTGTAAAGTTCGTCGTCCTAGGGGGCCCTAAATCGGTTTCCAATCTGCAGATACATCTTTTATCATGTGTTTTCCAGTTTATGTGAAACGTTGTCTTGACAAAACGTTTCCCAACAGTCGTATTTTTAGCTTCTGCCCTGCAAATGATAATCACATTGACATGGCTAGCGTTTCCATTGGAAAAACACTTGATCTCAACATCCTGTTCGTTTGTTATTATTAACGTGCTATTCACTATTGCTTCACCGTTGACAGTCATAACAGGACAGTGTGTTTGCAAAGCTGAAAAGAAAAATGAATGAGAATATGCGATTCATTGCATGAAAATGGTAATATGTTGGTGTGAGCCATATATCAAAGAGGAATCGATTATAGAAGTAAGATGACCAGGAATGTGAAATTTAGTTTTTGTAACTTAAATAAAAGTAGTTGTATTCAGCTCAATATCATTTAAAAACACGAGTAGATATTCGTGATTCACGATCCGGAATATCAAACAGACAATGAAAGAAATATTGATTAAGGAAAGAAATACAGAAGGATTTCAAGAGAACGTGGCGGGGCGTTTCTTCTTCATGACCTACAACAAAATCTTGCTGATAAGGCGTTTGATATCAAAATCTAAGATTTTATCGTTGCAGTTGTGATTTTCTGCAACTTTTTTTAATCTAGATTTCTTTTTGTTTGTTGTTGTCATAATCGTGTTACCGACGGATTTTAATAGATCGTTCTACACTGTTAACGTTAGTTTTCTTGAGAGTAAGAAAGATGGGGGAGAGTGAGCCGAATAAAATTAAATTGTATTTTAACAAAGATTGGAGAATGCCACGGATTAAGTGATTTACACAGTGTCAAAACTCTAATATAATCTTGAATTATATATTCATACCATATTGGACTATCGAATCTAAATACAAGGAGAAAACAGTATTGATTTATTTGCAGTAATCTTACACATAACAATCAACTCGAATATAATGTCAAATCATTGATTAGTCAACGACGGGAAAGAACTAAAATCTGTGACTAACTTAGTCTTCTGATTTGACATTAGATAGATGAAGTAAATTGAGTTCAATCCTGACCTAACTCATTTATTATTCTTCTTAATATTATTCATTTCTTCAGATTGGACAGTTGAATAAATGAAATCAGCCATATTGATTTATTACACAAAATATTAAATACCGTGACGAAATGTTTTACAAACCTGAAAAGATGTCTCTTAAGATAACAAATACATTACAAACGATGAAATCCAGTAATAATGCCTGTTAACAAACTCATTCTTCCGAGTAGACAAATAATATCATTAGAGTTCAACAATTATCTAAATCACATGATGATTGATGGTAATCATGATGATGACGATGATGATGTTGACGATGGATATTATGACGATCATGATGATGATGCTGCTGCTGCAGCTGATAATGATGATGATGATGATGATGATGATGATGATGATGATGATGATGATGATGATGATGATGATGATGAAGTAGATGGTGATAGTGATCATGATAATAATAATGATGATTATGATGGTGATCATGACAATGACAAACATACCTTTGGTAACCAGACATGAGAAATTATACAATAAACTATCGTTTACTCCATTGTCAATCTTCAGGGTATATTTATCCGTATCATCGAAGAACACCACCATTCTAAGCTGCACTGAGTACTCTATGCTAGAATCCCGAAGGGGCTCAAGTGTTACTGTTATGTTATATTTTTCTTCACTCACAACATCCCGAGATTTCATCAAAACAAAATCCTCTGGTTTGGGATTAGCATATATCATAATTCTTAATACGAGTGTCTCTCCTATTCATTACTTTATATTGTTTTCCATCTTGACCATCATCCACAAGTAGAGGCTTGGCTGAAATAGAACGCAAAAGTCAAAGATTATAGTATTAATAAAATGCCAGTAATGACTAATGGTGCTTTCCGTAGCGCTTAGTAACTATTGAAAAGCGATTTGAGCAAAACAAACCAATATTGAGCTGAAAATAAGCTCAATTGATTGTTGTATCTATGTGGTTTGTGCAATAGCAATAGAAATAAATGAAATAAATTGAATATAGGGTTTATGACTATTTATAGAACAGAGTTTGGAATAGGCATATGGACGTTTGGAAGAAATGGCTGACAGAAAGAGGTAGGAGACCTTCGTTGGTGGCCTATGCCCCTGTATATCAAAAAGTATAAAGCAGAGTTCCTATGATTAACCATGCGTATTGTACTTTTCAGGACATTTTTAAATTCACAAAGTATGACACAAAGAATTGAAATTTCATTCAACACAGTTCATGTCGCCTGATATACTTACTTTCTTTTATATCAGTACGCTTAAAATATCCGTCATTGTCATAGACAGGTATTCATTCTAATTTGAGACAAATTTCAGAAAGACAAAAGGAAGAAGCGAGTTCTTTTCTATATTTGAGATTAATGATTGTTACACATCCTGTCATTTGAAAAGATAAAGCCTCTCTTAGATTTGCTACAAAACGAGGTATACAACGTATCCACTAATTCCCAGCATTACAAGTTGACAATTAGGTATGTAAATTACCTAGTTTTGAGGTCAGGTCTATAATTAACATTTTTTTTCATCATTATCTAATATTATAAACCTATTGCACTTGAAAATAAATACGAATTTATTTATTCCATTCCAGCTTACAAGGCAGTTAATTAATCTACAATCTAAATCTTTACAGTCCGATAAGTCATTCGGTAAGAGGGTGAGTAAAAGAGTTACAAGCAGGGAGTAAATGCCTTGACGATGAATCGAGATCTGGGAGGCCCTTGATGGAACCTGGGGCCTCACAAAAAAGAACTTAGAAAGTCTCGATTCAAGGCACAGCAAACAATTGCGTCGCGTAATCGGAATCCATTGGCCAGAGACAATTACAAATACTGATCTCTATTTAAAAATACAGGGTCCAACGCCTGAGTACAATAATAAAAGAACAGCGATGGAGGTTATTTGGTCACATCTTACGTCGAAAGGATAACATCCCAGCCCAAACTGCAATGACAGAATAATTCCTTCATGGCAACAAATATGTAGGGGGACCACCAACATCAATAGTAACTAACCTGAACCAGGACCTCTCTACATATCAGAAATTTATGGATTCAGATGAGGCCGAATTAATCCCTGAAGAACTAAAAATACTGCTGTGCCCTCCGTACTAAAGTCACATGCAACAAGATCTTGACAGCCTCAAAACTTTGACCAAGGACCGTGACCAATGGAAACAACTAACAACATGGATGGAGAGAGCAGCTATACTTATCGACCATGACTGAATCACACAATTCTCAGCAAGCGTCATTCGGACGGCCAAGCTTACTACTACTACTACTACTACTTCTACTTGATATGTAGATATGCCTCAGTTGCCGTTGCCAAAGAAGCAATTGAGAAAGACAAGAGGAAAATAGTCTGATAATGATCAAAAGAATTCCGTGTACTCAAATACTTAATTTAGAGAATAAAACAGAGAAGTTTGACACTGGGATCCCCTTTTGCTGAGCCAGAATGAAAAACACCATAGGATACCATGTGCTCAAACTTTTCTTTGACGTTTACAATTCTGAAGATCATGATATGGACAGGATTGACTAGGATATATTGATAGAAACATGGCTGAAATGATAGTCAGATGATCTGTTGGGGTCAAATAAACCACATCCAGCAAAAGCTCGTAGTAAGCAGACTGCATTAAAGGTCCTACAAAGTATCGTGGTTTTTTATAAGGGCTTTGTTCTAACGCGGCCTTTTCCAAAGGTACTATTGTAAATGCATTCCATTACAAAATGGTTAATCAAGATAATCTTAGAGCTGAAGATTGGATTTTTCACCCTGACATCCTTGTGCGCTGGTTAGGTCGACTAGTCAAAACACACTTGATGTTTCGTGTTTTTTATTTTAAAAATATAACCTTATTATGGAACAGAACTCGTAAACTGCAACGTATATACTTACTTCTGAAGTTTATTGTAAAGTTCGTCGTCCTAGGGGGCCCTAAATCGGTTTCCAATCTGCAGATACATCTTTTATCATGTGTTTTCGAGTTTATGTGAAACGTTGCGTTGACAAAACGTTTCCTAACAATCGTATTTTTAGCTTCTTCCGGGCAAATGAGAATCACATTATTGACATGGCTAGCGTTTCCATTGGAAAAACACTTGATCTCAACATCCTGTTCGTTTGTTATTGTTAACGTGCTATTCACTATTGCTTCACCGTTGACAGTCATAACAGGACAGTATGTTTTCAAAGCTGAAAAGAAAAATGAATGAGAATATGCGATTCATTGCATGAAAATGGTAATATGTTGGTGTGAGCCATATATCAAAGAGGAATCGATTATAGAAGTAAGATGACCAGGAATGTGAAATTTAGTTTTTGTAACTTAAATAAAAGTAGTTGTATTCAACCCAATGATAAATATTATTTTTAAAGCACTAGTATGCTGTTCTTGCTTCATTACTGAAAATTAAAAAAAACAGTAGAGGAAATATTAAAGAAAGAAATACATGAGAATTTCTGGACGACTGGGTGGGCGAGTTTCTTCTTCATGACCTACAACTAATGTTTGCTGAACGGATGTCTGATACCTAAATCTACGATTGTGTCGTTGCTGTTGAGATTTTAGCATTATGTTTCAGTCTAGACTTCTATTTTTTGCCATTATTATTTTACCTATGGATGTCATTGGATCAATCTACACTACTACCTTTGTCGTAAGAAAAGTGAGAGAAAGTGCGCTGTGCAAGACCAAAACTGTTCTGTTACTGAAATGAGATAACACCACGAGTTAATTGTGTTTCCGAGTCAAATCAAATACTATGTCAAATAATTATTTAGACGACTGAATGAGAAACGGGTAACTTATTATAACTAACTGGCTTTTGATTTGACTTAGCAATATTTTTAATATGTCACTCTCTTTCAATGTAATACTTGATAGGGGAAGACTTCTAAAATTATCCATAATACGAAGAAAAAGAAATTTAATTGATTAAAAGACCGTAGACCAAGTTTGGGCTGGGATGTTATCTTCTCGACGTAAGATCAAATAGCCTCCATCGCTGTTCTTTTATTATTGTACTCAGGCGTTGGACACTGTAATTTTTTTTTCATAGATATCAGTATTTGTAATTATCTCTGGCCAATAGATTCCGATTACGCGACGTAATTGTTTGCGGTGGTTGGAATCGAGACTTTCTAAGTTCGTTTTTGAGAGGCCCCAGGTTCCACAATAATATATCAATATCGGAATAATCAGTGCCTCGTAAATCTGTATTCGTTTATTCTCACTTATTATGTTATTTCTATTCCATAAATTTTGGAGTTGGTTGAATACATTGGTGGCCAGCTGCTAGCGTTTTCTGGTGTCTTCATTTTCGTTGATCGAATTGCCTAGTTTACGTACACTTTTCCATCCATTTAGATTTCTTTTGATTTTTTTTTTTTTCTGTTTTGGATTGATTCACTTTCAGATTCCATGCTTCTAGGGTAAGATAAGATATGATATATACTTTATTGATCCTGAATGGAAATTACCATAATGTTACACATCATTCATCGTTATATTAGCACAGATTTATACACTGTCATGAACTAATTGATGAAAATACGAAGCTAATTAAAAGCAAAATAAACATCAAATATAATAAAATAAAATGAAATAAAATATTCATAAAATATACAGCAGTTACAAGCAATGCTATAAAATCGGACATGAAAGTAGAGCAGAGTTGTAATAATTGATTTGTAATGTAACTAGAATTTTGAAAATAGATTGTGAAGGATTTCACATAGCCAACCATGTCAATAAAAAGTAAAATAAAAGCATGGTATTTGAATGTATGAATATATTAATAATGTAGATATAGCACCATGTAAACATGCATAAATAAATATGTTTTAGAGGGAACTAATTGATCAAAATACGAAGCTATTTATAAAAACAAACTTTTATAATGGTTTTGTAATGTAAATAGAATTTTGAAAATAGATTGTGAAGGATTGGCACATAGCCAGCACAGGTTGATAAAAAGTAAAAATAAAGCATGGTATTTGAATGTATAAATAAATAATAAATAATGTAGATATAGCACCATGTAAACATGCATAAATAAATAGATTTTCAAGAGAACAAATTGATTATGAAAATACGAAGCTAATTAAAACGATTGGTAGTTGATATTATTGGCAAGTATATTTTCGCTTGGAGTTCTGATTCAAAGATTAGGTCTGTATCATCTGCGTATATAAATTCACGAGTGATCTGCTTTATTGGTGGTAATTTTGGTCCTAGATCTTGCATGGCCGATTCGAGGTATATCGTGAATAGAATTGGACTCAAGCTGTCACCTGCCGGATTCCAATTGTAATGTCGTATTTGATAATATCTATCTTATGAGCTTCACGTGATCTTTGTCCAACCATGAGTCAAGGATTGATAACAATTTGGTTCTACATATGGTGTCGAAAGCTGAACTCACATCGATTCCAAGTATGGTAAATTCTTCCTTATATTTCTCCGTTCTGGCTTTCAGCCAGAATATACTGTCTGTAGTGCTTCTATCTCTTCTAAACCCACTTTGTGAAGGTGAAATATATTCCTCTACCTTTTCTCTAATTCTGTTGAGCGTGATTGTGCTTAAAACATGTCTTAGCGTGGATAATAAAACGATTGGTCGATTGGTCGCAAATTTTGTCAATAACATTCTGAAACATCTTGAAGAAAGCAGGCCGTATGAACGGCTCTTTCTTGTTGACTTCTCTTTTGCCTTCAATACAATTCAACCATACATTATGATCCAAGACATATAATTTAAATAGAGGCACCATGTTAAAACAACATGAAGCTTCAGTTTTGTAATTATCATTATTAAGACCAAACTTATTTACAACCAAGAAAGGCCAATTAGCATACAAGCAAAGAATGGAGAATGGCTGAAGGAAGTTGACAACTTCTAAGTACCTAGGAGGTTGGACCCAAAGCAGTTCCTCTGATATTTCTGTCAGAAAAGCATTGGCTTGGAGTGCCTGTCACAAACTCAGGAAAATCTGGAGTTCAAACTTACAGAGGGAAATAAAGAAGAGACTGTTCCTGGCAACAGTAGAGTCAGTGCTTCTATATGGAGCAGCGACATGGACTCTTACAAAAGCCCTGGAGAAGCAACTGGACGGCTGCTACACCAGTATGCTGAGCATGGCCCTCAATGTAAGCTGGAAAGAGCACATATCAAATGAAGAGCTCTACAATGACCTCCCCCCAGTGACCTCGAAGATCCAAAAGAGAAGACTGAGACTTGCGGGGCACTGCTTGAGACACAAGGAGGAGATTGCAAGCAATCTTGTTCTATGGGAACCACCTGAGCGAACCAGAAGCAAGGCAGGCAGAATAAAACCTACATTGACTGTCTGCTAGATGACACAGGAATGGACAACACCCGGGAGCTGCGCACGCTTATGGAGGACAGGACAGAATGGCGAAGACTTGTGGCACATGTTGGGCGCCCCAAGGGGCGGCCTAAGTAAGTTAGTAAGTAAGTTATTTACATTTAAAGGAAGGCGGGTGTAATGTGGCATTTCGGGTAGAGGTTAAATTAAAAGAAATGTATAATTCTCCACATCACACGAGCGTTTTATATAAATTGTCTGCTCCTGCACTCACATAATCAAATTATATAGAGATCTGCCAATCCTATGATTTGTCCGTTACATATTACATGGAATTATTATGTGTAATGTGTTCAGCGCTGGAAGGCTGCTTTTCACAGAGCTCTTAAAATTACTTCATTTTACGGCTGTTTTAAGTGTTATTTCTATACAGGACGAATTTTATTTCATATTCAGAGGATTTGTATGAGTTTGTGCTGCTTTTGACGAAAATTCGTGGATTTTAAACAATTAATTTAGCAATACTTTAAAGTTTTATAAAATTTTTGCAAGGATTTTATCATCTAATAAGACCATTGTTGTTTACGTTTTACGATTTTAAGGAAAAAAAAACAGTGAGCTATTTTAATCGATCGTATTACAACGGTCGACGATGAACACCGAGAATGACAACACCTAATTATTGTTATAACTATTCACCCCAAGACCTATGTACAATACGACACACAATTAATAATACACCGAATTTAGAAAAGTAACCTTTTGAGATCTATTAGATTATTCAAGGCATACAGAAAAATAACAAAAAGAGGAAATAAAGGTGGAAGGAAACAAAAACAAAAACAAATAGAAGCCAAAGAAAACATCAAAAACAACTCAGTCAAATTAAAATGCAATAATTTAAATTCTACTAATAACAATCTAAAAATTCTAACAGTGAACTGTCTCAGCATTGTACACAAAAGAGCTGAATTCTGTGCACTCATTGACAAACATGAACCAGACACTGTCTGCGGACAAGAGTCGTGGCTAAATGACAATATCAAGTCATGTGAAATCTTCCCTCAAAAATACGAGGTATTCCGAAATGACAGAAAACTACCTAGAAAAGAGGCAGAAGATGAAGGAAGTGAAAATTAAGACGATGAGACCAGGCGACGGGGAGGTGGAGTATTCATACTCGTTGATAGAAAGCTCACAGGCTGTGAGCAAACAAAGCTCAAAACTGACTGTGAGATAATTTGGGTAAGCGTTAAAATCCAAGGCCATAAAAACATCCTTGTTGGATCGTTCTACATGCCCCATCGAAACGAAACTGACGTCGTAGAACTGCAAAAATCGCTTGAAATAATCAACTCAGAAAAAACTCCAAACCAAATGATTCTAACAGGAGACTTTAACTGTCCTTATATAAACTGGGACGGTTCAAAAACGGTATCTGTCTGCCCACAACGTGCAATACAACAAAGCCTCATCGACATTACAACAGGAGCGCACCTCACACAAATTCACGAAGAATGCACACGCGGTGACAATATTTTAGATCTTGTTTTCGTATCCAATCCATCACTGATCCATTCAGCAACCAGGAATATCAGATCATGACTGCGTTGTTACTGAAACCACACTAAACCCAAATTATATGAACCAACCCCCCAAAACACGATACCTCTTCAAAAAGGCCAACTGGGCCGCACTACGAAAACGAATCGAAGGACTGTCATCAGAGATCACAGAACAGCACAAAAACGGTATGGATGTAAATGAAATGTGGAGCCATTTTCAGTCCTGCCTACTCAGTGCAATCAAGGAGTCAATCCTCCAAAAAGTACAAGTCAGGCAGCGTGGTAAGTTTAAAATCTATAACAGAACACTCTAAAATTCTTTTGTATGTACCCTTTGCCTCGAGAAGTGGGTAAATAAAGTTCATCTTTCCTTGTCTTATCTTATCTTGCCAAATTTTTTACCAAAAATAAATAAGATTTGACGACAGACTTACCCTTTTGGCACACATATCTTAATTCCAGGAAGCACGAAGTTGCTTTAATTTTCCACGATCTGTCAAACACGTAAGATCCACATTTTTGAGTATCCGAGCGAGGCAAATTTCTGGAGTCTGCCTGGATGGAGTCAATTCATTTTAATACAACTATTGGTCATCTATATTTTTCCCAAAGTCGTAAAACGGTATTATGTAGGGATGGTTTAAATTGTGATAATTGAACTTACAGAGAATAATATGAGTTTTTTTTATATCAGATTAAAAAAATTATTAAGAGGAAAAGATTACATTCCTTTGAAACAATTGCTTATCACCCTTGGTATAGCACACCAGTCTGTCGCAAAGCACTTACCATCAGATCTTAGGGACTTAGTTACCCAATTTCTCTGTTTGGTAGACTAGTGTGAAAAAATATTGATTGATATAAAACTAAGTGCATGATGCCAAGAACAGGTATAGCGCCTTGTCCAGATTAAGTCCAAAAATACTATTAGGCACCACAATAAAGTCATGTTTGTGGCAGAAAAAACCCATATATATTTTGCGTCACGCGTCAAGAAAATGACTATTTTAAACCGGATCATCCAAAAAAGGTACAGCGCTAAATTTGGTATCATCTTAAAGAGGAATGTTTCAGCTTTATTCCAATACAAATTTAACAATAAAAAGTGGGCATTAAAGGTAGAAAAAATAAGATCTGATTAAATTTTGAATATGCCCTTTTAGGCTTTTCACCATCATAAGAATTTTTACAGTAAAAATATAAAGATAAAATATCACATATTGTACATAAAAATTGACATGTCTTACAGTTTTAAAGACTATTAAGGCATTCGAAAGAGAACAGAAAACAGATCTGAACAAATAAAAGAAGCTGCAAACTTTTTTTTATACGTGTATCAAACCTATTCAAATCTGTCTTTGTTCTCATGTGCTCTGGCAGATTAATCCACGAAACTGCAACGACATAACGAAAAGATTGTTTATCGAAATGGGTTGTTTTGATATTTGGGACATTAACAGTGTTGGTGTCACTAAAGTCATATTTTCTTTCTTTGAGTGAATATGGCTGCGCTGTCTCTATGGACGCTTTCCGTGAACAATGTGTGTGTGTGTGTGTGTGTGCGTGTGTGCGTGTGTGTATATGTATGTGTGTGGGGCGCATATGTGTGTTGCTTCCAGTGGTTCAGTCTTCTTAGTATCCAGTTAGTAAGTTGTTTCCATAAGTCTCTGTCCAGTGCAAGGGTTCTTAGCTTTTGAATGTTACCGTGTGTGTTAAGGTTCTGAGGCAATTGGATGTTTCCTTAAACTTGTGTTGTTGAAATCAGTTCTTCAGTTGTTGTTTCTAAATAAATTTGGTATTTTAAAAAAAATCTTGATTCAATGTTGTTGGAAGTGACGTTGGTGTACGCCCTCTGTATTTGGCTCCTTGTTTGAAGTAATCATAGATCGAGGTTTGTGCTTGAATATTTACATCTCGTCGGAACGTGTCCTAACAGTTTCCATCCTTGCTGCTTTATGTGCGTACTGCCAGGTTGTACCCTGCATTTGTCATTACTGATTTTGTCTGGCCAATGTGCCCCCAACAACTCAGTTGTTTGCGATGAAGGGGGTCCAGGGTGTCCAAATTCTTTTGTAAGACCTCACGTACCGTAGTCGTACATAAGGGTCTCGTAAAGGCGTATTCTTTCATTTCCAAGATGTTCGTCCTGTTCCACACGCTGTGTAGTTCTCTGAATACAGTTTGAGAGAGCATTTTTCTCCGTTTGATGTCTTCATTCTCATTAATCAAGGTTCCGAGTTTTCTTACACTTTTCCATTCCGCTCGTTTCTTGATAACCACTGTGATTTCTGTTTAGGGTTCGTTAACTTTAAAATTCCTATGTCGCAGAATATTTGATATTGTCAATATGTGCTGCTTCGCCTGGTCTGCCTATCAAATATCATATCAACATTGCCTGCGTAGATCAATTCTCGGGTAAGGATTTGAGCAATTGGGAGGTTTTGTCTTAACTCAATCAATCCTAGAGATTGTTGCTACTTTTCAAGATTGGAAGAAAAAGTATTAAAATGAGCATGTACATAGATAGTTTTATTCAACTATCATTAACATGCAAAAACTAAAAACATTAGCTTTGAGTCTATGCCTAAAATTTGTCTCATAAAAATGTAATAAATAGACATGGGGTAAAAGTAACCCGGGTAAACTACGGATATTGTCGTTGTTAATGTTGAGTAAGTTAATTCTTTTTGTGCTGCTTCCAAATATACGGTAAAAAGAATTGGGCTCAGACTGTTTCCTTGGTGAGTTCCCAGCAATGTGAATAGTGAATCTTTCTCCGCGCCAGATGTAAACGTAAGTGTTGTGTGTGCCAGCAGTGATTTTATTATTATTTTCTTTCCTTAAAAGTTACTCAACATTTTGGCGATAATTTATAAGGAAATTTGAACGTTTCCGTTGTCCTAATTTGCATCCGCTTGGTTTCAAGGGGGATATTTAACCTTGTGAATAAATCTTCGTAGGCACAGGTGTAGTCATTGTAGGTAAATCTGAGAGTAAGTTATTGTAATGTTTGTCCCATTTTCTTAGTATTTGCTCTTTAGCAGAAATGCCAAGTGAGTGGGAAAAAAAGTTACAATTTGATTACATAAACGTGTGGAAAATGGTTAGTTTATCTAGTTTGGAGAGGTTTCTTCCTATTCTTTATAAAACCTTTAATTGTTGAGATGCTTTATTTCACATTTTTTTTCTTGGTGTGAAAGTCAAATTTTAGTTGAAACTCAATATCAATTCCAAGTAACCTAACATTGTCTTCACATGTTATGATGTCTTAGGATGACGTGAGTTTCTCATACTTATAGTAAGAGAAAAAAGATCTTTAATACCCTTGAGTTGTGCACATTAGGGTTGAAAGCATGAAAATTACATATGTTGGTGAACATGAAAAATCCTATAATTTATGGTATAGAACCACTCTGAGAAATCAGCATTAGTTGAGATACAAGTTCTTTATGATTAGATAATGTTGAAATGGACGAAAAAAATTCGTTCATTCCTATTGTGTAAACTTTCCAAACAAGGTTGTTTTACGTCATTCTTGTATTCCGATTGGTGACTATTTGCGTCAAACCGGATGTTTTCTTTTCCCTAAAATTTAGATTAATCAACTATCCAAATTGTTTAATGGTCAATCTTATTCAATTTTGCTAGTTTTGAGGGACTTTTATCATGCAATATTCTATAATAAGAGATCTTTGTTTATTCGATTTGGCAAGAATGATCAGTTGCACAAATGCAGACTGGCAGACGGACAGAAAAACAGACTCGAAGAACACAGCTCGATAAATGTCAGCAACTAGTGTTGACACTGACGGTGCTCCTCCCCCCCCCCTCCCCCTAATTATTTTTTTTCTTTCCAAAAATACTGCAACGTTCAGTTTAAGTGTTTTATATGACAGTAAGGGGAGGGGGTGTCAAGATAATCAATTGGTAAAGCACTCGCTTAGGCAACGGGGCCGAGATCGATTTCTGGGGCAGTCAAGATTTTTTTCTGACCTCCCAGCAGTATTGGGTAACTGGGTGTTATATTGGCGGAAAATACGTTGTGATAGACTAGAGTCCTATGTAAAGGGTAGCAAGCAATTGTTATTGTCCGTTTCATGATGCTATGTAAAGCGGGATAAACTCCGGCTCCAAGAGTGAATGGCTCTTAAAGACTACAACTTTTTGATGACAGCAGGGAGTCGGCATACCGATAAAATCGTATAAGAACTCTATCATCATCATCATCATTATCATCATCACCATCATCATCATCATCATCATCATCATCATCATCATCATCATCATCACTATGAGGATGATCATCATCATCAACACCATTATCACCATTATATTCATCATTATCACCATGATAATCATCAACCATTATGATGCAGTATTGTGTCAAGCTACTTACGTTACGTTTTTGACCTCATGGTGACATTGGAAGCATGTTCTATGTGTCCTTGTGTAAGACACTGCACACAAATCGCGTGCTCGATGAGGTATAATTGAGTGCTCGGCTAAAATCACTTGCTTTTGTTTTATCTGTTACTGTCCAAAAAATACCCTGTACTGATGGGTTGTTTTTGTATGAAACAGGTCTTATGTGTCTTGCTGGTGAATCATTGTGCAGTTAATATAGCGTTATGAAACTATAGCATTACTTGTGCATTCCATTTGAAATTTTCATAAGTCATTTGAATTTTGATGGTCTTTAAATGAAAGCAAGAAAGAAATACACAGAGAGAGAGAGAGAGAGAGAGAGAGAGAGAGAGAGAGAGAGAGAGAGAGAGAGAGAGAGAGAGAGAGAGAGAGAGAGAGAGAGAGAGAGAGAGAGAGAGAGAGAGAGAGAGAGAGGAAGAATATTACATATGACGAATAAATTAATGCGTTAGCACGTTTTCAGATACAATTACAATGGCAGCAGCCTCTTATGGTTCTCATACTACTATGTTATGACGATCGACCTAATCAGCAAAGTCCGGTCTGCACTCGTGCACCGTCGCGAACCCGCCCGGTTGCATCGTCACAACAAACCGTTCAACTAGATGCTCTGCCGTTTCGGGTTCTTGCCCACATCGGGTACATGTGGAACAGGTGGAAAGTCCCCACTGATAAAGTGCATTTGCTGTTAGGCAGCTCCTCGACCGAAACGATTCGCAGCCACCCAGTGTCTCCTCTTACTGGTATCAAAGCCTGGCAACTTACCACTAAGCTTTGAGGAGTGTACGTCCCCGCCTCCACGAGGGATTGAATTCGTCCAAACCGACTTCCATCTCGTATCTGCATCTCTGTCCGTAGTCAGGGAAGCTGCGTACAAGGGTTGCGGGACTTATTTCGGCTCGAAACGGGAGGCGCCGTCCATTATGCGCTTCAGAGGGGTATCCCCATTCCCCCTCTCTCGGATCTTACTCAGCCAGTTTACCGTAATCGTCTCCCTCCGGACATCGGGGGGCTGGATCGCTGCCATTATCGGGCCCCATGCTCTAGGAGTTGTTGCCAGCGTTCCTGACACTATGTGCATCGACTTGCGACGTTTTACATCTACCTTCTCAACGTTTCTGCTTCTATCCCACACTGGAGCGCAATACTCCGCGGTGGAATAGCATAGTGCCAGGGCGGACGTTCTCAGGAGTGCTTGGCTAGCTCCCCAAGTCGATCCCGCCAGCTTCCTCAGAAGACTGTCGCATGTCTCTATCTTCCGGGCAACTCCTTCAAGGTGTACCCGATGGGTAAGGCTGCGATCCAGCGTCACCCCTAAATATTATGGATGCGGCTCATATGGGAGTGACTGGTCCCCGACGAGGGCGGTCAGTTTACGGGTGTGCCATGCATTGCGTAGGTGGAATGCAGTGGCCACGGTTTTTGAAGTGTTCATCTCCAGGTACCATTGTCCAAGTAGGATTTGAGTCTGGTGACGTCCTCGCTGAGTACGCTATCGAGACTGGTCCACACTTTACTCTGAGTAACGAGTGCCCAGTCGTCCGCGTATCCCAGTCTCAGGGACGAAGTGTTCGGCATATCGCTAATGTAAACGTTAAACAACATTGGCGCAAGTACCGAATCCTGAGGGACCCCATTCTTTAATTTCCTTACTTTACTCGTAGCGTCTCCTAGCCCGACGTGGAATTGTCTTTCCCCTAAGATCAAAAAGAACAATTTCAAGGTCTTTTTGCACGTTATGATCTTTGCAAGTTCGAGCATTAATCCTTTGCACCAGACCGTATCGTACGCCGTTGATAGGTCTATAAATACAGCAGCTGTTTGCTGTTTTCTCACGTACCCTTGCTCAATCTGTAAGGGCAATGACCTGTTCCGTGGTACACCTCCCTTCCCTGAAGCCCGCCTGCTCGAGTGGCAGGGCAGCGTCTGGGACCGGCCCCCATCGGTTTAATAGAACACGCTCCAACAATTTGTACAGGCAGCTCAGTAGAGATATGGGTCTGTAACTGTTGGCCTCCTTCGCCGGTTTCCCGGGCTTCAGGATGACAATTATCTTCGCATGCTTCCACACTTGTGGGAGCTTTCCTTTTGCAAGGCCGTCAGACATTGCCTCTGCCAGCCAGGCCCGTGCCCTGGGGCCCAGATGCGTCACCATATCGGGATATACGCCGTCTATCCCTGCTGCTTTACCGTTCTTTACATCGCTAATGGCTGCATCCACTTCTCGGGGAGTAAACGGGGACGTCCAGTCAGACTCCGCCGCAGGTAGCGAGTCCAAAATCGTACGGTACCGCGCTCAAAAGCATGATTAGGGACCCGTTTGCTACGGTTCTTTATATTCTTGGCAATTGTGTCTGCCTCACAATCCGGTGCAGCCTTCGCGTAATTCCCGTCCGGATCAAATTTCTTTATCAAATGCCAAGCGTGGCGGCTGGAGTGTGTAAAGTCGAGACTTTCCACGGTCTCCTGCCACCGTTGCTTCCTTCCCTCTGCCAGAGACTGAAGTAGTCTATCGGCTACGTCCTGGGACTGGGTCTACTGGTACTCTTTGTACAATAGCAAAAAGAGCTTCTCGCAGGGACTAATGGGGCAGGTTTTTAGTGTGTTAACTAGATAACACCGACTCTTTAGAGAATGTCCAGCTGACTCAAAGAAAAATAACAAAGAGCAAGCCTGTGAAACTTTCTCTTGATGAATTAACACAATTCAATTCTTTGGTTTGTGACTTAAATAAGTTGGATTTATCTGGTATGAGATTATTGAAAACTTTTTTTAAAAACCATGCAAGTGGCATAAGTCTTTTCATGTAAGTTTTAATGACAACAAAATTAGGTGACTAGATTTAAAGAAAGTTGGAACGTTTTCTTATATCAATTAATTGGCAAGCAAAATGTGACCCTCCGCCTCGAACCGGTATTAAGTCGGGATTTGGAAAACGAAGAAAACCGGTTTTAAAGTGGAAATGGTCAAAATTATCAAATTTCAGTTTTTGGTTGTTTCAGAAACTACAATAATTTTTCTACATGAAAACATAATAATTCAACATAAACATTGACGATAAGTTATATAAATTTCAAGTTTAAAAATGCAACTATCAGTGACACATTCAAAACGAGAGTTGACTTTCTCTCAGAGAGCCACCCTTTCCAAAGCTTAGTAATACCGAG